>NC_136490.1:164480414-165052914 GCF_053919585.1 Euprymna scolopes | reverse complement strand
CTGTTTCATATATAAAGGGGTTACCACACTACGGAAGGTAAAAATGTACCTTATTATTAAAAAAGTTTTTTTGTATTTGTGCATGTATTGCTGTGTTTTTATGCGTTGTGAGTGAGCGGGTATCTGCGTATCTATGTGTGTCTATATTGATATCTGTATGTATGTGTGTCCCGTATACATCTGTGGAGATTTGGGGACACGTATGGATGGGAATGTGTGTCTGCGCCTGCCGATAGTCTGACTGTGTGTGTATATATTGTGTGTATGCTGGTATGCGTGTGCATGTATATATATATGTATGTATGGATATGTATATGTGTATGTATATGTGTGTGTATGTATTTATATATATATATATATATATATATATATATATATATATATATATATATATGTGTGTGTGTGTGTATTTTATTGAGACGTGTATCCGGTAAGGGTCCACAGGTTTTAAAGTTCCCAATCGACGGTCTTATTATTGTTATTATTATTGATATTGATGGTGTCATTAATATTATCAATATTATGAGAATTATTATCATTAGGATTGTTAGTGGGATTAATATTAGTCATAATATATGGTATCCAGGTGTGTACATGGATGTCTGTGCTTGAGGGTTCGTGCATTGATATAATTGCGTATGTAAGCATAAATATAAACATGTTATAACTGTATGTGAGCATCATATGTCTATGTATGTGTATATGTGTGTATATATATGTGTATATATACACTGGTGTATCAAAGTGTGGGTGTTTATACGCGTATTTATATATATGTATGCATGAGGAGTTTGATAACTTCCGGGATTTTATGTTTATTTAAATTTTTGTTTGTTTATTTGTTTATTTATTTGTCTATTTATTTATTTTTTAATTGATTTTAATTTTAATTTTATTCTTGTGTTGTTATAGTTATGGCCTGTTTTCAGTGCGTGTGTGTGAGTAAAATACAATGAACAGTGTATATCCGCTCCTGAGTATAGATATAAGCGTATGTTTGCTTCTAGTGTGTGTGTATGTTTGTGTATGTGTGTGTGTGTGGATTGAAAGACACCGATCAGTACTCAATGGCCATAAGCATAGTTTTAATTTACGGACCGCAAGACAAAAATACTAAATTCCCAAATACCAAAAGATGAGATAGATAAACTTAAAATGGGAATATAAAAAAGGAAATAAAAAAGATGTTTATTATCTTCAAAGACCTCACTTGTCCTTTCCCCGCTCATAACCCCCACCCATGTTACATTCTAACTGAAATGTAAATAAACGAAATAAGAAAATGTTTTTGTTTGAAATAACGAAATAAGAAAATGTTTTTGTTTGAAATAACAGTTATCGACGATAATTCTTGACCTGAAGGCGTAATCACCCAACGCAGGTGATTACAGAAAGATGTATGCACATATGTAGCCATCAATGTTTGTATAAATAATTTATATATATATATATATATATATATATATATATATATAACTACTTCATTTACTCAAATAAATTAATATACGAAAGTATAAATTTATGCGTAATCTTTAAGTATTTACTTCAAAAGTGCACAATACGTAAGTAGAGCTAGTTATTGAGTTATGAAATATATATGGCGATCTAGCTACACTTAATATTCCGCGTTTCATCCACTCTAGGACTCTTCAGGCATATGCGCATGAGCCAGAAGAGTCCTAGAGCGAGTGAAACGCGGAATATTCAGTTTAGCTTAATCGCCATATATATTTTATAACTTACTATATATATATATATATATATATATATATATATATATATATATATATATGATTAGATGTTTTAGGAAAAAGAAATCCATCAGAGTGCTCAATTAAAAGAAAAATCCGAACAATAAGAGCGGATTTATATTTTGTATTTTTTGTACATAAAGTTGTTAGATGAGACAAGTCATTGGTACTGTCGGTTTCAAGTCCGATAATTGGACCGTTTTAGATATCCAGATCAAGCTCTCTTCAGCCAATACAAAAACGGTCCTAATTATCGGGTTTGAAACCGACGGTACCAATGGCTTGTCTTATCTAACAACTTTCTGTACACAAAATACAATATATATATATATGGCATAATGCCATTGACACACCGGTTCGCGTCAGATTACCGTGTTAAGCAACGTTAAGCCTGGCTTGAACTAGATTGGTGACTATTTGGCAATTTTAACCGCCGTATATGCTCTCTGCTTATATCGGCATTGTGTGCAGTTGCCACTGGTATTGTATAACATTGGCTCATAATAATATCATTGAATATTGCGAAACTCTTTGGCACAAGAACCTCATAAGGTTTTATAATGGATATCCATATTCTGTTAAGACTGAATAAAGCTAACAGGATATCAAAAGAAAGTTGAAGCAGAAAATCTTTGAATAAAATAATTATTGAAAACCGAAATAATAATTTGATTATTATAAAAAAATAAGCGAAAAACATCTGGAATATATAAAATGTTAAATAAATGTGTTTATACTTGAATAAATCAGTAATAAAAAGGTACGAATTATGGAATGAGGATGAAAATGGTAAAAAAGAATGGATAAATTTTCACGAATCATTATTAGGAACATTATTGATAACTAGCGGGGGTACCCGGCGTTCCCCGAGTGTTTGTTTCCGGGACGGGGGGGGGGAGGGGTTTAAAAAATGTCATGGTAGGTAAGTAGGAAGGATCAAACCCGTAGTCATGAGTAAAAGTAGGAAAATAAAGTGTGAAAAAAAAAAACAAAAAAAACAAAACATCTGCAACGTTAACAGTTCGGCCACCAAGAAAAGTCCATTCCAGTTGTTTAGGAAAAAAAAAAAACCGACTACGGTAGGTCGGCGCGAACGTGAAAATATAATGTGAATTGTCCAGCACGCTATCCACTACGCCACAGAGCACTGCAGCTTAGTTTAGTGATTTTAAATAACTTCACATGAAAGAACTACGAAGCCAAACCGGTGTTCTCTTCTCAACTGTTCCTTGTGAACGATCCCCAAACGGTGTTAAGTGGTGGCAGGGGGGGAATTTATTAGAGAGAAAATATTTTACCACTTCCATTGATCTTAACCGATTTTGGCCGTGACTTCTCAGCAGAAAAAGTATAGAAATCTAAGATTATCGAGGAATTTGAGGAATAATAAGCCTATAACACACCTCAGATATTGTTCTGCCGTTTGTGCATATTATATTTGCATGAAATATCTTGATTTTTAATCCTATTTAGGTCAAAATCAGACGGGAAAAAATGAGTTCATTTTATTTATTTTATTTATATAGAGATTTTCTATTTCTGACTACGAAATTACGCTTCCTTTGTATTTGAGACGATACGAACATATTTATAATGAACAATATATAAATTGGATCAGTATGAACATGTATCCTTTGTTTTTTAGTAAGTGGGTACGGTTAAACACACGAAATTGTTCAACCAGAAAGAGACACTTTAAATTTCTTGAAGCAATACAATTATTGACAAAATCGATTAGCGTCAAATCGTCTCCTTTTTAGAAATATTTGAAATGCATGATCTCAACGTAAAGACTACACAACTAGCCAGCATAGTTAAAAGACATCGCGATAATTTCAAGTCGTTGGAGTCAAGTGTTAACGCTTTTAAATTCCTTAATATTTGTCCAAAGATTATCGAATACGGATTCTGAAATCAAAAACTGATGAGGCCAGCGAAATATATCACTAAATGCAATCTCTTTAAAAGATATTGAGTGGTACATTTTACGGAGCTGGCTTCAAAACTATCAGTGTTTTATCAGCCCTGAGTGAGCATATCAATATCGCTTAAAGCCATTCAGAGTGAGAAATTCTAAGACCACGTTTTAAAATTGATGAATGCGTTCCTCGCTGGAATCGCAAAGGTAAATACATATATAAACGATACAGTGACATACAGTGAAACGTGAATATAACCAGGCGATATAATTAAGGTGTTCAAAGACTCTGGTCGGCCAATTTTATTATTAACTTGTCGAGGAGCGAGTTCTGATCACCGAAAGTGAAATACGTTTGGCATGTAGTGTGCAATAGGAGGATTACTATGCAATAGAAACTTATCCACTAATGTCCGGGTATGAAGTGATTTTTCATAGCTGGATTATTACAGGAAATCTGTAAAGATTTCACAAAACTTGTTGCACCCCTGACTCAAAAGGGCAACATGTTTAAATAGTCAACAAAATGACAGGAAACATTAAAAATAAATAGATACTAACACTAAAGCAGTGCTAAAACCATTTAGTTTGATACAACTTTCCGTTAACAGTAGACGTTAGCTATAGAGGTATTGGGAGAGTTGTGTTACAAATAGGAGATTATGACCAGTTTACACAGTTAAATTAAACCAATTTAAGACATCACAGTTTACGATAAAATAGGAAGCAGTAACAGTAATATTGAGCACACTCAGTTTTGAAAAATATGTAATTTCTACACATAATCCTGTCACAGTACACACGAACAAAAATTCATTTTAACGAAAACACATCCACTAGAAACACAGTGTAAGTGAAATTCCTCTTCTCGTAGCTGGCGTCAAGAACAGACAAATGAAACCTTGCGAGTCGTTAACCAAGGCAAGAGTGAGAATCTACGTCATATGAGCTTGTCATGTACACGGGATGGTCTAGAAAAAGTAAACCTTGTTCGATCTGTGTCCTTTCTTTTCTTCGAATCCAATCAGAGCCTAGACTGAGTCAAGATATGTTTCATGTCTCCACCTTAAAGCATCATAATGCAGCAAAAACAATTACATCTCTAATATAAATTGTTCTTTAGAAGCAGTGGACTATCCTTATGCTTATATCGTAAATTTCGACAGAACTTTAAAAGCAGATGACCAGCCTGATACTGACATCGATATAAATTTAAAATCAATGGACACCTCTAATGATGCCATCTTGAATTTACATAGTACTTTAAAAGCCCTGGACTAATCTGATGTTCGTATAAATTTAGATAGTACTTTGATAGCAGTGGACCAGCCTAATGCTGAAATATCGAATTCGATAGTAGTTTAAAATCTGTGGTCAAGCATTATTATGGTGACATCTCGAACTTTGATAGTAAGTTAATATCACTATATGGTGTGGACCAGCCTGATGCTCACATCTAAAAAATCGATAATACTTTTAAAGCCGTGGACCAGTCTAATAGTATTTTATCAGCCGTAAATCAGCCTTATGCTTATATCTTAATTGTCGATAATAAGTTTAGTCTAGAACAAGCCCTATGCTGACATTTCGAATTTCGATAGTAATTTAAACGCCGGGGATCAACCTGATGCTGACATAGCGAATTTCGTTAGTACATAAAAAGCTGTAAACCAACCTATTGATGACATCTCTGGTTTCAACAGAACTTTAAATGCTGTGGACCAGGCTGATGTGTACATCTCGAATTATGATAATACTTGAAAAGCCGTGAACCAGCATTATTCTGATAGCTCGAATGTCGACGGTCTTTTAAAAGCCGTGTACCAGCCCTATGCTAACACTTCAAATTTCGATAATAATTTTTTACCTGTGGACCAGTCAGATGCTAATATCTAGAATTTCGATTATAAAATCGAAGCTGTGAACTAGCCTGATGCTAACATTTCGAATTTTACTAATGTACTTTTAAAACCGTACCAGGCTAATTTCAATCCGATGACCATCCCAATGCTTACATCTCGAATTTCGATAGTACTTAAAAATCCCGTACTCGTATGATGATGATCGCGAATTTCAATAGTTCAGTAAAAGGCTGGACGAGCCTGATGCTGATAGTTCAAGTCTAAATAGTACGTTTATAGCCGTGAATCAGTATGAAGCTGACATATATAATTTCGATACTACTTTATAAGCCGTGGATAAGCTTGATGCTGACATCTAGAATCTCGATAGTATTTTCAATGACTCTATAACTGTAAGCCATGTTTAGTTTCAGAACAGTTTCCGATGGTTCTTTGTTCTACACAAGTCCTGGAAGGTGACTGGTTTATAATAGACAGTTCTCGAGTTGGAATCCACAGAGGAAAATATTATTCCCGTGTTGACCCGAAGAAAACATATGCGAAATTGCTACAGAAAGGTTTAATATTTATGGAGCAATTCTGGTTTCTGATTGGTTAGTAGCAGAACGTGAATTTATTCGATTCGTCAGTTCCTAGCAACATCGTTTATAAATAGAATCTCCCGACTGTGCGGGATCATAACCATTATAATAAAAAATATTGTAACATCCCCCTGTTTTTATAATGGGGAGTCCCTTTGGTTCATTCTGCTAAATAATAAATATATATTTTCATATTCAATTATGCATAGCAAAATTAGAAATCATTTGGGTCCTAAAATGTTAGAATGTAAAAAGACGCCATTTTTAATTTTGTTCATGTGTCAAATATAGATATATATATATAGACAGAAAAGAGAAATAAAAGAAAATGAATCTGTATTTTTACCTTAAAAGGGGTAGGGCATGTAAAAAAGAAGCCATTTCTTAAATTTGATTATACAGTTTTGTTAAAAAACGAATACATATATACATATAAATAAACATACATGCAATATGTACCCGTTTAAAAAGAGAGTTTCTTGTTTGTTTTGTTAATTAAAGCATTGAAAAATAGGACATTTTTGATAAATAAGAAAGAAAACTAATCTGAACAAAAAAAGCCCATTGAAATTTATGCGCGCCTTAAAATAAGCATGCAAAAAGTATTTGTCAAAAAGACAATTGGCAAAGATAATGTTTGCAAAAAAGTGATGCAAAAATTATTTGTCAAAAAAATTTACAAGAAAATGTTTTCAAAAAAGTGATTTGTTAGTTTTTGTTTAATTTCAGTGAAAGTATTAGTTACGCATTAATAGGTTAACGAGTTATTACAAACAACATAGATACAGTTTAACGGCTTACCCAGGACTTGTTTAGCTCTGTTTAAATCCTTCATTGTCAGTTTTGATAATTTTTGTGACACTTTTGTTTCTGTATAGAATAGATTATGTCTCGTCGCAGTCATTAAATATACAAGACTTCCTATGATTTATCGGTATAATTTATCGTCTATTATTTCAGATTCTGTGTGTATATTTTTTATTAATATCATTTTCGACCGGTGTAGGGCGTTTCGAGTACTCTCACATTCCAAATGTAAATAGGATTTTGTCAATGTATCTCGCTTGATTCATCGTAAGAAGTCCTGTCCATTGAGTAAATTCTATCCCCAGAAACCAGGATATTTTGCCAACATCGGTCATTTTGAATCGTTTACTAAATTTGTTCTTAACATCGGTCAAAATTATGTCATAATTTGATGCGATTTAAATATCATCGACCCATAAAACCAAATTCAGTAGTTTATTGTCTTTGTGTTGGGTATATAAACAGGGGTCTGCAGTGCATTGTTTAAATTGTTGTTTAATAATATAATCATGAAATACTGTATTCCAACCGAGCACTCTGCTTTAGACCATATAATGACTTGTTAAGTCGCCACACACTATTTTTATTTTTTATTATAAATCCCTCTGGAGGGATAATATAAATTTCACAGTCTATTCTGGCATTCAAATAAGCATTTTTTACGTCCATTTGATGGATGTTTAGGTCATATTGTGATGTGATTTGCAGTAAAATGCTGATTGTCGTTAGGTTTGTGGTTGGTAAAAACGTAGAAAAATATTCTATACCGTAAATCTGTATCCTTTAGCAACAAATCTAGCTTTGTACTGTTCTACGCCTGATGCTGTAGTCTTTGTTGTAAAGACCAATCCTGTAGAAATAACATCATTTTGGAAGAGGTACTATCGTATCAATATTATTTTCAGTCAAAGCGTCTATTTCTTTTTTCATGGCTATTTTCCATTGATCACAATGTTCTGAATAAATTGCTTCGTTAAAGCGTTTTGGCATATTTTCCATGGAATAGCAACAGTCGATTTGATAACCTTTCATATTGTCAACCACAAAAAAATCGGGCTGTTTTCTATTTCTTTTGGGGTATCTTTCGACCATCATCATCATCATCATCATCATCATCATCATCATCATCATCATCATCATCATCATCATCATGGATACTCTCGTCTCTGTCGTCTTTATTGTCTTCATTTGTTTTAATAATTTGAGGAAATATAATTTCATCCTCTTCATATGACTGGGTTTTGTCTTTAAAATGAAACATGTCTGTGAATTTTGCACATCGAATTTTATATTTAATTTTATTTTTCTCTTGAAAAAATACTAAATTGGCTGGACTGTTTTTATCGTATCCAACAAACATACCTCTATCGGTTTTAATATTTAATTTACTTTTTTTATCTATATATGCGAAACAAGTTTAACCAAATGCATGCATTAGGCTTAAATTTGGTTTTCTACCAAAGAAAGCTTCACATGGGGTTTTAGATAGTGTTTTTTAAAGCAACTATTTCGTATATAGGCAGCTGCCACGAGTGCATACGTCCAGGGGCTTTTGGGTAGTTTTGATTCAATGAGTAGATATATAGCCATTTCAAAATGTGTCCGCCATGCTCTTTCTGCAGTCCCGTTTTTTTGTGGCGACATAGGGGCCGATGTTTCATGCTTGATACGATGGTTAATTAGTAAAAGCTCAAAGTTTTTATTAGTGAATTCTGTACCGTTGTCAAAGCGAATCGTAGGGCGCCATGTCGGCTAAATACTTTACTGCATCGTAGGGAGCCATGTCGGCTAAATACTTTTTGATAGCAGTGTATCAGATTTATTCTTTAAAAAGTAAACCATTATTAAACCTGAATGGTCATCTACGAAATTCAACACATATCTATAATGTTCTCTGGCCATCGGTTCCACGGGACCGTTCAAGTCAAAATGCACCATTGGTAGGATTTTCTTGACTTTCTTATCTGGTATCTTGTTTTGCTAGTTTGTCATTTTTTCCTGTCTACAAACGTGGCAGTTAAAGTTTTTTGATGTTTTTATTTTCATTCCATCAACTACAGTCGGCAATTTTTTGATGTCAGGAATATTGCAGTGCCCAAGAATTGTATGCTTTGTTTGTAAATCATGACTGGCGGTTTTCGATGGGACTACGCTATTTAAATAATATAGTCTTCCATTTTGTTTAATGTCCAATACAGTTCCATTGGAATTTATTGGGGCTAAAATTTATTTATTATTTAATTATTATGTAATTTTAATACAGTTCCATTGGAATTTATTCGCCAAAAATTTATATTTGCACCTTGTTCAATGGCAGCTTATACAAAAGATATATTTTGTTTAAATTTCGGGATTAGAAGAGAGTTTTCTAGAATACAGAAACATAGTTCACTTTTATGGTTCCTTAGCGAGATTTTAGCGTCACCACTTTTCAAAAGAATGTCATTTACTCGACTGCCGTCAGCTAGTTCTAAAAATGATTTTATGGCTTAAAGATGGGATCACAATTGATAAAAATCAGATTCCTTTATAATCACGTGTGCCGTTGCACCACAATCGACGAGAAAATTATTGTTTGTTGAAGCGTTAAACGTACATGAAAATAAGAATATATTTCCGCTAACGCTGATTACTGGAAAATCGATAAGCCCTGGACGATGGATGCACAGCAGTAAACATTGTTTATCGAAAGGAAACCCCACAATTATTTCTTTATATACTGAACTGACGTCTCTAAAATGAACTGAAGCCGAAACCATTACAGATTATATCATAAGAGCTGAAACGACTGCAAATTCTTTAACAATGTCTGGTGAAGTTATTAGCGACAGTCTGATAATTTGCATCGTTCTCAACTCTTATCCCTGAGTGGCTTCCTTGCCTTGATAAGTGGTGATCACTGTGTAAAAAAAATTGATTACCGAGTGATTTCAAGCCATTTACCATCGTGATAACCTAGAAAGAAGAACCTATGACTTTTAGTCAATTCAAGATAGAACTCAGAAGTTACGAGGAAACTGAAAAATTGATCATGAATCTATAAATATCATGAGATTTAAAAATGCACACGGTCCTGGATATGACCTAAAACTATATCCGATGACGAGGCCCCACTTTGCGGGCCTTGGGAAGTGTGGAGCCACCCTTTAATTTGCCATTGCTCCCAGTTCCACTCTGACCCGGAGTGGTAGTACCTTTTACGGTCCCAACTATGGGTTAAATAGAATCTGACTGAACAAAAAAAAATATACTCCATTAAAAATCGTTCCTCAAAATAACTGGATTTGGCATTAAATAACCTGAACAAGATTGATATGCCGCAAAACAAAAACAACCAACCAAAAATGTACACATAAAAACACCAAAATAAAATTATACCCATGCCGGGAATAAAAACCGTGCTATTTTGTGTTACATGTGGATGGATTGCTGAATAATTGTGAAATAGTCTAACGATTCTGTTAGTGGCATAATTTGTCGGTTATTCTATATAAATATGGTTTCATCTTTCTAAATTGCGGTAAAAGTTATTAGCATTCTAGTCGCTATGAATGAGATGAATTATGCTAATTACTACTTATAATACATTATCTTCAGTAATTAAAACGTTCGGTCGGAAATTGGGTCCATCTTGCGTAATTTCTGTTTTGTTCAATTAATTCATTAATTCAGAATGAGATGATTAATAAACTTAAGAAGCCAATTGCTTAATAACAGGTGTTGACCGAGTTTTGTGAGAGAGTAAATAAAGATGAAAATAGTTTAGATTAACAAAGTCTTAATGGTTTCTGTTAAAAATGAGCTGCAAGGAAACAGCTAGATATTTCGCATCTGAACAATCGTTCTGGTTAATGTACATCGAAGCAAGTCGATTTCTGCCAAAATCCGATTAAAAAGCTTGCCCTATGTCTGAATGTTTTTTAAACTTTGACCCCAATTTTGACCCCTTAACATTTATTGTTTTAGGCTCAAATCAATTTAAAAAATGATCCATGTCCAAGTAACATACATCTGAAATTTCAAGTGTGTAACTCCAAAATTGGTGGAAGAGTTTGGTAGAGTTTTCAAAGGTCATATTGTTGAACTATGACACATTGACATCCTAATTTCTGGCCGAACACCAATTAAAAAGATTTTCCCAAATCTCAATAACCCTTATGTCAAAACTTTAATCTCTAGACTGAAAATAGGCAAAGTAGTTTAGTAGGGAAATGTACACACAGACACACAAACAAACAATGCCATTATATATAATGAATTTGTTTGTGTATGTATTTATACGTGTGTGTATATGTATATACGTGTGTTCATATAAACGCAGCATGTTGATGTATTTTTATTTGTGCATGTGTTTTCTTTTATTTATTTTTATATAAGTGCATATGTATTTGTACGGTGTATATATGTATATGTATCTCTATCTCTCTCTATTTCTCTCTCTCTCTCTATATATATATATATATATATATGTGTGTATATATATATGTGTGTGTGTGCGTATGTATGCGTGTGTGTGTACGCGCCTTCGTTTATGTATCTATGCGTGTAGACATATATCTACACATGTGCATGTAAGCATTTTTGTAAAAATATGGGCGTATTTAGTTTTAAGTGGCTTCTTTAGAATTTCTCTCTAGGAATACAATTTTGATACTTTTATATATGTTTTTTTACATGGTAGTCACCTCTTATCAAGGCCCGGAAGCCACTCGGGGATGTACAGTAATCAATGGGATATCGTAGTAATCGTTAGTAATGGAGATTTGATAAAGTGTCTTACTTAAGGGGGCGGTTTATCAGGAATTTTTTTATGTTGGACTTGAAGTCATCCAAGTTGTAGTCAGGTGGGAAACAGGCAAACGGAAGAGAGTTCCACAGGCGGGCACTTCTAAGAAAGAAGCTTTGTTCATGGAATCTACGTTTTGATTTAGGCACAGATAAAGAGTGGGGGAAATTATTGACAGTTGTTTCATCTAAACGGGTGTTTTTGTGATAGATTGGCGAGAGGGGACCAGAGATTGGAACTCAGACCTTAAATGTTAGCATACCTATTAGTATTTATGTGAGAGATTGCAAATACAGATTACTTTCTTTACTGAATTAGTTTACTATTTATAAAGACATGTTTTAAGTTTGTAAACAACTTTATTGCAGTTTCTCCCCAAAAGAAAATTAATATAGTATTTTCCATAAACTCTAATCAAACAAATAAGAGGTGGTAATGAAATTACGACTTTTAGTTCTATTTATTGAGGAACAAAACTAGCGTAAGTATTAAAACGCTCAGAATTATACTGAAACTACAAAATCTACCTTGCGTTGGCCAGTATAAAACGTAAAATAAAAGAAAATTCCTAAATACGTAAAAAATACTGATGGAAACTTAAAATTTACTTGCGAGTATTTTTCTAAACAATTCATTTCTTATGACTTAAATACTCGAGCTAAGATAGAAATCTAAACTTAAGGACATAGAGTCAAGCACAATAACTATTAGGTCAGTTTGACACGATATTTGTTTTGAAACCAATTTACTCTTAACATAATCTGAACGATTCGTGCACGCACAATCGTGAAACAGTTGACAAACCAATAAAAATCCAATGACACCTTGGTTTTAAATGTAACCACATTTCTTTTCACTGTGCAAGTCCACCTTTTCTGAATTAGAAATACCAGCTACTCTGTAACAGTGTCATATGTCTGTGTTAAACCCACTCTCCTCAATGGTTGACTTCTACTTGAGCAGCTGCCATTGCTTAAAAGCAGCATCTATACCGCAGGTGTATCCAGTAAAAACAGACAACATTTTCTAGAAGTAAAAAATAAATAAATAAATAAATAGCGACAGTGGAGATAGAATAGACCGTAACCACCAGAAAACGCACTGAAGCGCAAAAATTAGAATTTCTGGAAAATCCATAGCAGTAGCGTTAACAATTTAATCAACAATTTCCCCACTATCCAACATTCATGAGGTTGTTTGCAAGGCAACTGAGAAGGGTAAAATTCTTGCCAATCAGTTTGCCTCAAACTCTACATTGGACACAACAAACCACTCTCTCCCTGATTTTTCTTTGCGGACAGACACAACTCTAGCTGATCTTGTCAAGTGCGTAAAATCATAAAATACCTAGACCCCACAAAACATATGAACCCGATCTTGTCCCAGCTGCACTATTAACAAAATGCTTCGCTGATTTTGCTCCAGTAATCTCCAAACATTTCAACAAATGTCTTAACGAATCCTGACTGCTGGAAAACTGCTTCTGTGATGCCAGGCTAGAATTTATTCTGGCGAAAGAACTGACCCATTAAATCATCGCCCTGTTAGATTCCTCCAAAATATTTTAGTCCATATTTAACCAGCTTTAATCAATCATCTTTCAGCTACTAAACTTGAGTCTGACCAATAATATGGATTTGGGCCAGCCCGTTCAACTGCAAATATCCTAACTGTAATCGCAGAACGTATATACTATACGCTGGACAAAGCAAGAGAGAGTAGGGCGGCAACCCTAGATATATCTAAAGTTTTTGAAAAGGTTTGGCGCAATGGTCCTCAATAGTCGTATATCAAAACAAATGCAGGTACCTCAGGGGGTCGCTCCTTGGATCTTTATTATTTCTGATGTTCAGTAATGACCTCTCTGATCAAATTGTGTCAGAGATGGGTATATTTGTTGATGATACCACGCTCTATAACCAACACAAGGGAAAAACGAAGGAGCACATATTCAAGGCAATAGTGACAACCCTAGACCTCCTATCTCTAGTGTAATAGGGACAAATATTGAAGGTAGCATGCAATGCTGCCAGGACCAAGCTTTTCCCTTTTACTAATTACAACAAACCTTCTCAACCACCAAATAACATTCCAAACTGCCAAGACTAAGCTTCTTTTCTTTAATAATTACAAGAAACCTTTTCACCCATCAAATACTTATGGTTAATGATACATTACCTGAAAATAATTCGTTCAAACACTTCGGCTTAACATTGACAGGGAACATGAGTTGGAATATATACACCGAGGGCATTGCCACCGCTGCTTTGAAGAATATTGGGTGTTCCTACCGTGGTAGAAAATTACCCACGCCTGAAAGTATCCTATTCCTCTACAAGGCAACCATTTAATCATGTATCATTGTTACGTTTGAGCTGTTGCATCGGCTACACATTTCTAATTGGACCTAGAAAGTCAGCTTGCTTCAGCATCTCTCCCATCAACGAAATGTTGCAATTCTCTGCATCTTTTCAAAGTATTTTAATGGCATATGCTCAAACGAATGATAAGTTGTCCACACCCCTCGACAAAACACAAAGTCCCACCGCTACATAGTAGAGATCTCCAGATGTCGGAAAGCCTTCTAAATTAATAGTTTCTTTCCCAGAACAGCTAGATTTTAGAATTCACTTCCGGGTTCCTGTGACCCCGACTGCATAGAAATGAAGAAGTTCAAGTGTAACGTAAACAGGCATCTTGCTGATAATCTCCTTAAATTGTGTCTCGACAATTTTGCCCCAGTTTGTAGCCATTAACATCAACGTCGCTCTGTTTTGTTTGGAGGTAAATATGCAATTATAATAGAAAAAAAGAATGCCCACCAGTTTTTACATCTGGCCCATCAAATTGTCACAATGATGAATTCCTTTTTCATGCGTTCAAGAAAATCCATTTGGATGAGTGGAGGCTGTTTGATTTGCATATCAGAACCGACAAAGAGTAAGTAGAATATTTGTTATTAAAGTTTGTACACATTATTTTTTATTGTTTTATTGTTATAACTAACATTTAAGCCCGGCGTTGCCAGGGTGTTTAGAGGTGTATGTTGAGCAAAAAAACCCCAGATAACAGATTCACTGTATTATCTATTCTCCATTAAAAAAAGGGGGGAAGAGGTACGAGGGACTTATTAATATCTACTTAGTATAAGTCCGGTGCTAAATTATCAATTCAGGCCGCTGTTTGAAGATAATCTCCCCTCCCATATGCATGTGGCATGTTTTGGCGTTATCTATCTCGAGTTTGAATCATTCGAGCTTCACCTTATAATTAAAATCCAATAATGAACTTTTATCAATTTGTGAAGTCAGCTTAAGTTTTGGTAATTTATATTCGAATTTAGATAATAGATTAAGGTTTTTTGGGGAGGGTTCTCGTTTTCATGGGAGACTTTTTTTTCGTTTTACATGTAAAAAGACAGTATTGGTTAATGTCATATTTGGCAAAAAAGAATTCAGAACAATAAAGAGAAAAAAACATGACAATGAAGTTACGGGTTTTTAAGTCAAAGCTGAAATGTGTGTGTCTGTGTGTCTGTGTGTCTGTGTACAATTCCCTACGGAATAACTGTCAATTTTTAGTCTACATACTCGAAATTTGATACACATGGTACTGAGATTTGTGAAAATCTATGTGATCGGTTTTCGGCCAATTTGGTGTCTAGACACTTGAAATTTAAGATATAGGTTCATTGGACATGGATCTAACTTAATAAGGTAAATTCAGCCCAAAACAATAATTTTAAGCGGTAATTTTTAAAAATTGACCGTTTTTTTTTTGCTCAGCATACACCTCCAAACACCCGGGCAACGCCAGGCCGAAATGCTAGTATATCTATTAAAGTGAAAATATCTGTCTGTCTTTTCTCTATGGTAGTTGAGTAAGACTATTATACAGAAAGGCATTACTTTACATATTCACACTTTTTGATATATACATATGCACATAAACTTATCAACAGTACATAGGGACCGAGCAAAGCTGGGCGGAACTGCTAGTATATATATATATATATATATATATATATATATATATATATATAGATAGATAGATAGATAGATAGAGAGATTGTCTTCCTTTAGCCGAAGAGCTTTCTTCCACTAACATACACCCCCGAACACCCTGGCAACGCCGGGCTGAAATGCAAGTATCTATAAAAGTGAAAGTGTCTGTCTGTCTGTCTGTCTGTGTATGTGTCTGTTATTGTACATTTCCCTACACAATAACTCTGTCAACTTTCAGTCTACAGATTCGAAATTGATATACAGGGTACTGAGATTTGGGAACATGTTTGTAATCGGTTTTCATCCGGATATTTTGCTGTTAAGGGTCACCGTTCAACGATTTGACCTTTGAAAACTCTACCAAACTTCTCCGCTAATTTTGCATCTAAACACGTGAAATTTTATATATAGGTCCCTTAGACATGGATCTAACTTAATAACTTGAAATGAGCCCAAATCAATAAATAATAAGGGTCGAATTTAAAAAAAAAATCCTTTGCGGTCTCTACCAAATTACTCAGACAATTTCTTGTCTAAACATTTGAAATTTGACATAAAGGGTATTTAGAGATAGGGAAAGCTTTATAATCGATTTGGGTCGAACGTTTTTAGTAACTAATATGTAAATGTATGTTTTTATATACGTATGTATGTATGTATGTATGTATGTATGTACTACCTAAAATGTTCGGCAGTGGGGACGTTTTTTTTCGCCGATATTTTCGAATATCATCCTCTCATTTCGATTATCTAGCCTTAATAAAACACTACGTCACTACTGGTTTCGCGGTAGTTATAAGAGCAAAGACACGATTTTCCCCATTTGTTTCCGTCTTTGCAGTACGGTTCGAGCCTGCCTTCCTACTACCACTTTTTTTTGCTCAACATACACCTCTAAACACCCTGGCAACGCTGGGCTTAAATGTTAGTTATAACAATAAAACAATAAAAAATAATGTGTAACTCTCCTTTCTCCTTTTTTGTCTCTCACTCCTCATTACAATGAGTGATTTTTCTGACAAAGGTGAAGAAAAAGCTACTTCCTAGGTCGGTAGTACTTGGTGAACAGTAGTCTGAGATGCCGGACATTTTTCTGTCTCTATGTCTATCATTGTTGCCATGTCACTAGTAAGGGTGCTGAAGGTAAACGTTTCGTCTGGGCTGACGTTATCCGCCTGATAGTCAGCAACCCGAACCTTTGATTAACCACTAAGGATGCTGTCCTATCAGCAGGCGCAAAGTACTGGGTCTGCTGAATTGCCATTTGGTGAATGGATTCTGGACCATGCAGTAGTCCCTGGTGGGGCCTCTCGATGCCATACTAGTGGGTAAGTGTTACAGCTTTACCCTATCATGTGCTACATAAAAAATTCCTGTCCGTTTCTCCCTTACTTTCCCTCTCTATCCTGCTCTAACCAAGTATGCTGACCTGTTCCACAAATCCCAAAACTCAATATGAAATATCTCCAGAAAAAAAAACTCGAATAACACTAGAACCCCATCTTCCAACGTAGACCCCTACTACCAGGTATCTTTCTCCAACATCAGGGGTCTACGTTCGAACCTTCCAGAGGTTGAAATCAAATTACAGGAGACGAAACCGGACATATTCTTTCTAAACGAAACTGGAATAGGTCCGACCACTTCCCTAGATGAGTTCATAATTAACGGATACTCTAACTTAACATCTAAATCTAACCCCCAAACTGCCATGGACATGAAATATGTGCCTACATTAAGGATGGCTTCCCGTGTGGCAGGGATATCTCTAGAGAAGATCCTAATTTACCTTATATATGCTTCCGGGTTGCACTTGCTTACACCACTGCATTTATATTTGCCCTCTATCGGCCCCACAGCAGCGGAGTTACTATCTTTAAGAGCATATCTGAGAAAATATACCACATCCTGTCTGCACATGCCTCGGCTAACATTCACATTTGTGGTGACTTCAACGTCCATAACGTGGAATGGCTGATCCACTCAAATAATACATCCGATGATCGGGGTTCTGTCAGGATTTTGCCATTGCTTATGACCTCAATCAGATTGTCCGCGAGCCCACCCGTGTGCCAGATACTACAGGTCAGTATGCAGGCCTTCTAGACCGTTTACCCCCCACTTCCCCTGAGCTATGTTCATGTTCCGTTCTATCTCCTCTAGGATCCTCCGACCACTCCGTCGTATCAGTTAAGATAAAAATGAAATGTAATAAGTCCCCAGACATACCCCTCCACAGTACTGTATACCGATACTCCATGGCTGACTGGGATAGCTTCCGTACATTCAGATCTGATCTACCTCTGCATTTCATGTTTAAAAAGGATGTGTCCTCTATAGTATCATACCTGACCGAATGGCTAATTATAGGCATAGACCGATTCATACCATCTAAAAAATTCCAACAAAAACCTACCAGCCAGCCATGGTTCTCCCCAGAATGTGCTGCTGCCATCGCGCACAGAAATCACTTTTTCCATAGCTACCAACGCATTAGATGCACTGAGACTAAAGCTGCTTTGAGGAACGCCAGCAACCACTGTAAAAGTCTGTTAAATCCAAAGTAGCTGATCAGCGGCTTGGTTTCCACCAGTTTTGGCAAATAACAAATAGGATCCCCATCTGGTATCAATTGAAATGGATGGCTCTCGTCTAGGAGAAGCCCAATGTTTTGACAAGCTTCTGGGCTTGTCCTTTACTCCTGATCTGAAATGGAACACGTACATCAAGTCTGTTGCCAAGGTCGCTGGAAAGATGGTGGGATCCTTCTACCGCTCCAGAAGATATCTCACTACTGATGCAATTCTCTATCTATATAAAAGCCAAGTACACCCAAGGATGGAATACTGCTGCCATATATTGGCAGAAGCTGCTAAAAACAGTCTATCCTGCCGTGACAGAGTACAAAATAGACTTCTTGGCTTAGTGGAGGATGCTCCTTTCTCTTCCCTGCAACCTCTCTCCCACAGAATAGACGTCTCGAGCCTATCTGTTTTATCGTTATTTCCATGGCAGGTGCTCGTCTGAGCTCCAATATCTAGTCCCCCCATCGCAAATCTTTCACGAAAAACACCCGTCTAGTTGAAATTAATGACCAAAATGACCACTCTTTATCTGTGCCTAAATATAGCATATTCCATAAACAAAGCTTCTTTCTTAGAACTGCACGCCTGTAGAACTCTGTTGCTTCTGCCTGCTTCCCACATGACTACAACCTGGATGTATTCAAGTCAAACATAAACAAATTCCTGATGAACTGCCCCCTTAAGTAGACATTTTTATTAAATTCCCACACTAACGTACTGTTCATGCAATAACCCTTATCCCTGAGTGGCTTCCGGGCCTTGATAAGTGGTGATCACCTTCTAAAAAAAAAGAAGGTTAATTTTGTTAAATTTGACCCCGAGTATGATCCCTTAAAATTTATTGTTTTGGGCTCGAATCAAGCTATTAAGTTAGATCCATGTAAAAAAACCTATATCTAAAATTTAAAGTGCTTAGACCCCAAATTGTCGGAGGAATTTGGTAGAGTTCTCAAAGGTCAAATCCTTGACCGTTGACCCCTTAACAGCAAAATTTCTAGCCGAAAACCGATCACATGGATTTTCCCCTATCTCAGTACCATGTATATCAAATTTCGAGTCTGTAGACTAAAAATTGACGAGTTATTGCGTAGGTAAATATACACAGACACACATACACGTTCACTTTTATAGATATATAGATAGATAGATAGATAGATATAAAAGTTAACGTGTATGTCTGTCTTTGTGTGTTGCGCGTCTGTATGTCTGTGTACATTTCTCTACGCAATAACTCTGTCAATTTTAAGTCTCCAGACAGGAAATTTGAAATACCGGGTACTGAGATTTTGAAACATGTTTGTAATCGATTTTCGGCGAGGAATTTGGATGTTAAGGGGTCAAATACAACGATTTGACCTTTGGGATCTCTACCAAACTCCTCCTACAATTTTGGATCTAAACACTTAAAATTTTAGATAGAAGTTCCTTGGGCATGGACCTAACTTAATAATTTGATTTGAGCCCAAAACAATAAATGTTAGGAGGTCATAATAGTGGTCAAAGTAAAAAAAAAAATGACCACTGCGGTCTCTAATTAATTACACAGGCAATTTCTGTTCTAAACATTTGAAATTTTTCATAAAGGGTATTCAGAGATAAGGCACGCTTTTTAATCGGTTTGGGTCGAAAATTTTTAGAAACCAATATATAAATCTATGTCTGTATGTATGTTTGCTTGTCTGCCTAAAACTTTCGAAAGAAGAGACGGATTTTACCAAGATCAGTATCGTTTCGAAGTCCCAGCTTTCATACGACATATATCGAAAAATTCTTAAAAGCATTAATATCTTCACCTTCAACTGGGCACTTTTCTACAGGGAGGGGGCGCTTTTTTTCGCCGATATTTTCGAAAGCCATGCTCTCCTTTCGAGCCTTAATTAAAAACTACGTCCCTTCCGGTTTGGCGGTAGTCGTAACAGCAAAGACGTCACGATTTTTCCCGTTCTTTTCCTCCTTTGCATTACGGTTTCGAGCCTGCCTTCCTACTATCACTTTTTCTTTTGTTGCTCAACACCCCCCCCACAAACACCCGAGCAACGCTGGGCTGAAATGCTAGTCTATCATTATATCTATAAAAGTTAACGTGTCTGTGTGTGTGTTTGTGTTTGTGGATGTACACATTTTCCTACGCAATAACTTTGTCAATTTTAAGTCTACAGACTCAATATGCGATTGGGGAAAATCGATGTGATCGGTTTTCGGCCAGAAATTTGGATGTTAAGGGGTCAAATACAACGATTTGACCTTTGAGATATCTATCAAACTCCTCTAACAATTTTGGATCTAAACAAAATTTTAGATATAGGTTCCTTGGATATGGATCTAACTTAATAACTTGATTCGAACCCAAAACAGTAAATTTTAAGGGGTCATAAGAGGGGTAAAAATTAAAAAATTGACCGCTTTCTTTTTTTTTGCTCAACATACACATGCAAACACCCGGGCAACGCTGGGAACCCATGCTAGTCAATCTATAAAAGTGAAAGTGTCTCTCTGTGTGTCTGTGTGTCTGTGTACATTGCCCTGCACAATAACTCTATCAATTTTAAGTCTACAGGGTACTGAGATTTGGGAAAATCTTTGTAATGAGTTTTCGGCCAGAAATTTTGCTGTCAAGGGGTCAAAGTTCAACGATTGGACTTTTGAGAACTCTACCAAACTCCTCCGCCAATTATGGGTCTAAAACTTGAAATATTTGATATAGGTTCGTTGGTCATGGTTCTAACTTTATTTGTCCCAAAACATTTAATGTTAAGCGGTCATAATAGGGGTAAAAGTTTAAAAAATTGACCTCTGCGGTCTCTACAAATTTGGTCAGACAATTTCTGGTCTAAACATTTGAAATTTGACATAAAGGCTATTCAGAGATAGGATAATCGTTTTGGGTCGAAAATTTGAAATACAAATATATAAAACTATGCAAGTTTGCGTGTCTGCCTAAAACTTTCGACAGAGGCGACAGATTTTCATAAAATCGTTTTGAAGCCCAAACTTTCAGACGACAAATACCGAAAAATTGTCTAACAACATTAATTTCTTCCTCCTCAACTGGGCACGTTTCTTCTTTTTTTGCCGGTATTTTCGAAAGTCATCGCCTCTTTTCGATTTTCTAGCCTTAATTTAAACTTACGTCACTTCCGGTTGGCGGTTGTCGTAACAGCAAAGACGTCACGTTTTTTTCACGTTTTTTCCTACTTAGCGGTACGCGTTCGAGATTGACTGCCTTCCTATTACCATCTTTTTTTTTTGTTGAACAGACATGTCTAAACCCCCAGGCAACGCCGAGCACACATGCTAGTATATTTATAATTATGAAATACAATGTTCAAGTGATGTTCTTTTCTCCTTAAAATTTGAAGGCAACACACACATAGTATATATGAACAAACAATGATACATTAGTAGAGTTTAGTGTCATGATTAGCTGTCTATTCAATCGTGACAAATTCAAATTACAATCATCGGAATATGAACTCTGCCTGTTCCAGCAATTCATCGTAATGCTCCCTAAACAAATGAATAAGAAAAATAGAATTAGTAACATACATTTCTGTTTCTTTATTAATCATCGATTGCCCAAGAGAGTCTGTTTTGAAAGAATTTTTACCCCGACTAAGTCTAAACTGATACTTTCCCGATGAAAATAATGACACCAGTGTATATTCGATTCCCTCTGTGTCCAACGACGACTGTTTCGCTGATGTTAATTTGATATTATCTTTCTTTTCGACCATATGCACGAGTTCTGAGACAGGATTAAGTTGCTATATTTTGCTTGATTATAGTACACTATTTAGACACATCCACAAACTTCCAATTGAATATTAATTATTATCGATAATATTATCAGCCTTAAAATTATAATGTCTATATTTATGTAATGATGGGCAACTATCCTCGAGTGTACGTCATTATCTTATCTCATTAAAAGTTTGTGTTGCTAACCATGTAAACGTGACTTTCTTTGCAACAACATTGATGGTTTATCTTTATTATATAAACTTAGGTATTCGTATACATATATACATACATACATATATATATATATTTGACTTAGGTATTCGTATACATATATACATACATACATATATATATATATTTGACTGCCGTACAAACGGTCGGGTTTCAATCCTGGCTTGAGGTAGTTGCCTGTCTAGCCGCACTGATGAGCTGTGAAACAGCGAAACAGTACTGTATGTGGATGACTATATATATATATATATATATATATATATATATATTTGAGAATATATGCATATATAGATTTATCTATGTATGTATGTATGTATGTATCTATCTATCTATATATACATATATATACAAATGCATATATATTTATATTTGTTTTGAGAAAAATAGAAAAACCGAATGAAATTATTAAAATAATCAACGTTTCGTCCTTATTTCAGAGGACATCTTCAGGATATTGAAGTAAAAATGCAAGAAAAGAAAAAGTCATAGATCGTACGAAAAAGAGGACAGTTTTTGAATCCTACCCATGTCGGAAGGACAATCATATGTGTGCGTATGGGAAGGTTAGGTTGTTCGATGTCTATATATACACTTTTAAAAATGCGTTAAATAAATATGTACATTTTTTTCTTTTTTCTTCCTCCTGTAAACTTATTCATTTTGTTGAAATATTTAAGGAAAAACGGATAACCAGGATCTGTTTTGATATTTTGTTCTTTGATTATTATTTTCCCTATGCTAGGGGTTAAATGGTAGAAGCCTTTTCTTTGCGTAATAGTATTAGTATTTAATATTAGTGCTGATTCTAAAAGTCTTCTTTTCGCTCTATCTATCACGTATTTAATAATTTTCGCTTGATCTAAATTAAATGAGTGATCGTGTTTTGCACAATGGCAAAAGAGTGCATTTAGGGCGTTACCATTCCTTATATCTTTTCTGTGGTCGTTAAGTCTTAATTTCAATTTTCGCTGTGTTTCACCTATGTACGCTTGTTGACAGTTGTTACATAGGATGGAATATATACCGGCATCGGATGTGAAGGTTTTGGAAGAGTACTTGGTAGTTTTTAATGTCTGTTTTATTGTTGAGGAAGTTGTTTGTATCAAGTGAAAACCAAGTCTATTAAGAATGTCGTAGATTTTTGTATTTTTGGTGTGGGTGGGAATGAAAAGATGTCTGTTTAATAGTGAGGTATTTGTTTTATTTTTCTGTGTGTTTATGTTATAGTGTATTTTCGTAGCTTTTTTCTTTGCGTAAGAAATGAAATAGGATGGATACTGTAGTTTTCTTAAAACATTCGTAATATATTGAAATTCATCATTAAGATATTGGGGACTGCATATTCTAAAAGCACGCAAACCCCTAGCATAATAATCAAAGAACAAAATATCAAAACAGATCCTGGCTAACCGTTTTTCCTTAAATATTTCAACAAAATGAATAAGTTTACAGGAGGAAAAAAATGTACATATTTATTTTAACGCATTTTTAGATCAGAGTATAGTATCTGTCCTCATACCACACTCACGACTTCTACCCTCAATCTGTGGAGCAGAAATCCTTCATGACTGAGCCAATTCTTATTTTTGTGTCTATCCAGAGTCTCCCCTTTTGGGGAACGCGATCTTCTTCACACTGAATGGATAGCTCTCATTTTGGGGAGGCTCCATGTTGATATCTCACTGCTGATGCAATTCTCTATCTATATAAGAGATAGGTACGTCCAAGGATGGAGTATTGTTGCCACATCTGGGCAGGAGCTTATAGAAATACCGTATCCTACCTTGACAGAGTTCCAAATTGACTTCGTAGTCTAGTGGGGGGTGCTCTTTTCTCTTCCCTCCAACCTCTCTCTCTCACAGAAGAGACATTGCAGAGTTGCCTCTACTTTATCCTTATTTTCATTGCAAGTGCCCGTCTATGGCCCCCCCCTCGCCAAACTTTCACGAGAAACACTCATCTAGCTGAAAGCACGATCAATAATTTCCTCCCTCTTTATCAACAAACAAACAAACTAAAAACAAAGCCTTTTCCTGCCCATGTGGGGAAACAAATAAGAACACTACAAATACCCTATGTTTATCGATACATATAGCTCCTTTATATCAATGAACGTAATTATCAAATCATAAATATTATGAATATCTGTAGTGAAGCCAAGACTACTATTTCTCCATTACATGTCTCTTTCTCTCTACTCTTCCCTTTCCCCCTTTCTTCCTTCCTCCTTTCCTCAAAATGTGACCAGAGGTTGTAACCAATCAGGACAGAGAACAGTTCTGGTGGGAAAGACAAAAAGAGAGATACAAAAAGTGTTGGAAGCAAAAAAGACTGGGACGCGGGTGGTTCCAGAGTCAGTGGACAAAAACGAAAATCACGAACTTTCTATAACCCGATACCACTTGCACGCTGAAATGAATATAAAACCGTTTCGTTTGGAAGTTTCTTTATTATTATTCCCAGGTCAGTTTCTACTCCCGTCTTATTAATTTCGACGACTCCCCAAAAGGAGGACCCGCCGAAATGGTGACCTACCCAACAAGAATTACATTATGGTAACCGCCATATATCCACACCGACTGAGACTAAAACGAAAATCACAATAGAAAAAATTAAAATCAAAAAGTCAAAATTGAACTACAAAATCCCTACTAAATAATTAATTCTAGACAAAGTTTAGTCAAGCTATAAGACAGAACACACATTCCACAAACTAATACAAAGACACATACACACATGCACGCTCATACACACGCCCCTCCAAAAAAAAAGAACACACGCATACTTATTACTTATATGACCAAACAGTAATGCACTGCACAACTTCACTCAAGTAAGGAAAGCGATAAAGCAATAAAAGGAAGAAAAGAGAAACGTAAAAAACAAAACAAAAAAAAACACTCAAATAAACCATAAGTATGAAAAACTAGTTTATTCGAATTTTTCGTTATCATATAAAATTTTTAAAAATAAGTAAGGAATAATATTTACAAAAAAAGTTTACAAAGTAATTTATAAAATAGTAAATAAAATAGTTTATAAAAGAAGTACCTTTGTAAGGGAGTGTTTCCATTTTGCTTTTTTAACCCGTAAATAGGTCTCTGGTTGTAGAAACCTTTTTTGATAAGGATATTTTAAAAATAAATCTAAATGAGATCGTTGGTATTTGTAACCATTTTAAAAAATGTAATTGCTATGTAAGCAAAGAGGAAGCAATTAGCTGTAAATCGGTTTTTACATCTGTTTTTATTCTAAGCAATGTCATTTTAAATTATAATGAAAAAGAAGCATTTTATTACAATATAGTTTCAATTTAAATTTTGAATGCCAGCAAACTATTGTTTTGACGTATAGAGCTACCAATTAAGGGCAGTAAGCCCAAAGTATAATAATAAGATTTTTCGACCATGATTTTAGCAGAAAGTAATAAACATTCTTAGATATTTCTCCGGGTGCACTGGAAACTCAAATTATGGAAAGTAGTCGTGTCTTACTAAATAAAAGTGCTGGTGACAAATGTATAGATTTAAAACAAAACAAAAATAAATAAATACAACGTGGAAATTGCTCCCAAAAGTTTTTTCATATTCTGTTTAAAATAAACTAAGGGGGCGAACGCTATTAACATTTGCTACTTCGGCAGCTTACAAATCATGAAGAATGAATGACGTTATTATATCGAAATACATTCCTGATATAAGGGAGCGTGGGCTTTCATAACAAGTATAAAACAGCTTACTATAAAATAGATACGGTAAAAATTAAATCCAAGTTAAAAATCATATCTAAAATAGCACGACTCGTAAACTGCCGAAGTAATAAACAATTAACACACAAACATGTAATTGCCCTTAAAAAGAATCTGCACTACAACAGGGCAGACGTAGAGCTCTCCTAATTATTTAGATGTGTAAAAAACTTTTGTAGCAGAAACAAACGCATATGTGATGATATAGATATCTCCCCACCCAATCTATTATTTTCTAAATAAAGCCATTCATACAGCAATCACGCACAAAATAAAATTTCGTCTCAACAATGGAGAAAAAAAAAATGAAAACTTCAACTAATTTTAAAAAAATACACTTAAAATATAAAAACGTGTAAAAATATATGAAATTTCGAGACGATATATTGAATATGGTTTCTTTTTCAAATTATCATAATGGTGGAGCAGGTCGAAAATAAAATTTACACAGCCAAGTAAAGCGTTGACAAATTATTTTAAAATTATCCGCACGGAAGAAATTTAAGTTTGAGTAAATGCTGGCCAAGTACAGACAAATTGCACTTCTTTGCAAATTGCTTCTTCTTTTGTTTTACTTAAAATCTATTTCAATAAGTTGCTATAATATATAAACTATATATAAACTATAGATAACTACGAAATAATTCAGACAGCCTCCACACAGAATGATTTATTGCTAGAAGTAAAATTAAATTTTTGTTTACATATGTATTTAAATAACTCACTCTATTAAAGAAAACGAATCCTATAGAATCTGTTGTTATAGTTGCAGTTTTTAGATAAATATTACGTTCGTTGTTAACCGGAAGTAAGCGTCATTTATTTAAATGCTGTCAGTTTAGCATATAAAAAAGAATACATTAAATAATAAATAAATAGATTTTACATACATTTCTTAAATAAAACAATTTAAGAATTAATATTAGTATAAACCGTAAACATTATAGTGCTAATTGTTAGTCGCGTGCGAGCGACTCTATAAGTCACTCCGTTGGTCGGTCGGTCGGTCAGTTGGTCGGTCCGTAACACTTTTGTGTTTGGCCTTTTTGGTTAAGATAAAAGGTCTGTTGTTAATATATGCTGTTCTTAGCGTTTCTTGGCCAAAAGGCCAAGATCAAAGTGTTCCAGCAGATACTGCAAGCAAAGAGTATATGTGGGGGCAATCCCACATATAAGACCTTGTAAGAGCAACCCTTCATACCAATTGTCACTATCCAGCTCCCCTACTCCCCGGGGAGTTTGTCCCCATCTCCCCTTCACTCCTCACATTAAAAATCGGCCTTGTGCCTAATTTGCTCGGTGGGGGAGGAAATAAATACCAAGCCCACATATAAGACCTTGGTCAATGTAAGGGCAACCCTTCATACCAATTGTCACTATCAATACCGCTTTTCTTGGCCTTTTGGCCAAGATGAAAGTGTAGTATGATGTCACGGTCTTTTTGTTGAGCTTCAGAGACATCGAGATCGTGTCGGAGGCGCTCAGTATGAAAGAATTACAGGGACCAAGATAAATCGCAGCAAGTCGGTAGGACTGCGGTTGGGCGCCTAGAGTGGCAACGCCAACCCTCCGGCGCCCTTCAGCTGGACGGATGGCCCGGTTCGGATCTTCGGGTTCGGACCGGGTCTCCAGCTTGACAAAAGTTGGTTAGAGGTACGGTCAAAGGTGGAGGATGCAGTCAATTCATGACTTCCTAGGAAACTTTCCTTGAAGAGTAGAGCTGAGGCGTGCGCCACTTACGTCTTTCCTCTCATCCTTTATCGACTGGCTGTACTTCCCTTGCCTGCACAACGCCTAACAGCTCTTGTCGAACTCTTGTCCTCGCTTCTTTGGGACAGAGGAAAACACTGGGTGAGCAGACAGGTCTGTATTAAACGTCCGTGTGAGGGAGGCTTTGGAAAGTCGGACTTGAATGTCATCGAGACGCTGAGAGGTTGGCCTTCCTGAGCCACTATATGCAAGATGACCAACCGTGTCAACCCGTGGTTACTGCCGCCTTCTCAGACCTCATTCTCGGCCCTTCTATCTGCGACGGTCGTGGGGAGAATCTGCCTACATGAAAGAGTGCCGAGCCACGCTAAAGCGACTACAAAGGTCCAGCGACCTTGTGACTGCTACCCGTAGGGAACTCCAGAGGGATCTAGTGAAGAGGGTCGCCGACGACCCGCTATGCGCGCAGGTTGGTTTGGCAGCAGAGTGAGATCCGCTCCGCGTGGAGCTGGGTGCCAGGTTCGAGTCATCTGAACAATTCGGAGTTCTCTCTGACCTGGCGAATGGCCCGAAATTCGCTGCCACTCAACAACATACAATGGAGTTCCGGATTTTTGGAGTCGATTGATTGTCCCTGTTGTGGGACAATGCCCATAGAAACTATTGGTCATGTTTCTTCGATTGCCGCGTACTCCGCTGGTACTGGTCGTATGTAAGCGATCTGACGGCTTGCATCGATCCTGAGCATTCTCGCCCAATTACCGTATCCAATGCCGTGGACAATGTGAGGCCGCCGTGGAACCGGGTAAGACAAATGGCCTGCGTTACGATCCTGGCCATGGCGAGAATGGTGATTTGGGCGTCGCGTCTGCAAGGTTGCCTTTTTGTGATCAGGATCTTATCGCTTTCTTTAAACACCAACTACGAGTGAAGATCAAATGTGATAGAAGAAGGTTGTCTCGCGTGGCATTTTACAGAAGATGGATACATGTAGCAAGTCTGTGTGTACGAAGAGGAGCCAAATTTGAATACGTGTTCCCCGCCTAGGTGTGGAACGCGCATTTCCATAAAGTAAAATTAAACAAGTAGCCTATCAGCTAGCTGAGTGTGTGTTCTATCACTCCCCGATAAGGAAGCCTCCAAGATCCTCACCCCTTCTTTTTGCAATTTTTGTTTTCACGCCCTCCTATAAATTTCACCCATCTTGGAGAGAACGAAATACAAACCAACCCTCATTCCTTACCCTCTCCATTCATCCCCATCTAGAGGGCATCCCTACTTAGAGACTGACCTGCAGAAGCGATGTTCCTTTTACAAACCTAGTGGAACGGGCAGTCTATCAACTAGACGGGGTTGGAAGGGTCCTACTAATCACCTTTTTTTCTTTTCTCTCCCGCCCTCGACACAAATGAATTATGGTACCATTTTATTGTTATCTTTTTTTTGTTTTTACACGTCAATAAAAAATGTTTTACCAATTGGGAGTTAAGTAGGGCGTCCCCCAGGATGGAAGGGTAAATGAGGTATTATGGTGAAAGAAGATACTAGCTGGGAGAAACTTTTGATTTTGTTTAGTTCTAGAGTGACAAGGATGACCAACGACCCCCACAACCCCCCCCTTTTGAGTTGGCCATGTGCCTAAGTTTTTTGTTCATTGTTGATTTTAAATGTATTTTTAACACGAATAAAGGATTTAATATCTTAAAGTGTAGTATCTGTTCCGGCAAATACTGCAAGCAAAGACCATATGTGGGGGCAACCCCACATATAAGACCTTGGTCAATGTAGAGGAAACCCTTCATACAAATTGTAACTATCCAGTCCTCTACTCCCCGGGGAGTTTGTCCCCATTCCCCCTTCACTCCTCACATTTAAAATCTGCCTTGTACCTAATTTGCTCGGTGGGGGAGCGAATAAATACTCTTTTCTTGGCCTTTAGGCCATGATCAAAGTGTAGTATCTTTCCTCCGAACTACCTCATTTTTTATTTTTTTCAAGAGGTCCGCCACTTGACCAACCAGCCAACTTTAAGTCTTTGACTTTCGTCACTTTTGTGACTTTACTAACCTTTGTTAGTGGGACCCCCCCCTTTGGGGAGTCTGGACCATTTTCGCTCCCCCAGGACCGACGCCATTGTGTGGTAGTCTAGACCCAAAAACCGATCCCTTCTTTGAGAGTTTGCTGTTTTCGGGACCGACAACACTTTTTTTAGTAGACCTCCTCAGCCACCGTTCACCTTGAATAACCCACAACAACCTCCAGGAGAGGATCCCCCTACCTTGAATGGAGAGGACGAAAGCATCATAGCAGAGAGAACCCAAAGGCACACAGAAGAACGCCTCGAAGAAGAGTCTCGGCGGGGAAATCCAAAAGACTACCCCAAAAGTTTCGCCCAAGAAGGACCAACAATCATGAAGGAGGGAATCTCCTGCACCAGCCAGGGTAGCTCCAACTCCAGGGAAATCAACGGTCATGGAGAAACCTAACGCGGAAAACTCCCTCATGGGTGACTTGGCAACAAGGTCAACGACGAAAAAGAAAAAGAGAGGTGACTAGGGAGTCAGACAAAGCCAGGAAGCAACATTCGACGCTGACTGGCCAGCTCGGACTCCCAATAAGACCAATACCAAGCCGCACCAACAACCAAAAGCAGTGGCAGCAGATCCACGTCCAGGGCCGTCCAACCCACTACAAGAGCTGGCAACAGCATGGGGCGCGAAGACGCAGCAGGAGAACCTGACTCTGGAGGGATATAGGGAACTATTCAACTCAACGTACAAGGAGTACACAGTGGGCAACGTTATCCAACCGTTCCCATGCCAGATCGAGGAGTTGGAGAAAAGAGTTCTCTTGCTACGTATGTCAGACTTCAGGACTCGGAGTTTGACTTGGGTCGACAGGACAGCATGGTGGCACTCCTCCTGGAGCTAAATATTCCAGCCGCATATATCTGCAGGAGGAGCTACGCTATGTGGGACGTGCTGCTACCCAGTCCAGAAGACGCAGTAAGGCTCGTGAGCACCGACCACCGGGATAAAAGAATAAGACTCACACCGCCCATTTAGTTAGTATTCAAGCAAGAGGAAGGCAAACGTCTCCGTGCTGAATGTTCCAGTCTACATGGGCGCCAAGCAGGTCGGGGCAATCCAAAGTCAGTACGGAGATGTGGAAGCCGTAACACCAGTCTGCGGCCAGCGAAACATCATGACCGGAGAACACAAGGTAAGAATGGTCGTGGACAAGGCCGTATTTGAAAAAATCCCAGCCATGTTGAAATTCGGGGATTGGACCATGACCCTCATAGTGAAGGGCACGAAGCCCCACTGCTGACACTGCCAAAAACGAGGACACATGGCTAAGGACTGCCCCAAAAGACTCCCGGCCACAGTTCCTTCGAAACCGCAAGGGTTGGCCCCGACCATAAAGCCAACCCAAACCCCGGTCGCAGCCCAACCAACAACTTCTGCCACAGCCAAACCGGGTCAAGCAGCAGACGCTGGATGGTCGACGGTCACTAAGATGGGCAGACGTCCCCTAAAGGTTTCCGAACAAACACTGACCATCGACGAACCAGACCCAGAAAGGACAAATAACGCCACCAAAAAAAAAGCAACACACCTAGCACCAAAAACCCTTACACTCGACACACCACACCCACTTCCTGCTCCCCTACTCCCCTCCCCCGCTAAAGAGAAACCAACCCTAACCACAACAGTCCGCACGGAGCGGACAAAAAGATTCCCCTTTCTTCCAGGTGGAAGGATATGTGAAACGGACCGTCTTCCAATTATACCTGAGCTCAAAGGCCAGCGAAGATTCGCTACAACCAACTTAAGGACTTATTATACGTCGGGGGCGATAATGTCACCGTCCCAACCAAGTTCAAAGACGCCCCCTTGTTGATGACATTTTTTAGGGTCAACAAGGATTCCAGGACGGAGGCTCTCTGGGCCATGATAGATGCCGCAAAGGATGCAATCCCGGGTCAGCAGCTGGTGGACACGAAGCCTCCTTCGCTGAATAATTTAGTTTTCAAGTGTGAGGGCTGAGTCCATGTATACATCCACCCCTCCTTTTACAGGGCACTCAAACTAACCTTTCCCTTGGACGTGGGAGGCGTGGCCAAGAATGGATTACCCTCAGCTGACTTACTAACTGGAAGACTTGGACAAGCCTTCCACTTCCTCACCCCCGAGAATTTCAGACCCGTATGTGACACTGAATAAGGTAGGTGACCATGGCTTTAAACTTGGTCACTTATAATGTGAGGGGTCTCAGATGTCGAAGCAAGGCCGTGCGTGCTGAGAGATCTGGTGTCCCTCGAGGTAGATATTGCCGCTATACAGGAGACCCACTTTATTTGTGACGGGGATTGTCAAGTGCTGGTGAGTGACTACGATTTTCACTCAGCATATGGCAATACCTATAGTCGTGGAATCTCCTTGCTAGTAAATCAGCGTCGGTGAATGTTGTTCACACAGACGAGGACGGGCGGGCGATTGTCGTCGATGTTGCCGTTAATAGCAGTGTGTTTCGGATAATCGCAGTTTATGCGCTTAATTCTGCTGTGGAGAGGGCTTCCTTCTTTCGACGGGCGGAGGGCTTTATAGATGATCCAGAGAGGGTAGTCTTAATGGGTGATTGGAATGCCATCCTTGATCCCAAGTTAGATAAGGTCGGGAGTGTAATCCCTCCTTGTGAAGAAGGTGGTCAGAACCTCTGTTTATCTGGAAATCTTGGCTCGTGTCGTCTAGTCTTCTCTGAGGTTGTTACATAAAATCTGGTATGCTGAAAACGAATAACAAACTCACGCAGACAGAAAGACAACAAACACTTATATCTAGTCTACTGAAGTTTAATTTCGCAAAATATGTACAACTGTTTTTACAACTATCACTCAGTTTTTTGTAAGTTTTTAAAAAATCTCAAATCTCTTCACAGGCAGCGACAGACAGTTGGATGAGGAAGGTGGAGGGGTCACGTATCTATACGGTCTTTTCTTCTCGAAATCAACAAGCAATCTATTCTTCTCCAACTGATCTGATCTTTGCGCGACAGTCGTATGTATAGCATGTGGATGGGGTGGAATTCTCCCAGCCAATAAGGTTTCGCCACGAAATCGAAAGCTTTAGGTTTTTGCGTGGGTACAATTCCCATACCTGAAATTTTAATTCTGATTCTCACGATAGCCAAGATCAGATGTCAATTCTGACATCCAACTTTGGGTTCACCAAGGCCAGACAATGTTATACGTGAAATTTCCTGTCATCAACTCAACTGCAAAACATATTTCTCTGGTTTCAAACAATATCCATTTTAACATGAAATAAAAAATATATATTTACCTTCTCCATCTTAAATCCTCCGCTTATCTGGCGTCACCCGGGATAAAGCTATATCAGCGTAGTTCTAAATCTCCTCAATGGGGGATTACGTCACAGGATGGACTAGTGGGTCGGTGTGGTGTGACAGCAGTCTGTCTGACCTGATGGCTTCATGCGACCTGGTCGACAGATTTCGTCTGGATCACCCGGGGCGGGAGATGTGGACGTTGCATCGTAATGCGGCTTCCCGCCCATGTACTTGGATCGGATGTTAGTTAAAAGAGGCGATGTAGATTTCCTATCTTGCCCCACGTTCCACATTTTAGGACACTCGGACCATAAACTAGTTATGGCCCGCCTGGCTTAAACTGGCCGGATACTGGAAGTTCAACAGCACCTTGTTGGAGCTGGAGGACTACCGATTGAAGGTTACAGAAATATCCAACGTGCATTATTGGGGGCAGTTACCGGGAGTAAGTAGTGGGCTAGTCTCAAAGCTAAGATTAGACGCTTCTCAGTCCAGTGCAGCCAACGACTCGAGGTAGATAAGGCTAAGGACAAGAAGCATATAAATAGGCTGACCCGGGCGGTGGAGGGGACCTCCTACAGATAGCACTAGCTAAACTAGACCTCAACTGCTTGGCTAGCAAGTGGTACAAGGGTCAGATAGGTAGGGCTAGGCTAATGAAAGTCTCGAACGAGGCTGTTAATGTAGACGCTGTTGAGTGTAAGGCTGCTCTAAGGCATGACTCGGACGGGTACATTCGAAAAGTAAATGCCCTCGTGTCGACGCGGAAGATTTGCGAGAGGTTTCGAAAGCATCTATCGAAGCCTTCACCCAACTACCAAGACTCAGGGTCGAAGAGTTTGGCAGCTATTTGGCTGGTGGCTCGAGAGGCTAGCTGTGATGGTCTTGTCACGGAGCATGAGATCATTACTGCATTGAAGCAGGTCGGCTTCAACAAGCCCCCGGAGCTTGATGGTCTACCCTTTGAATTCTATTTAAGGCTGTCGCTCATGTTGGTCCCTATTCTGAAGGATATGTTCAACCATTGGTTTGTTCAGGGCTCCATCCCTGAGCAGGTGACCAAGGGAGTGATCACATTGCTGAGGAAAGGTCAATGGCATGGCGGGGAGGAAGATTTAGACGATTTCAGGCCCTTGACTCTGTTAAACACAGAGTTAAAGATTTTGGCCAAGGTTCCTGCGAATCGGTTGCAGGTTGTCATTACTGACTTGATCGAACCAGACTAGAGCTATGCTGTGATGGGGAAATCGATTCAGGACAATCTTCATCTGATACGCATGATCATAGAGTGGACAGAAAACGACGCCGAGGCCGAGCTGATCAGTATGGATCAGTTCAAGGCTTTCGATAGGGTGGACCATCAGTTCCTGGGATCTGTGCTGAAGGGCGCCAGATTTAATCCAGACTTCCGCAAGTGGATCTCTGTACTGTATGATAGGCTGACGGTAGCGGTGCAGATCAACGGTAAGCTGCAAGAGTCTTTCGCCATCCCCTGGTCAGTGCGACAGGGTTGTCCGCTGTCGTCTGTCTTGTACGTCCTGGCGTTGGAACCCTTCCTTCACAAGTTAAGAGACGAGGCGACTACACCAGTCCTGGGCGGGATAGCTCTTCCTGGAGCCACACGAGCCAGGGTTTCTGCATTCGCCGATTACGTCACCGTGTTTGTCTCTTGCCCCAAAGACATTCAAGCGGTCACAGAGGCGCTCGCTTGATACGAAGAAGTTACGGGGGCCGTCTTCAATCACATTAAGTTGGTGGGTCTGCGGTTGGGTGCGTGGACCGGAGTAAATTCGCTTCCAGGCATCTTCAGGTTCGGACGGGGTCTCCAGCTGAAGAAAAACTGGTCGGAAGTAGAGACCAAGGTCGAATTTTCTGTCAAGACTTGGGTTTGAAGAAAATTGTCCTTGAAGGGTCGGGCGGAGGCGTGTGCTAAATACGTCTTTCCGCTCATCCTTTACCGTCTGTCTGTACTTCCCCTCCCTGCAAAACGACGATCAGCTTACAGGAGCACCTCGACACACTCTTGTGGAACGAAGGTAAGCATTATGTTTGCAGAGAGGTCTGTGTTTGAAATCCAAGCGAGGGAGGCTTGGGACTGCCAGATCTCCTGTGTCACAAGCACGCAGAGAGGTTGGCCTTCCTTAGCCGTTCGTCGTACGTAGACGTTCCATGGGTGACTACGGTTGAAAGCTCGTTTTCCAATCTCACACCCGACCTCTCGGTCGAAGCTCGGCTTCGACCGAGGAGGGGAACAAAGATTCTACGCCGAATGCCGGTCTGAACTTAGAGCGTTGTTGGGGGTCAGTGCCCTCGAACAGTCTAGGAACAGGCTTAATCGGGAGCTAGTGGGGCGTGGCACAAAGGAACCGCTAGTGAAATAGACGAGGATGTCGTTAGAGGAGGTCTGCTCCCGGGGAGTTGGGTACCGGGACGAGACTTTCTTACAAACTCGGAATTCACGCATTCATTCATTACACGAGAGCACGCAACTAATGGCTATGCGCCTTGTTTTCGTTAATGTAATATTCTCATGACACAATGTAGAAATTGACAAGAGATATTTGTATTGATTTAAAAAGTCAAGAAAGTATAAACAAAGAGGGGGAAGGACGGAGAATGTTCCTAGGAAACTAACTTCAGAAGCATCGAAATAGAATCAAATAAAGCTGAAGTAGAAATGTAATGTGTGCTATAGCATTGATGGAAAGACATATCGAGAGAGGAGAGGGAAAATAGAAGGAGGGAAGGAAATATGGACAAATTAAAAGAAGAAAATAATGTGTATATCGTCCCCGTTTTTTTCTCTACTTTTTTACTTTGTTTACAGATTCCTAGACGATATTCGTATTAATTAGAAAATTAATACGAATATAGTTTATGCATGTTTTTGCTGTGTAAATCAAATTCATATCCGAACAACCCAGCTCGTTTCAACTGGACCGTTTTAAGTTTAAAATAAATTTATAATAAAATGTTGTATTTTTCTTTTAATCAATATGCATGCTCTGCTTCTCATTGAACTTCAACACAGAATTTTCTACAGAAACTGTTTTATATTTTGGGTTAACACAGACCGTCTATCTCTCTATCTCTCTTTGTCTGTCTGTCTTTCACACACACACACACACTCTCTCTCTCTCTCTCTCTCTCTCTCTCTCTCTCTCTCTGTACTAATGTTTTTGAGAGTGACTTTTTTTTGTAAAGGTTTTTTTTAGAAGAACATAAACGAATATTTTGTTATAGAATTAAATATTTTGCTTGAATATTTTGTTATAGAATTAAATATTCTTGCTTGCTTATTCTATACATTACATTTTGAAAACAATTTGAAATTCAAACAGTAAAAAATGGTCAAATTCATGTAATCTTCTATTTTGCTTCTCCTATTTTGTCATCCAGTCCTCATTCAATGGGTGATTTTTCTGAAAAAGGGTGAAGAAAAAGCTGATTAAAGGTCGGTAGTACTTGGTGACCAGTAGTCTGAGATGTCGGAAATTTTTCTGTCTCTATCTGTCCTTGTGGCCATGTCACTAGTAAGGGTGCTGGAGGTAAACGTTTGTCTGCGCTGACGTTATCCGCCTGATAGTCAGGGACCCGAACCTTGGATTAACCACTAAGGAGGCTGTCCTATCAGCAGGCGCAAAGTACTGGGACTGCTGTATTGCCATTTGGTGAGTGGATCTGGACCATGCAGTAGTCTCTGGTGGGGCCTCTCGATGCCATACTAGTGGGTAATTGTTACGGCTTTACCTTTTCGTGTGCTACAAAAAAATAAATTTCCTGTCTTTTTCTCTCTTACTTTCCCTCTCTGTACTGCTCTAACTAAGTATGCTGACCTGTTCCACAAATCCCCAAACCTCAACATGAAATATCTCCAGAATAAAAACTCGATTAAACCTAGAACCCCATCTTCCAACGTAGACCCCTACTACAAGGTCTCCTTCTCCAACATCAGGGGTCTACGTTCCAACCTTCCAGAGGTTGAAACCCAATTACAGGAGACGAAACCGGACATATTCTTTCTAAGTGAAACTGGAATAGGGCCCACCACTTTCCTAGATGAGTTCATAATTAACGGATACTCAAATTTAACAGCTAAATCTGACCCCCAAGATCGCCATAGGCATGGAATATGTGCCTACATTAAGGATGGCTTCCCGTGTGGCAGGGATATCTCTAGAGAAGATCCTAATTTACCCTATATGTGCTTCAGGGTTGCACTAGCTTACACCACTGCATTTATATTTGCCCTCTATAGGCCCCACAACAGCGGAGTTACTATCTTTAAGAGCATATCTGAGAAAATAGACCACATACTGTCTTCACATCCCTCGGCAAACATCCACATATGTGGTGACTTCAACGTCCATAACGTGGAATGGCTGACCCATTCAAATAAGACAGACGATGAGGAGAGGTTTTGTCATGATTTTGCCATTGCTTATGATCTCACTCAGATTGTTCGCGAACCCACCCGTGTGCCCGATACACCCGGTCAATATGCAAGCCTCTTAGACCTTTTTCTCTCAATTTCCCCTGAGCTATGTTCATGTACCGTTCATTCTCCTTTAGGATCCTCCGACCACTCTGTCGTATCAGTTAAGATAAAAACAAAATGTAAGAAGCCATCAGACATACCCCTCAACCGTACTGTATACCGATACTCTATGGCTGACTGGGATAGCTTCCGTACATTCATATCTGATTTACCTCTGCACTCCATGTTTAAAAAGGATGTGTCCTCTATAGTATCAGATCTGACCGAATGGTTAATTGCAGGCATAGACCAATTCATACCATCTAAAAAATTCCAACAAAAACCTAACAGCCAGCCATGGTTCTCCCCAGAATGTGCTGCTGCTATCGCGCACAGAAATCACTTTTTCCATAGCTACCAACGTAATAGATGCACTGAGACTAAAGCTGCTTTTAGGTCTGCCAGCAACCACTGTAAAAGAGTAATAAAAAATGCAAGAGAGCTATATGCCCAGTCTGTTAAATCCAAGGTAGCTGATCAGCGGCTTGGATCCCACCAGTTTTGGCAAATAACAAATAGGATCCTGAACAGAAGTGTGCGTTCTATCCCAACCATTATCAATGGACCAGAGGTCATCTCATCAGCGTCAGACAAGGCCAAACTATTTGCAAAGAACTTTGCAGCTAATTCTACCCTATACGACGAAGGCCATCAACTCCCCATATTTCCTCCTATAACACAGAACAAGCTAGGTAACATACAAATATCCGTGCATGAGGTCGCCAAGCTAATAAAGAACCTAGATTCCAGTAAAGCAACTGGCCCTGATGGCATCCCAATTACAGTGTTAAAAAAGCTTCAACCAGAACTTGCTCCCATACTTACGAAACTATTTAAGCGCTGCCTTAAGGAGAAGTGCTTTCCGACTCCCTGGAAGACCTCATCAGTTTGCCCTGTATTTAAGAATTCAGGTGATAAGTCATCTCCCTCTCAATACAGACCAATAAGTCTCCTGTGTGTTATGAGTAAGTTGCTGGAATCCATATTAAATAGAGAAATAGTCAACCACCTCAGCAGGAATAACCTTCTTAGTGACACACAATATGGTTTCCGCTCTGCAAGATCTACCGCAGATGTGCTGACGGTTATATCCCACAGGATTAGTGAATCTCTTGACAAAGGCTTCCTTTCTAGGGCAATTGCTCTTGACATATCAAAGGCCTTCGACAAGGTATGGCATAAGGGTCTACTTCACAAGATTTCCAGCTACGGTATAACTGGAAATGTTTTCTCAATCATTAAATCATTTCTCTCCGATAGGCTCATAAGAGTAGTGGTAGATGGACAAAAATCGGAGGCCTGCAATATAAATGCTGGAGTCCCTCAGGGGTCAATCCTGGGCCCAACTCTCTTCCTGATCTACATCAATGACCTCCCTAAACACATACTTAAATCATTCGTTGACATCTATGCTGATGACACAACCATCTACGGCAACACATCAAAGGCTGTAAATGACGAAGTTCTCTCTGATTCTCTCTCCTCTGATCTCGAGCGCGTGGTTCAGTGGGGGAAGAGGTGGCTGGTTACCTTTAATGCATCCAAAACCAAACTGCTATCCTTACATCATCAACGCTCTGATCCCCATCTAGCATCAATTGTGATGGATGGCACTCGTCTGAGTGGGGCCCCGTGTTTTGACAAGCTTCTGGGTTTGACCTTTACTCCTGATCTGAAATGGAACACGTACATCAAGTCTGTTGCCAAGGTCGCTGGAAAGATGGTGGGATCCTTCTACCGCTCCAGAAGGTATCTCACTACAGATGCAATTCTCTATCTATATAAAAGCCAAGTACGTCCAAGGATGGAATACTGTTGCCATATCTGGGCAGGAGCTGCTAAAAGCAGCCTATCCTGCCTTGACAGAGTACAAACTAGACTTCGTGGCTTAGTGGGGGATGCCCTTTTCTCTACCCTGCAACCTCTCTCCCACAGAAGAGACGTTGCGAGCCTGTCCTTGTTTTATCGTTATTTCCATGGCAGATGCTCATCTGAACTCCAATCTCTGGTCCCCCCTCGCCAATCTTTCACGAAAAACACCCGTCTAGCTGAATCCACTGTGAAAAATTTCCCCCACTCTATATCTGTGCCTAAATCAAAACGTAGATTCCATGAACAAAGCTTATTTCTTAGAACTGAACGCCTGTGGAACTCTGTTCCGTCTGCCTGCTTCCCTCCGGACTACAACTTGGATGTCTTCAAGTCCAACGTTAACAAATTCCTAATGAACCGCCCCCTTAAGTAAACATTTCAGCAAATCTCCTCACTAACGTAATGTACTTGCAATAACCCTTATCCCTGAGTGGCTTCCGGACCTTGGTAAGTGGTGATCACTGTGTAAAAAAAAAAAAAAAAAATCTGGCTTTAAAATTGCCACTCTAGCAATCCTAGACAAAAATATGAAGTTAGTACATTTTATATAATTTTGTTTTCACGTGTCATTATAATAATACATATTTGTTGCAATAGTGTGAGAAAAATACCCGTTGTAATTTCGACGCGCAGGAAGGAAGAAGTACACGAAAAGTTACTTAAATAGGGTGCATTTGAGACAGAGACAAAAATAGCCTAAAATTGTTTGTCAAGAGTTACTTGACTGAAAGAGCGAATTGAAGATATCTATTACAATCTGATTTTATTATTTGTATTGGATTATGTAGCACAAAATTACTTTCTGGGTATTTTTCAGTATTTATTAATTTATCTCATTTGGGTTAGTGCTACATATATTATGCAATAATATACAATGTATACTATCGTAATAGGAATGCTAATAAACTAACGCTTGCTGCGCGTTATTGGTTTTTCTGTCCCAAATCTAATTTTTTGCGCAATCCAGAAAAATATTAGCTTTGTCAAAACGTATTTGGTGATTAAATGTATTTCTTTTTTCCGGGAAATTTTCAGGAGTCCTGCTAGTGTTAGAAAGATATTTAAGGATAGAATATAAGTTTTATACTGACTTCAGATATGTTTCGCTGGAGAGATATAAGCAAGAGACAAAACTATGAATACAATTTATAATGTTCAAAAGATTGCCCTACTTAGGTCATCGTGTTGATTCAATTCCTAGATAATAATGTCTCTTCGATTTCGTGATTGACATACACACATTTATAGTTCTTTTCCAAAACATCAAAGTCCTAATGACTAGACGGTATAAAATGTCTTGGGTAATTTAATTGTTTTTTTTTTTAATATTGATACTTTATTTCGGCTTGCAATATTTATTACTTAGAACTGCTAACTCTAATGTGATTCTATGAGAGTAGGACATTATTACTGAAGGTGTTAATTGAAACATTGCTATTTTTTCGGTTAAAGAAAATAACGATGTTCAGCTTTTACAGTTCTTTCAGGGAAATGCCGGTGCTCTCCTGTATACAGTTCCTGATATTACAAAACGGTCACCGATTTGGTACTGACCAGGTCCAACGTTTGTTTAACTTCCGTGCTATAACGAGAACCGGTGTTTCAACGTGATTATATCTTACATTTCATCTTACTAACTACGTATTATTTACTTAATAATAATAGGGATGATAAGGCGACGTTGAGATCACAGATCTGAGTTATTGTTATAAAGGTTTTACATTATTATAATCATTTAAGATAATAAGTTATAATCAGTTAAGAAATACCTAAGCACGATTTATTGATATTGCACGAATTACACTTCTATATCATTTAAAACCACATTCACTTTGCATTAATTAGTATTGTCACTTCTGAGCTAGTGCAGCAACGACTAATCTCTCCATCCTGGGCAAAGCATATCTAACCCAGGAAGTCCCATGATGTCTACTAAACTTCAGCTCTCATACCCTCACTTCAATGTTGAGTAGCTGTGCTTGTTTAACAAATATGTCTACAGACTGTTCTTCGATGAACTTGGACCTCTTACACAAAAACGTTCTTAAAAAACTGACTGCAAAACATATTACATTTTAATGATTTGTTTTTTATAACTATCGCCCCGGAAAAAAAGCATGAAGTTACTTAATGTAAAAACCTACAACTTAAAGGTGAAAACTAATCAACGATAAGTGTTAAATTGATAGACACTAACCCAGAAAACGAATATTCTTAACGGTTTGTAAGAAACATGGCCCATGGAATGTAAGTATATTTTAAGACAAAATAAGTTAAACAAAGATGACGAAGCTAGCGAAATAAAACTCAGGTTTTACTTTCTACTGTTTTTTTTTCTTATAAAGTAGCGTGATTTTGTTATGTTCAAAACATTAGAATAATCTTTAAGTCTCCATGGCAATATGCATTGCGTTTTGTGAGTGACGGTAAACACTCACCGATTCATATAACAATATTTTGTTTTTCTTTTTATTATATTCTTCTGTTTCGTCTTATCTAATATTTCAATCTATTTTTACAAAGTCAGAGGATTACATTTTTAAATATTAAAATTCAATTATAGTAGTGCTTTTATATAATACTAGGTGTTCATATATATTTTAAATCCTTTCATTCACTTCCATTCACACCTTGTTATAACCATGTGTACGTATATATTTTAAATCCTTTCATTCAGTTCCATTCACATTTACCTTGTTATAACCATGTGTACGTATATATTTTAAATCCTTTCAGTCAGTTCCATTCACATTTACCTTGTTATAACCATGTGTACGTATATATTTTAAATCCTTTCATCGGTTCCATTCACATTTACCTTGTTATAACCATGTGTACATATATATTTTAAATCCTTTCATTCAGTTCCATTCACATTTACCTTGTTATAACCATGTGTACGTATATATTTTAAATCCTTTCAGTCAGTTCCATTCACATTTACCTTGTTATAACCATGTGTACGTATATATTTTAAATCCTTTCATTCAGTTCCGTTCACATTTACCTTGTTATAACCATGTGTACATATATATTTTAAATCCTTTCATTCAGTTCCATTCACATTTACCTTGTTATAACCATGTGTACGTATATATTTTAAATCCTTTCAGTCAGTTCCATTCACATTTACCTTGTTATAACCATGTGTACGTATATCTTTCTATATTTGATATTGTAACAGTGCAGTTAATGCAAAAAAACGAAAGGAATAAAATAAACATCATTGTTGGAATTTTTTCTTTTTAAACAAAAACATTTATCACGTTTCTCTCCATTCTCGACACACCTTAAAAAGGTCTGTCGCTGTCACATGTCCATCTAACCTGGTGGCCTTTCTCTTTCTTTCGACTGCACGGCGGCCGTAGCTGGTTATTTCTCGATTTTTTCTAACTCCATGGTGTATTCTTTTTACCTTTTTATTCTTGCGCACATTTTCTAATTTGCACATGCGCTTAATTCGACTACTGCTATTTTTTTTACATGGAGGTCACACTTATCAAGGTCCGGAAACCACTTGGGGATAGGGGTTATTGCATGTACAGTAATCAATGGGATAGTGTCGTAGTAATCGTTAATAGTGGAGATTTGATAAAGTGTCTTACTTAAAGGGGCGGTTGTTTATGTTGGAGTTGAAGACATCCAAGTTTTAGTCAGGTAGGAAATAGGCAAGCGGAAGAGAGTTCAACAGTCGTGCACTTCTAAGAAAGAAACTTTGTTCATGGAACATAACGTTTTGATTTAGGCACAAGTAAAGAGTGGGGAAAATTATTGACAGTGGTTTTAGTTGGACGGGCGTTTATCGTGAAAGATTGGTGAGGTGGGATCAGAGAGTGGAGTTCAGACGAACACTTGCCATGGAAATAACGATAAAATAAAGATAGGCTCACAACGTCTCTTCTGTGGGAGAGAGGTTGCAGGGAAAGGAAAAGGACAAACCCTACCAAGTCACGAAGTCTTTTTGTACTTTGTAAAGGCAGGATAGGCTGTTTTCAGCTACTCCTGGCCAGATGTGGCAACAGTACTCCATCCTTGGACGTACTTGGCTTTCATATGGATAGAGAATTGCATCAGTAGTGAGATATCTTCTGCTACTAATGTCTTCGCAAGCTAGCCACGCTTAGCTGCCGCTGATAGTTTTCACACGCGTGTATATTACTATGTTACATGCTTTCCTTTCAAAACAATTCTTTACAAGAATTGAACTAAATCTACACGAGGTAATAAATAGAAACAAGAAAAGAAACTAAAAAGTTCACACAATTAAAATATTATGAAAGTCAAAAAAAGAAGAAATATCTTAGTATACTGTCTATTTGATGTTTACATTTTGTACATTTTTAGTCAAAAAATTATTTTCCTTATTTATTTTTTCTTTTTTATTTGTAAAAATAAAATAATTCTAAAGTATTCTTCCAAATAATTTAAAGGTACGTTTAAATACGTTGGAAGAAAAATCTCATTGAACTGTTTACCTAGTGAGGATTTTTTTTTATTTTCAGAAATTTCACTGAAGCAGTCTTGAAGTGTTCCAGCTTGGTTGTGCAAGAATAAAATTTTTAATGTTAAAAAAAAAAAAAAAAGAAAACAAATTTAAAAAGTCAGCAAATCATCGCAACACCAAATACGAATTTGTATATTTGTTGGTTCTTAGTCTGGAAATTCAACAGAATGAAACGGGATATTCTTTTGTTTTAGTAATAAAATCAGTTTATTGCAGCTCGACAGTCTTCATAACACATACGGTATAATGTTAATTGTTTCGAAGATACATCTATACGTACATATTTTTGTGCTACTTTTTCTCGCAGCTTTTTTCTTATTCTCTTAAATCTATTCTCGAGTCTTTTTCAATATCTTATCAGTCATAATATTTAATATCTTTCCTTCATAGATTTTTTCGCCAACTGCCCAAATAGTTTTCTTTTGGTAATATCTTTTTTTATGAAACCTTTGATTAAACTATTTATCGTAACATTGTTCCTAGATGTGTGATTCATTTGTCTCCTTATTACTTATCAATTAATTTTAACGAGATTACTTTAGAGAACACTAGTCCATCTAAACCTTTATTTAATCCTTGGTATATCCTCGTCTCTTAACGTCCCTGTTCGGCGAGATTATTTAAGACAATTTCAGCATACCATTTTTTAAGTGCTCAGTCACTTTCGACGAGATTATTTAAGGCATTTACGGTTTACACTGACTCAACGGATCATAGGTATTATCCGTGCATCGACAATCGAATATCAGTATTATACAACAATTATTGTATTTTCCTCTCTTCGTGTCCCAATACAATTTAATGTTATCATCAAGAATCGGCAGATCCATCTAATGCGAGCATAGTTTATTCACTCACTACTCTCTAATTTTCGTGATACTCTAAGCTTCATTGTTGATAAACCGACGTACCCAAATCTGGTCACTAACTTCCGATGGCCAGGTTACATTCATAGGCTGGAAATTTGGTCCGTTGCTCAAATTTGGTGGACAAATTTCGGGCTGTGTACAGAAAAAATAGTTGCTATTTACAACTTCTATCCCTATAACAGAAAACTATGAGCACGTCAAATATTTAGTAGGCACATATTTTTCTACCAGAGCGCCAATGTGTTATATTATAAACCCTTTTTAAGAATTAAAAACACAATAACCATTGGTGTAAGCAAAAGTCCGTTTTTTATTTCTCCTGTTGTTCTTGCTTATGGTAGATAGATAGAGAGAGAGAGATAGAGAGAGAGAGAGGGGGAGAGCGACAAAGAGAATTATCGTGGCGTCCACTCAGTTGACAATCAAATCTCCAACTGCAATCTTTTTCCTTCTGTCACTTTTTCCTGTCAATCTTTTAAAAACATCTACATAACCAGATTCCTTTCTGTTACAAATGCAAGCTGCTGTACCTTATCGTCACACAGAGCGTTCTACATGACCCCCATGCACTGTTCTTTTAATTCAAAATTTAAAAGACTTATTTATCTGAATTTATGTAGCAAAATACCGACAAATTAAATCGCAAATAAAACAAAAGTATTTATAAGTTTCTCATCATAGTCCGTGCCAAAACTGAACGTGTCTTTTCTTTTCATTTTCTTATTCAAATGTATATATATATACACACATATATATATATATATATATATATATATATATATATATATAATACAATGTCTTCATATTATATAATCATTTTCTCACAATGCTGGATTAATAGTAAATTATAAGCGATCCATAAGCTTAGAACAAAATTACAACTCCTTATAGAAATGATATAAATTTATTTTTTAGTACTTACTTTATTACGTATTTTTACTTTTAAACGTGTTATAATTGAGAAAGATTGACTCCAGTTTTGCAAAACTTCCGGTCAAGTTTCCTCAGATTTTAAAATTTTAGTAATTCATAATAATATAACTGGAGATCGTACTAAAACAGCCCCAGCACAGATCTTTAAAAATATGTTTTAATCTAAATAGTCATTAAAAATCCTTCTCTTTAACAAAACAAGGTATTTCCTACGTTAAAATTAGCGGCAAACAATATTACTTACATAAATGCAATAAACGACCCGTAAGATTAGAACATTGGTTTTTAGCACTAAACTACATTGACACAATACATTTAACACAAACTGCATTGTAAACCACCGTCCCTACAAAATAAGAAAATATGACTTACAAAAAAATTCGAAAGTAGGCAGACAAGAAGAAAAGAACCACAAAAAATGTACTCTCCGAATCGTGTGATATCCATTTTTTAATTTCTCCACTCTCGGTCAATTTTTTCACTCCCCTCTTTTTCGATTGTATTAATGGGTGGCAATTTTTTTTCTATTTGTCTTTATAATGACCCTTTTATAATAAAATGCCGGTTACAGAATTCAAAATGCAGTTACGAACAAACAAATGAAAGAAATAAATAAAAATCCCAGTCGGCATTTTTTTTCTTTTTTAACAAAGGCATTTATTACTGTTACCCTTCCGTCTATCTCCACCACATGTCCATCTAAACTGGCAGGTTTACTTTTCTTCCGACCACACGTCGGTCGTAGGCGGCCATTTCTGTTTACTTTACATAGCCATTTTCTTCCACGTCGATACTGTGATCATTGAGACAAATACCATTACACTGTACTCCATAACATCGTCGTGGAAGTCGATGTGATTCTAGGTTTGGATGCTATGAACCGACTGGAAAGAGCTGCAATTGCTGAAGTTCGGATGAATTTCGGCGACCAGTGCATAACTAGAATGACAAGAATTATGACCAATAGCAATCATATGAAATCAAATATCCGAATGAAAATGATGACTTCCGAGCCTATTTTACCAGAGCAAGTAAACGGCAGTATGGCAATGAATAGAAGCGCCACGCGTGTTGACAAATCGGGTTAATTGTTAAAAGCTATCTAAAAAGAGAGATAAAACTACAGTTTCCGAAAGAAGTTTAAAGGCGAATCGACGAATTTATTCTAATGCCATGATCAAGGAAGTTTTAAGGAATTCTGTCACTCATGACAGTGGTTCAACCTACCAAGAAGAAATTTAGGCAAGTATTGGACTTCTTAGAGTTTAACAAGTATGTGGCATCTCACACCAAAGATAGAATTAGTGTATATGAAGAATTCATAAGAAAGTCGCCATGCCTCGAAATTCATTTTGAGCTTTGGTAGTATCAACTGGTCGAATATAAAAGCCAAATCTATTGTTTAATCAGATAAGGATTAGACTAAATCGCATATTAAAATTTATGACAGTAGTGCTTAAAACCATGTTGACCAGGATGATGGAGTAAGAAAAACAACCTGCTCTTATATCGATGATGTAGTGATGAACGAGACATAAATGCGGAAATGGTCTAAACAGAGTCGTTAGAAAATGGCCATGAGATTGAAAGTACAGCAGAATAACGCAAGTAATTTGAGATTTGGACGCGAAAATGAGATTGCTGAAGTCAATGATGGCCTAAGTAAACGGGCACTTTTTTTGGTGTGCGATAGATTGATTATTATCCTGTAGTCGGAGTGTTGTGGAGTGCATGCAGCTTTAATAAAAGATATACCGGTGCGAATTGATGGGGAGATGCAATAGACTAAAACGTGCTGAGCATGATACACGAAGTCATTAAGGAAGTGCAAAAAGTAAACACTGTAAAGGTAGAATGGCATATAAAAACGAGCTGAAAATTATGAATATGAAACGAAGCAGTTTGGCATTAAGTGCTTTTTTAGAAATGTGGAGGATTAACTGCTGACAATACTGTTTAGCTACGCACAACCGATAATAGTGTCCAAAGCAATACAGCCTGGCAAATTAAATCCATTCACTCTGTTTTTAACAGGAGAAGGAATACTTTTGAACAATATTACACTATTGTTGATAAATCAGTTTTTGATTCTGTTGTATTGATAGCATTTTCTTCCCTGTGAAAAGTAACTCTAGGGAGACATAATTTAGAAACATCCCGAACACTGCCAGTGTTTTGATGTGTTTGCACAATAAATTGTAGCGTTTTCTCAACACTCAAGACCCTCAATACAAGACACGAAGTTACAGGTGCTTGTTATGGAATGCTCTTGTACATGGCCAGTGCGAAAATGAAATAAACACTATTAATCGTCGGAATTAGTAGCGCCACATAGACCGACTTGTCTGAATCACAAAAATAAGGTCGTTTGCTAAACCAATTATATAGCAGAGAATTTTTGCATTAGAAGAGACGACATGATTCTATTTCCGTTTGATGAAAATCGGTTTGATTTTATTCCAGACCATCTACTAGTTGGTCAATTGTGTACGAATCTCAAGAGTGATAGGAGCATTCTATCATGTCTGAAAGTGACACAATGTTCACCGAGCGAAATCGGAGATGCGTCACTATATAATTCATGTTCTCTACAGATCTAAGTTATGCCAATAGCATCATTGCAAGCACCGCAAAAAATACCTCGCTAGATTTCCACGAATAATAGAGACGTGAACAGGGTGGTGAAAAAGAGTTTTCCGGTAACGATTATGGTCTTTTATGTGGTTTTAAGTGAAAGCGACATAATGCCACCTCACACATTCGTAGTCAGATTGAACGTCAACATCAAAGTATAGCGTGATGTGCTGAAAACTCTAATGCAATCACGTGGCCGCTGGCAGACCCTGGGTGTGGCAGCAGGACTCAATTCAAAGAAACCCAGGCTTTACTTACGAAAGAGTGCAACGATATTGTACCCTTCTGTCACTGGCTCCTTCCTCTGTTAAGCTGGACCAGCTAGACTACTTTATTTAGTCATACGTTGAGAATATCAGCAACATAACCTCCAATAACAAAGCAAGCCTGATCGCCGTCATCCGCTGACTTCGCCGAGCTCCCGCTGGCGCATCTAGAAAAGGCAAGCTTCTAGTTCCACATTCGTATCGGCGCAGTGAGTGAGGATAAAGGCGGCTACATCGAATAGATATTAGTTCTACTACATAATCAAGTTACCTAAATGGAATTTCTCAATAAAAGTCTTAAAATAATGATGTAGTGTTGTTTCCTTTAGGGCGACAAAATTATCGTTCCACCATGTATATGAAATATTATATAAAAATAAAATAGGAAATTAAAAATAAGATACTTGCTACTCGGTATATGTATGCCTCTCACTTCCCCCGACTTTTCCTCTGCCAGTACGCGAAGAATATAGCGATATTTCATATTGTTTTGTTTAAGACTTAAAGGACCGACAGAACTGACACAACAGACGGTAAGTGACATGAAATTCTATTAATGGGGAATACGAGCGTAATGGATGGAGGGAGATTGATTCTTCAATTCGCCTTTTTTAAGTTCTACAATAATCATAGCGATTCTATACATAAATTTATGAAGAATACATAGCGGAATAGATTAAATCACCATAATAGGCTTACGCTGTTGCTATCCTTTTCATCGGTAATTTTGTTAGAAAATATTCTGTTAATACAGAGAGTGAAAGAGGGAGAGAGAAAGAGAGACAGAAAGAGAGAAAGAAAAGAAGATAAAAAGAAGGGAAGAATAAGAAAGAAACAATTATTGCCTTCCATAAACATTGTTGTCTCACGTTTTGGATGGCAGTAATTACTTAGGATACAGTAAAAAAAAAAACCTCAGCATTCCATATCATGTCTCGGTTAACAACCTGAAGAAGGCCAGAGAAAAGGATGACCGAAACATGGTGAAACAACGAAACAACAATTATGAAAAGGTGGATAACAGCAAATAAATAAATAAATCTACAAATTACTCACCTCAAAGTATTCCAGTAAAAAAAAAAAGAATAATATATAGAACTGAATATGTTGGTCAAAATCTATTATTTCGTCTCAAACAAGCTTTTCAGTTTGCACACCAATTACAATCTTAATTTAACTTTTCCGGCATCGTTCAAAGTGATAGGCACATCTAAATAAAGCTTCGTTCTAATTTGTCTTTACGCGTTCTAAATTACAACAACAAAGCAATCGTAGTGCTTCATTTCGCCATATTTAAACTTAATTAAATTTAAACATTTTAGCCGTTGGCTGTTTTAATACACAATAGCATATTCGACTAGTTTTTCCGCGTAAATTCCATTTGACAATTCATTGCTAATTTTAAATGATTATTTCAAAACAACCCATTTAAGTGTTTCGATATTTTTAAATGTAAATTCATTATTCGTATTATTTTTTTGCTTCAGATGAACATTTCTTCACCATGTGGACGTAAAAACCGTGGCGTAATGGATTAAGTACTTGTTAAAATTTAGTTGGAAAGTTACGCTCTTTTAGAAGTTGCGTTTTTTTTTTTATTACTAGTGCGTACGACACAAAATACAATTGAAAATAACGAGAACATGTTACCCTGTGGATTAAATGAACGGTTTTGTTTGAAACTCCGTGCAGATTCCCGAGTTAGACAGATTTCAAAAGAAAAATTCCTGAGTTCAACAAGATACATATAAAGAAGATTAGAGGTTACATCGACCGAAACGCTGTGAAAAGAACACTCAATATGAGGACATTAATTCTAAGGACGCGATTAACGCGAATAACACGGATTCATTCAAATTAGATTAAATTCTCACTCCCACACGTTGGAAGAGTATAATACATGGTGGTCGCTAGAAAAGCGGGAAATTTGAAGGTAAGCTTAGATCATGAATAAAATGCATGATTCCTATTTTTCTGATTGGTGCCGTGCGAGTGTTGTGAAAATAAATCGTCGTTTGACGCTGCAGTGAAGTACACGGACGACATTTGGAGTATCTATGAGTATAACAATGTCATTGAAAAACTTTGACAGAACACAATAACTTGCGGTTAATGACAAACGAAGATAAAAGGTTTACATAACAAATATAATTTCGTAGTAAAAATAAGGTTTACATAATAATATAATTTCATAATTTCGACGCCTTTCAACGCTGCTACATTGTCGTCTTTCCCTTCCTTTTAGCTTAGTAGGGAGTTTCTGTCAATCTCCTTGGTCCGCTCTATCAGTCCCTCTCCAACTCTCTGGCTGACTAGCTCGAGCCTTCTCTTCATTTCTAGCCTAACTTAAATATATATATTGATTTTATATTTCTTTGTAACATCACCATGCGGGCCAAACATGTAAATTCCATGCACATGCTTCCAATACGTAGCCTGGCAACACGTCACAGACTTTAATTCAATTGTTCCATTAATATTGCTCTGACCCAAATTAACTAGTACAGTTTACCGGATTGGTTTTTTGCATAAGTTATTCTTACTTGCATTGTTCACTACAATGTATAATTCACTGCATGCCTGGAATCGTATTTTATCTATCAAAAATGTATTCTTTTTAACTTTAACTGGCCTTCATCAGGTGGTGACTGAGACGGACAGGAATAAATCTACGTTTATTTATTATCTGAATTCAATGGTCAGGTCCGTGCCGACTGGTATATATATATATATTTTATTTTATTTCATTTTTGTGAGACGACAACAACTACGGATGGCAGTTATTGCTGAGAATGCAGTTAGGAGATTCGAAGTTCCTATCCGTCGCGGTTAACATCTGACGAGGGTCATAATAATAGTCGTGAAACAACAACTAATAAAGATGAGAATAATAGACCGCAATAAATAAATTAATATAAATGAAGGAATGTCTTTACGGGAAAAACAAAAAAAAATGTTTAGGGATTTATGTACATTAAATGTACACTTGAATAAAAAAAGCAAATGTATAGGGAAAAGAAAAAAAAAACTTAGGCAAACTGGTGGATTACGATGGATATGATGTAAATTATATGCTTTTCATGCTAATCGAGTACAGAAAGTTGGCGAATTGTTCGTTTATTAAAGGAGAAAGGAGATATTTTCATTCCATTAATCCATTAATAGGATATTGGCTCGTATCTGCCAATAAAAATGAGAGGAACAAGTATGAGGAGACGTTAGTATTTTTAGTATAAAAAACGGAAATAGTGAATAGATCAGTTACGTAAGAAGGGGTCTAAATTTAAGTATCCTGCGAAGAAAAATACGCGGCGTAAGAGTGGAACTGTGTAAATACCTAGCGAATAGAGGGTAAAATTGGAACTACTCCCTCTGTAGGTTATCGCGATGATGACTTTGTCGCCCCTAGAATTAAATCTAATGTTTTCATATAAGGAATTAATGTGTCTAAAATATCGCTCTATAGTTAAATAAGGTAAGTGCTAAAAATGTAAACACTTAATTTGTATGTGCCATCGTGTGTAAACCTACTGTATAGTATCAAGAGGGGAACAATTGCGTCTGTTTTATTATATATAGGGATTATTATAAAATTTACAATTGAAATAGCTGGAATTTGCAGTATATAGTAATTTGTAATGTGTTATTATATAATTCTCATGTCATATGATTGACATTAGTTTACCGTTACTGTTGCGCTATTTCATGTAAAACAAAAATAACTCAAAAATAAATATTTTTTCAGTAAAACGTAATACAATTTTCGACATTTTTTATGACACCTTGTAGTATTTCGAAAACATGCAAGACTAATTGTTTCTATAGAGTGGAACGATAAAGTTGTCGCCGTTAAGAAAACAACACCACGGCTTTATTTTTAGATTTTTATTTAAGAATTCAATGTAAGAAACTTGATTAAGTATTGGACCTGACATTTATTCAATGTAGCTGTCCTCATTCAATCACTGCATCGATACGATTCCGTAACTAGGAGCATGCGAGTGTGAGTTCGGCGAATACTCGGCAGATGGCGGAGACCAGGCTGTCTTTGGTGTTGTGGGAGATCATGTTGGTGATGATCTCGAAGTATGACTAAAAAAAGTAATCAGACGGGTTCAGGTTGGAGGATAAGAGTAGAGTGCAAAATCGTAACACTTCTTCTGAAGCAACACGTAGGTTTCTTTGGGCTTGTGGGCCCGTTCCCAGATCACACAGGGTCTACCAGCGGCCACCTGACTACATCCAGGTGTCACCAGCCGCTTCAACATATCCAAGTACATTTTGTTTATGTTCAGGTCGACTTCGAAGATGTGAGGTGGCATGATGTGGCTTTCACTTGACGCTACACCAAAGACCATAATTGTGACCGGAAATTTTCTGGGCTGTTCCATCAAGCATTGATCCGCCCGGATTTGTATTTTGAGGGTGCTGGTAATGACTGTTGTTATAACATGGATCGGTAGAGAGCATAAATTGTACATCGACCCATCTCTAATTTCGCTCGTTGAACATTGTGTTACTCTCAGACATGGTAAAAGGTTCCTATCGCTCTTGAGATTTGTACACAACTGGCCAACTAGTAGATGGTCTCTTTCAAATTTGTGTATTTTCCTACTCCCTTACTCAAAATTCGGCAATGTTATTTTTATTCCGTTTTTCAAATCCACTTTTCTTTTCATTTTTTTTTTTATCTGTTCTCTTTCTTCGGTTTAATTCTAAACCTTATTTCTTGTTTTTCTCTTCCTATTTTTTAAATATTCTATTCCATACGTTACTTCACTTAAGATTCCTCTCCAATCGTTATTTCTTTTTACTGTACCTCACTTATGGCGGCCAACAACACACGTATCTAAACGATTAAGCTGTTGTTCGTATTTTTAGGCATTTGCAACATTCTATCCATGTATAATAAATGCATGTAGCATCGAACGTGTAAACCTGTTTTGTGATCACGCATACTCTTATATATATATATATATATATATATATATATGTATATATATAACGAGAGGGAGAGAGTAAGACAGAGAGCAAGAGAGAGTAAAAGATCTCTATGTATATGCACACACACACACACACACACACACATATATATATATATATATATAGTAATTTATAAAATATATATGGCGATTAAGCTACACTGAATATTCTGCGTTTCATCCAACTATAGGATTCGTCAGGCTTATGTGCGAATTTTGTGGTTGCTTCTTGTTTTTATATATGTTGAGGACTTCTAGTTGACCAATCAGCTTTCTAGTATCCACCGCGCCCCTTCCTATCAGCCAATGGGCATGCATTTTATCAAACAAAGGATCTGTTTTAGAACTAGGTTAGTGGTTTTAGGTAGACGTTCTCCTTTTTTATTTATTTTTTTTATACATATAAATATAAATATACTTATGTGTACACACATACATGCACATATATTTACATGTATATATATATACATATATGTGTGTGATCGTTTATGTATATTCATGTTTATTTAATTTATTTATTTGTTTGTTTTCTATTGTTATTGTTAGTTTTAAAGCTATTTTGTATCGCTATCCTAGAGTAAGTTTTATTTTGTGAACACAATTGTTTGCTACTTCCCGTCTACAGTTTAATAGATTTTGAGGTTCTTTAAAGTACAGGATAGAAAATTTTTCATGGAGGCATAATTTACATGGGTCGTCTAAATGTCTGCATGTGGTAGCTTGTCTCATTATTTTCCATTCGACTACCGGCGAATGTCCGCTTTCTTTGAGTTCCCAGTATTTATTCGCTAGTGTTGTTTTTATACGGTGTTTTTTATTTTTGAATGTGCTTTTGTGGTCATAGTATCGGGTTTTGAAATCTAAGGAAGTCATGCCTATGTAATATTTCTTGTTATTCGGGTTTTCTTTCGCAAATATTGTTGCTTGATAACCTACGCTTGTTGTTAGACATTTATTTTGGACTGGGCAAAGTGTGCGGTGTCTACAATTGCGTTTATCTTGTTCGTTATTAGTATTTTTATTTATGGTATGGTTGTTCTTGTCTAGGGTTATTTTGTTATTATTATTATTATTGTTATTATTATTATTATTATTATTATTATTATTATTATTATTATTTCTGCTAGTGTTGGTTTTATTTCTGTCATGGTGTCTACTTTTTTATTGTTTATTTTGTTGTTGTTTACATTGTTTTCATTTAGTTTTTTGTTATTATGTTCCTTAATTATCATCTCTAAATTTTCGCAACAACTGTAAGATAACTTCAAGGTATTTTTATTGAAGATTTTGTGTAAGGGGTTGGTTGCGGGAAAGTGTTTTTCAATAAGATCTAGAAATTTCTTGCCAAGTTTTTTTTTTAACATTTGATTGTATGGGGCCGTGTACCAAATTATAGTTCTTTTTCTTCTATTTTTAATTTTATTATAGTTGTTGGTGTTTTGTTGCTTATATTTGATATCGATATTTTTGTATCCACTATTTTTTAGGGCTGTTTCGTAAATATTGGATGACCTGTTAAATGCATTTTCATCGCTTGAGTTATTACTGAGTCTACTTACGATCGAGTTAGGAATATGTTTTATAATTGATGGTGGGTGGTTGGACTTAGGGTTTACGTAAATTGGAGTAGCGTTATCTTTTAAGTATGGTTCATATGCATTTTTATCTAAGTTTAACGTGACGTCCAGGAAGTTTGTTATTTTTATGTTAGCTGATACGTCCGCTTTTAGGCCTAATTTTTTCATTTCTTTGTGTATGATTTTCTTAAAGTTTTATCCCTTGACTTTGTTGGAGTTTTTTATTATAGCTAGTCCGTCATCTCTATATAGGCCGATATCCGTAGTATCGAATATGCTTGTGAGGGTATATAGAATGAATACTCCCACAAGATCTGATGCCTCTGCAAAGTCTCTGGCACCCATCGCCAAATCGAATGAATTTTTCATTTTAGTTTTTATCCATTGGTTATTGTTATTTCTTAGAACTGATTTTCTACATTTTTTAATTATGTTGATTTCTTCTGAGGATATATCAGTGTATGCCTCGGCAAATTCTAGGGCAATGTTAAAAAGTTCTTCGGATATCGAGGGATAAAAGTCTATGATGTCAAACTGTATGAACGTACATTTATCTTTGTTTTCTATATTTTTAAACCAGGTGATTGCTTCGGTAGTATTTGCCCACTGGTTTAGTTCTAGGTCCTGTTTGATTAGTTTGTTTACTCTAGAAAGTATAGTTTTGCTAATTCTACCTATTTCTGGTTTAGTTGGGTTTATCAGGCGGGTTCTGGGATTATTATTAAAGTCCTATTTGTGGTCTTTAAGCAGAATGTATGACTCTCTAGGTTTCAATTTGCCAACTTTATCGCTAATTTTTAGTTTATCGGTAATTTGTTTACTTTCAGTATTTATTATATCTATGTAATCGCATTCGTTTGTGTCTAGTTTTTTGTAGTTTTTTGTAATGTTTTCTGTGATTAGTTTGTTATATTCTTGCTTATCTATCTTATAAAAGTTTCTTGTTTTATCTGCTTTTACAAAGATTTTATTAGAGTTGTTTATGTTTCTAACGATTTTGTGTAGTTTCCGTTGGAAATTGTTAGGTTGATTGTGGAATTCTAGGTTTTTAATTACGTTTAAAAGGTCATTTTCAAAGTTTATCAAAAGGTCTACTGTTTTCGCATTTTTAAGGGTTTTAAAACCATAGGATTCTTTTTTGTTTACGCTTTCATTTTTAAGGAAGAAATTTGCTCGCCATCGCATTCGGCGTATTAGTTCATCTGTTTTTTGGATTAATTTAATAATATAGCTATGCTTGCTGGGTGTGGGGATGTTTTTTAGCGAAGTTTCGAAATTAACTCTTTCCATATCTATTTTTAATGTGGTGTAGCTTAATCGCCATATATATTTTAAAAATTACTAACTAGCTCTACCTACGTATTGAGCACTTTTGAAGTAAATACTTAAAGTTTACGCATAAATCTATACTTTCGTATATTAAATTCATGTGAATAAATGAAGTATATATATATATATATATATATATATATATATATATATATATATATATATATATATATATATATATATATATACAGGTGAACCAAAAAGACGGGCCCCAAATCTAATTAGGCCCCGTTTCTTAGTGTTTTGTCCGAATGAAATGAAACTTTTGTCATAACTAGTTTATTATATTCAAAACATCGCATAAACACTAGGGTCTTTGGCCTTTTTTCTCCGTTCTACAGCATATGTTCTAGATAGCCTCCATTTAGCTCTGTGCATTTCTTGAGGCACAGCACGAAGTTGTACATGACGTTCTTACAGACCAAATTGGTAATGACTCTCATCCTCTCCCTGATGGCTTCCTTGAGTTCCGTGATGGTTCTGGGTTTCCCTGCCTAGACACGGTCCTTAAGATAGCCCCAAAGAAAAAAATCTTGGGGGCTTAGGTCTGGGCTATGGGTTGCCCACTCAAAATCAGTATTGAGACTGATCACTCGGCCTCCGAAGTTCTCTTTCAGCCAATCCCGGGACAGGTTTGAGGTGTGAGAACTTGCTCCGTCCTGCTGGAACCAGAACTTGCTCATGAGCGACGGGTAGATGGTCTGGAGCTCACTCTTGAATGTTTTGAAAACCTCCACATACCGCTCCTTGGTGACTGTCACTGCTGCGCCAGATTCTTCGATGAAGATTGGTCCGATGATGCCTCTGGCCGAGATTGCAGTCCACACCGTGCACTTAGGAGAGTGCAGGAGCTTGGTGGCTACTTCATTGGGTCTGGAGGATCCCCAGAAGATATTTGTCTTAATCGCCATATATATTTTATAAATTACTAACTAGCTCTACCTACGTATTGAGCACTTATGAAGTAAATACTTAAAGTTTACGCATAAATTTATACTTTTGTATATTAATTTTATATGAGTAAATTAAGTAGTTATATATATATATTTTATATATATATATATATATATATATATATATATATATATATATATATATATAAAAGACTCTCTCGTCGATTTCGACTCATGAGATTTATACTATTTGTTTAAATTAATCTATGCTTCAACCTCAGATTACATTTAAATCCTGCTAGAGACTTACAAACGAGTCTACACATTATCCAAGGGTATGGATTCAGTGATGTGGCCGATGTCATGGCTGCCGACCATTTAGCTCTTTTCTTTTTTTAAGGAAATTTGTATCTCCGTGAGCAAAACGTTGTTTAATTGCAAATTCAAAATTAAAGCTTAGTAAGCTAATTCAATGCAGATTAAAAAAACAACAACAAAAAACAAAAAACAAAAAAAACATTTATTCATGTATAAATACAAACTCTCGGACGAAATCACGTCTTCCATGAGATGGACACAATTTTATTTATTACGGAGAAAACATCTTCATATAACTTCCCACACACGACTACACGTATCTCCCAACTTGGACATTAAAAAAAAACACCGTTGATAACACCAGACGGGTGTTGTTTATTTTTAAATCTCGATTGCATTATGCCACGAGGAATAAAAAAAGATGGAAAATCAGTGTCTATCCTGACGGAAACGTGATAACATCGAAAAGTTCGTTTTATAAATAAATAGATTTTTGTTTATTTTATAAAAAAATGTGTTGAATTCGCTTACTAAACTTATCTATCTATCTATCTATCTATCTATCTCTCTCTCTCTCTCTCTCTCTCTATATATATATATATATATATATATATGTATATATATATGTGTTAGCAGGGAGACCCGATGTTTTCTGGGAATGAATGATATATATTTCATGCTCATTTAATGTTAGTTTCAGCGAAATCGGTGAAATTGCGCATTTTCTAATCAAATTAATTGATTGCCTGCTCTGCTTTATAATTTCGTAGGTACCACATAAAGTGGTAATGACCATGGACTCCTGGAGGGCCGTATTATTCCGAGAACCATCATATGATGGAAAGCTTTTAATTTCCGAGTGAACTACAAACATCTCAACTCATTTTACGAGCGTTTACCACCATCATAGTATACAAAAAGATGAACAAACCTCCACAAATAAAAGGCCAAATTGTCCAAATTGTTAATTACTATTCGAAAATTTGAAAAGAAACCCCTACTTTATCTCTATATATAATAAATAAAAAAAAACTGTAGAAATCCCTTTCCGGACGAAAGTAACGTAGGTTAGCAACAGCAGATGCCACATACAAATTACATAAATCTAGACTATTAGTCACTATCTCATGTAAATTTCGAACATTTTGGCATACACATTCAATCGTGATAAAAGACTACATTTCATTCTAGGATCAATAGCACCACAATCGCAACCCCTAACCACAAATGCTAATCTACTTTTTTAGGCTTAATACATTTAAACAAACTCTCAAGAAATATTTTTATTGCATAACACAGCACAGTATAAACACCTCAACCCCATATTAAGAACGAGGTTGGGAGTGTTTATTCTGAAATCGTTCTTCTAAATTCTTTCTTATTTCCTTCTTTCTTTCTTTGTGTCCATCAAAACAAACAACCTACCGTAATGAATTAATAAACTTTACTTTATATGTATTTAGTTCTTTTTATTGACAACAAATGTTCTTTTTTGTTGTTGTTCAAGTAAAGTTCTGTTTTTTTTTGATTCAGTGACCAAAATATATTTTTTCTATATTTTTACAAAAAAGTTTTGCTTCTTTTAATTAGCAAACGCATATAATATGTTTGTGTATGAAAAGTTAGTTTGCGATTTAAATCCTAACAACAAATGATAATCTACTTTTATTTGCCCTATTACGTTTAATTTTCGAGTATAGAGGGATTATCAGAACTTTAATGATTTTTTTTTGCATTTTTTATTCCTATTGATGATTACATTTATTTTTATATGCTTGGCCAATTAACTAGGTTAATAATCTGTTACTCGTAATGTCGATGTTCTCCTTTTAGAACATATTAAACACTTGCAAATAAGTCAGAACACAAAATATATTATACAGGTAGCTTTCAACGTTCATTATTATTGGTACGGAAACACTTATTCGATATATATATATATTTGCTTTCTTAGCACTGTTTCTTTTTGTGGAGTATTTTATTAATTAGAAAATGTGCTAGAGCTACTTTTAGAAATAAATGTGTGCAGTATACCGAGAAGAAATACACTGGCCGACTTGAAAGATACTGTGATCGGTAGAAGGGAGTTATCTACCCTTTCTTTATAATTAACCAGTACCTGCAGATTATCGCCCCAAACCAATACTAATCGTCAGTGACAATCAGGGACAGTAGCTTCCATTAGCTGCCACTAGAAAAAATGGAAGCCAGCTTATTTAATTTCGGCTACGGCCGCCAGTGTTCGCAGTTTTCCAGGAACGGCAGTGGCCAGTAACAAACCCCGTAGTGATATTTATTTTCCAGAGGGAGGGTCTTTTACGATTCTATTCTGGATCTGTCATGCTTCTGCCTGGGCAACGCCTGTTAACAGGTCCTTGTCCGATTTTCATAAATAAAATGAATAAATAATATAAATAAATAAATAAATAAATCACACCTGTTTGGTCTTTCTAATCGATAATTTTTAAATTGTTATCGAGTGTTTCAAACAGTGAATTCCTATTTATTACGAACGCGTTCAGCCGGCGGTCAAAATATTGTACCTATTTACTATGCCTCCTCACCGGACAGAGTTAGACACCAGGGTCGTGTTTTAACGGCGGTCAAAATATTGTAATTGAACATATAAACATCGTATTTGACAAGCATCTGAAGTCATGCCACAGATAACTACCACTATAGCATATATGATGAACAAAATCAAATAAACAAAACAAAAATAAAAAAAAGAACAGACTGTTCAATTTCTTTAAAATAAATATTTTACTTAAAAAAAAATCAATTTTACACTCGTCTGGTCTTTCTAATCGTTTAATCATAAATTTGTTATGGAGTGTTTAAAAGAGTCAATTCGTTTTTGATTATTTCGTTAGTTGGACCACTGTTAAAATTTTGGACCACTCCTAACATTTTGGACCATTCCTAAAATTTTGTAATCTCACAATATGTCGGCTGATATTACGTGTGGTTTGTAAAATACGGGGATGAATATCAATATCCGTTAATATAAATATTGGGAATCTATACGGAATTTCGAACATATCCTTTATTTGCTTCATTGCATAGCCTACTTGTTTCCATCAACTATGCCTGATTAAAAGTCGTAAGTAATTAGAAGTAATAATTATACATTTTTTTATTCATTTGCGCTATAATTATCGACACTGTAAAAAGTAATTGTTCTATAACAGTATATATCCAAGTATAGATAATCCACAGGAATATTACTTTAGAATCGATAATGTCGGCGTCGGGAAAACGTTTTTTTATTCACTGCTTTTATTTATTGTTCCTATCAGAAAAAATATGATTTAGTTTGATTATGTTGCCAGGATAAATAAAAGAGAGAAGAGATGGTTGTCAGATTATCTGATTTGATTTTGATAAATAAAGCATTTTCTATTTTTAGATCTGTCTAGATCTGTCTAGATTGCTACAGACAGGTCTCTGCAAATTGCTTGGCACGCTACACTTAAGTTTTCAAACGTTAAATGCACAGATTCAGCATACATATTCTAGTTTAGAGGCGCACAATCAAACACCACAAAACAACTGTTCTTTTACTCATTCGTGTACTTAGCGTAAAGCGTGATTTCCACGAAGTTTTCTTTCTCACAAATGCTTTTGTATGGCAGCACATTCCTGCGAGGCGGCATTCTCTTGATAAGGACAGATTTGTCAAACAGATTCCTGGCATAAAACGTCAACACCGGTAAACAATCTTAAGTGATTTAAACAGTTATTCTTTCTTCGATTATATGAATCCAAACCTTTAAACAAGCGAACATCATAATGCATTATACCTCATTCTCGAATAGATTTCGCTTTTGATAAAATAAGAAGAGTAAACAATAGACGTTAGGTTTACTGCTACCTTCGTTTTGAACTACAATTTGCATTCCTCGCGCGATGTCTGACAACATTGACATATTTTCTTTTTACTGAGTGAAAATCATTCCACCGTTTATTTTTTTACATTTTTACATTTTTTTACTTTTAGTTTCACTTATGTTTTGAGCAATTTCTATGAAAAATGCTTAGTCGGTCGTAATGTTTCTATTTATTGTATTACCCCTAACGAAAGTAAACAAAAACATCATAATGTTTTATACTCTTCACATGATGAAGCTGATGACAAAAAAGTAAAGCCTAATTAGTTGCTTATTAATGTTTTTTCTTAATTACAGAATGAATATCCGTTGTTTCATGTTTTTATGGAAAACATGGAAATTTTAAATTTATTTAATCATTTATTAGCATAGAACCGTTAGGATTAATGCATAAAATCATAATATGGTCATCTAATTCTCCAGTAAGGTTAGTGCCTATGTTTATATATTAAGAATTGTTACGCGTGAGTCGTGTGATTTTGATTTGTACAAAAATGGCAAAACATGTAATCCCTTTGTGAAAATATAAAATCTTGCGAAATTGAATTGAAATAGTTTTTCGATATAAATCCATAAATATTCTAAATATGTATCGTGTGAGTAGTTTCCAAACAATTAGATGGAACGCACCCTTTTAAATTCATATCATTTCGCATTGTATGCTATTCTTGAAAGAACACTTTTCTATTGGATCTTAGCAAACTTGCTTAATTTCAACTTCTAAAGATCAAAACAAACTCTTCTTCAATTTCAAAGATTTTCTAGAATCCTTACTATGCAATGGATTTGAATCCAAAAACAAGATTGTACAAATTATTTGCTTTTAATCTTCGTAAATACACATCAAAGTGATGGTGAATCCTTTGAGTTGTGGATGAAATATTCTTATCCTAATATACTTGGGTTCATATTATATAATATCATGCCACACACACACACACACACACACACACACACACACACACACACACACACACACACACACACACACACACACACACACACACACACACGCATATATATGTATTATAAAGTTATGCATATAATATTATATAGGATGGAGCGAAAAGTTTGTCGCGCTAACAAAAAACAACAGTACGGTTTTATTTTTAAAATATTATCGAAAAAAATCAGGTAACTTGATTATATAGTAGAGCTGACATTTATTCAATGTAGCCGCGCTTCGACATGGGTTTGGGAACTAAGAGCATGCATTTTAAACAAACTCAGGCGGGAGCTCGGTGAATACTCGGCGAACGATTGCGATCAGGCTCACTTTGGTGTTGTGCGAAGTCATGTCAGTGATGTTTTCAACGTATGAACAAACAAAATAGTCCAGCGGATCTAGGTCAGGTGGGAATTGAGCCAGTTATAAAAAAGTACAAAGTCGTAGCACTCCTTCTAGTGCCAAGCTTGGGTCTTTTTTGACTTTTGTGTCGGCGCCGAGTACAACTGCCTAACCCAGCGTATGCGATCGGCCACCTGATTGTAGCAAGGGATCATCACAGTCTTCAGCACATCCAGGTACACTTTAGTGTTGATTTTCAAACCGACATTGAATATGTGAAGTGGCTGATGTGGCTCTCACTTGAAACCACACCAAAGACCATAACCGTGGCCGTAAACTGCATTGAGCTGTATCCTGAAGCGTTGAACCGTCCGGATTAACATTTTGAGAGTGCTGACAATGATCGTGTTTTCATGACTTGGATCGATAGAAGGCATCTTCGATCTCGCTCGTTTGACATTGTATCACTTTCAGACATGATAGAGCTCTTATCGATCTTTTTCCTGTCCGTGAAATCTGAATAGCATCATTGATGGTATGCGCTTCATACCGATCAAACAAGACATCGATTCTGGAGCACGATTGACTGAATGGAATACTGAGACGGCCAAAACAGTTTGAGAATTGTCTAAAATTATGGATTAAATACTGAACGTTTGATTCTTTAAACGTTATTAAATTAAATTTTATGTTTCTTTTGGAATAATAAGAGGTGGAAATGTTTTAATCATCATGTTTGATGTAAAACCAATATATGGTAGAATTTAATAAAACATAATGCTTGATATGTCGCAAAACCCGACAGACAGAACGAATTAGTTTACAATTAAGTTGATTATACATATCGTTTTCATAATCAAGCTCGTTAAATTCCAGACGAAAGAATTCCTTTCCAAAAATAGGATTCTATCTTTATCTGTGCGGCTTCCCATGGGAAATATTTTGATCTATGAATATTGGCTCTGCAATTAACTTATGAATAATTGTTTGATTTTTTGTTATTATTTGTATTCTTAATGTAATTACAAATATTACTATTTTCTAGACTGACATTCGACTTTGATCAGGTTATTTTGTCTTTAATTTTATATGATCGAGTTTACATAATTAGTTTCACGATTTTCATACTGGTTTAATCAAATCAGACTTTAAAGATATTATGAGATGCAGAGGGTAATATATCGATGCCTCCGTTCAGTCTCAAAAGATAAAGGGTACCTCCTGTAAGAGCAGTTGTGCGTGTAACTGTGAGACAAGGGTTGCACAATCACCAACTACACCTCTCCTGAATCGCCACTGTTTGTGTCCAATGGCAAGGTTAAATCCAAGACGACTGGAAACAATGTCGAGATAAGCGCATAGGACATACAACATCTGAAAGTCTCAAATGGTCACCCATTTAGTACTGACCAGATTCAACGTTGCTTAACTTCGGTGATCTAGCGGAAACCGGTGTGTCAACGTTGATTATGCCGTATAGAGAGGACAATATATACGTATATAATAAATAACCAGTATCGTTCCTATATTGTAAATGTGTTAATAAATAATATCGTTACTATATTAATGCATCTGCTTACTCGATTAAATTATTCGATTTCTACCTAATAAACACTGAGAATGTGTGTAAAGGCGCTCCTGAGCATAGTGGAAGAACAATAGAAACGTACATTACTATCTCTGAAGAATGTATAAGTAATTTTACTTGATACGACAACCCTTCCAAAAGAGAAAAAAAACTTGAAGTTTTAACTTTTAAAATTCAAGAGCGACAATGATGCGGATGGTGCAATTAAAACAGGCAATCTTTTATTCTCCAGATTTTCTTTTACATGGAGTTCACTATTTATCAAGGCCCAAGGGCCACTCGGGGATAAGAGTTATTGTGTGTACAGTAATCAATGGGATAGTGTAGTTATAGTATTAGAGAATTGATAAAGTGTTATTACTTAAGGGGGCGGTTCATCAGGAATTTGTTTGTGTTGGACTTGAAGACATCCAGGTTGTAATCGGGAGGGAAACAGGCAAGCGGAACAGAGTTGCACAGGTGTGCAGTTCTAAGAAAGAAGCTTTGTTCATGGAATCTACATTTTGATTTAGGCACAGATAAGGGATGGGGGAAATTATTGACGGTGGTTTCAGTTAGTTTTTTTATTTACATTAATAACTATTGTCAATATATTTTGCCAGAAACTCAATGGCACAGATATTTGACGCATGTTCATGACAGAGTTTTTTTCTTAGAGATTGAATTTTAAGGTCATGAATGCATACGTTCAGTCAGATTAACAGTATACACTCCCCTCTGAATCATTAAGGTGGAATAAAAAATAGAACACATTATTTTGGAATTTTTGAATTTATTTTGCATTCCGATTTGTTTGCAGCTCTTTTTATCCCACAAATAGAAGTGTTTTTTTTTTACATATAAATCTACCATTCAATGATTAATAACCAACTAAAATGCTAGAAAATACCGCACATGATTTGCTAAGAATATAGTTAACATTATTAGATGTGTTTTCGAGTAGGGGCTAATCTGAAATGATAGAAAATTCTTGTCTTTGGCTAAAAAAAAAAAGAAAATGATAACAAAGTATAGACTGGAACGATAAAAGTGTCGCCCTAAAGAAAATAACACTACAGGTTAATTTTAAAGCTTTTATAGAAAAAAATCAATTCAGGTAACTGAAATGTAGTAAAGTTGACATCGTGCTGTAGCCAAGCCTGGGGCTCATTGGATGTGGGATGGCGCTGAGTCTTGCTGCCACACACATGATCAGTCAGCGGCCACCTGATTGCACAGAGGGATCACCACACTTTTTAGCACATTCATGTACACTTTCATATTGATTTTCAAATCGACTTTGAAGATGTGAGGAGGCATAATGTGGCCCTCACTTAAATCCACACTAAAGACCACAATTGTTGCCGAAAACTTCATTGAAATGTGCCATCAAGCGTTGAACCCTCCAGATTCGCATTTTGAGGATGCTGGCAATGGTTATGTTGTAAATGGTATGTCAGTAAATAGCATGTGTTTTACAACTGCGCATTTCCTATCTCGTACGTTGAACATTGTGTCACTTTTCGCTTTTGTACAAAACTGACCAACTGGAAATAGACTGATGTCGTCTTTTCTTCCTGAATTAGTCACAGTATCGCTATTTGTTTTTACTTATCTAATTAAGTTGATGGCTGGCTAATGAACTTTGAGCGAGGAGTGAAATTTTGAAATACAAGTTAAATATTATTACATCGATCGTGAAAACAGGTAATAAAATGTTTTTTTAAGATTTTTTCGGAGGATATTAATCTCAAATCATTGAAAACCTTGTCTTTCGCTACATAAAAAGGAAGATAAACGCATAGATTTGAAACGGTAAAAAATAACTTTACACATTCAAAGTTACGTAGAAATTATTCTAATTTATTATTATTATTATTTTTTATCATTTTTTTAATTTTGTGTTTTCTATTCCAACTGTAACTCGAAAAAATTGACGAACGCTTAAAACATTTACTTCTTCTGCAGTTCATAGATGTGCTGAAAGAATAACTTTATTATTGAAAACCTAATATAAAAAGTTTTACTTTTACATAACAATTAAATAAACAAAATACACGTTAAATTTTGTTCAAAGCAGGAATAAACGCATATTGGATTATTTTAAAAACTAGCTGATCACCCGGCTTGCCCGGTCGCACACTACACATAAACATGGCGTTTAAATTTATGCAGATTGCATATGTAATATTATAGAATCAATCTTATATTACTTATTATATATTACGACAAATAATTTGCGTAGTGGACATTCGCAAAAACAAAAAAAAACAAAATAAAAACAATTCATAATGATAATGTTGTCCACGAAATTTCGTCTGTGTTTTTACAATATCACGTCAGCTAATATATGGGCTGTACGATTAATTCCCTGAAAAAGTCACTTCTGATTAATGTTTAGTTTAAAATAAGCAAACGAAGCAATGATTTGCGGCTGTTTAAAATAGTAACTCTTCTTTCATACTAAATTTAAGACATCAATAAGAAAGATAATACAATAAAATGATGTCGTACATCCAGAATTAAACAGTGGTTCATTCGATCTGTTGTCGAATGCTCTGCCACTAAGCAATATCTCCAAATGACAATACATCTGTTTTTTTTTTATTTTTAAGAAGAAATGATTTGCTAAGATTTATTACTCTTGGCTAGTGTAACGTAAACTATTACCTTATTCTTTTTAATCTATAATAGAGAAAGAGTATATTTTAGGATCCGATTTTTTCGATTTTCGATAACGTATCCAATGAATTTCTGTATGAACATATCTAAGAACAAAAGAAAGGCACAGCTGTTTCGTAACTTATGAGAATGGAACTAACACACACACACACACGCACACACACAAACACACGCATACACACACAAAGTGACTTTGTGACTTTTATATAATAGATAGATAGATAGATAGATAGATAGAAAGAATAGAATAGAACAGAATGAATATCCCCCACAAATATTAACTAAATAAACCCATTCGTACAGAGATCACGCACAAAAAAATAACTCTCAGTTATGGAAAAAGAAAGTTTCAAACTCTAATCATATTAAAAAATACACTTAAAATACTGACAAGAAAAACGCGTAGAAATACAGTGTGACCCCCCAAAACGGGACCAACTCTAATTAGGCCCCGTTTCATAGTGTTTTGTCCGAATGAAATGCAATTTGTTCATAACTAGTTTATTTTATTCAAAACATCACATCAAAACACTAGGGTCTTTGTCCTTTTTTCTCCTTTCTACAGCATATGTTCTAGATATACTTTCTATGTTTTTTGTTTTTTGTTTGTTCACTCTGTATATCCAATTTACTGACGATATATTTGATACGGTTTCTTTTTCAAATCATTTTATTTTGCATAAATAACATTCAGACAACCAAAATAAAAAAATTGCCGATTAGTTATAAAAAATAAATTAACTTTTAATAAATGATTCCTCTCTAGAAAATTCAGACAGTCGCCGCAAAGAATGATTAAATGCAATCAGGAGTCAAAGTAATCTTGTGTTGACCTGTTGATTTCTTATTTTCTAAATAGGGCGTTCGGTTCAAAATTGAAAATCATTTGCTGTAATAAAAATTAACTCATTTTATCAGCGTGACCCCGGAGTCAAATGTTGTTGCAGCTTTTAAATAATGCTTCAAATTTAGCAGAAATGTACAATAAAGCAGATTGAAAATGAGTTCAATCAATCAAATTTAAATAATAATCTTAAATAAAACAAGTAACATAAAATATAGATTTTCATTAATGTAATATGTTAATTAGATATAATAGTATATCTTTGTTTTTAGAAATTACAGAGCGATATTGTTTTATCTATATATATATATATATATATATATATATATATATATATATATATATATATATAACGTAATGAAAAGAGAGAAATAGAGACAGATAGACACAGTGACAGATAGACATTTAGACCAACAAACGGACATTGCGTAAAAATTCTTAACTTATAACATAATATTAGAGTTTAATTTATCAGTAATCTTGAAGTTGTTAGCTCGGTATCTTACGTAGTAAACTATTGAGGTATATTGAAATACTCTTAATGCTTATAAATAGATCCATTTAGTTTTCGACAATATTAAAAAAGATATATTATTTTATTTTTAGGACAGATAGAGAGGCAGAACGTTTTGCATTACAAAATGTACACACGAAATTACTTATATTTGAATTATACGACGGTTAACTTCAATTGATTACGTACACATTTATATGTTTGTAAAACTTAGAATGTAGGTTGGTACACTTCTCACCATATATACTCAACAGATATTTTATCTACAGGCTTGAAATTTTATTTTTTAAAATTACATTTTCACCCCAAACGAGGCATATTGCCACTTTGGTTCAAGGGGCTACTATCAGATACATAAGCTACTGGGATACTATGTAGGGAGTTGGGCAGCAAGATGTCGGTTCACGTTACACTTGAACTTCTGCATGTCAGTACAGTTGGGGAATCAGGGACCTAGAATTGAATTCCAAAGTCTAGCGGTTCTGGGAAAAAACTACTGAAGTAGAAAACTCTCTTACATTTAGGGATCTCTACTGTGTAGGGGTGGGATTTCGCTGCTTGTCGGGTTTCTCGAGAGTATTTACGTCGTGTGGCACAAGTCCTTGCAGTTCGTCAGAGCATTTACCGTTAAAATACGTGTAGTGCAGGCAGAGAGCTGCAAAATTTCGTCGATGGGACAGAGGCTGAAACTTAGATGACAGTTCAGGACCTATCTAGTTGGAAACTCTCTTTCGGACCTTGTCTAGGAGCGAGAGACTAGTAGCAGATGCACCAGCCCAAATATGACAACAATACTCCATACATGGGCGAATGGTGGCCCTATAGAGGTACAGGATACTTTCGGGCGTTAGTAGCTTTGTAGCACGGTAGAGAGAGTCTACCTTCCTTGCAGCGGTCCTAGCCATGGTCTGAATGTAATTGTTCCAATTCACGTTTCCTATGAACGTTAGGGCGAGGAGTTTAAAAGAAGTACTTTCAGATAATGAATCTTTGGCCATTGCTATTGAGGTAGACAAGGTTTCTTGTAGTTATTGAAGGAAACAAATTTAGTCTTAGCAGCATTGAATGTGACCATCCATTTTTGTCCCCATTCCACTACTGATTGGAAGTCATCCTCTAGTGTTTCTGCCATTTCCTTAGATATGTATTCATTTGTTTTCTTGTCTTGACTGTTATAGAGCGTGGTGTCATCAACATATATACCCATCTCAGAGGCAATTTTGTCGGGAAGGTCATTTATGAATATTAGGAACAATAAAGGTCCAAGGATAGACCCCTGAGACATTTCTGCATTTATATCATATTGTTTAGATATACGATCGTCGAGGGCAACCTGAATTTTTCTCTTATCTAAGAAGGATTTAATTATATTAAGTATTCGTCCAGTGATACCGTATGATCTAATTTTCCTGAGATGACCTTCATGCCATACCCTGTCAAAAGCCTTAGATATATCTAGAGCTACCGCTCTACCCTATCCTGCTTTGTCCATTAATGGCATATACCTTCTAAGATTACAGTTAGAATATCTGCTGTTGGTCGGTTTGAAGTTTTGCATCTGTAAGGTGATGGAGTAGAGATTGATTAATTATGGACTCAAATATTTTGGCGAAAAGTGGGAGGAGGCTAATGGGGCGATAATTTACTGAGTCATTTCTTTTGCCAGAATTCTTGAAAACTGGTACCACAGAAGCAGTTTGCCAGCAGGCAGAAGAGCAAGATTCATCAACACATTTGTTGTAAAGTTTGTAGAGAATTAGAAACTTTGACGGAGCATTTTTTAATAGCACAGCCGGGATGAGATCAGGTCCACATGCTTTTGAAGTGTCTAGTTTTTTTTATGATAGCGTGCACCCGAAAAGGGGTGATTTTCCCATCGTCTAACGGTGTGTCTGTCCGCATAGGAAAGTCAAGGAGGGGTGGTTAGCAGGGTTCATTGTGGTGTTGGAGGCAAACCGACTGGCGAGCATGTTAGCCTTCTCGGTTGCTGAGCAAACAACCTCGTGATTGTTGGTTAGTGGGGGAATTGTTGATGGCCCATTTATTTACTACACTGTTATAGATTTGGAATATAGTGTCATACATGTGAAGACAATTTTTAATCTGTTTTTATCCGGACAAAAAGGCTGCAAACAGAGCAAAATCTACAAAAATAGTACGTGGAGCTTATAAGATTTGTGTCGTGGTGGTGAAACATGATAATTTCCTTATGTTAGTTATAAGTTGGTTTGAAAACATATTTTCAAGAATATGTCAAGCTGGTCTACTGGTTATCATTCTTGTCTCACTGTCTTTAGGTTTTGGTTTCGATCTCAGCTTGAGTATTGTTTTACTTACAAGAAGCTCGCATGCACATCTCTCAGCTTCTTTATACTTCATTTTTAACAAAAATAAATAATAATAATAATAATAATAATAATAATAATAATAATAATAACATTACGTTTAATACTGTGAAAAATCGGGCAGCCTGCTAGTAATTCTTGAAAATAAACCGTCGGTTCTTTGATAATACAGCTGTGCGTTCGAAATACATGCTTTTGTTTAGAGCACAACTTAAGTATAATAATGTAGTTTTGCATTTTTTTCACTTTAATTCAAGTCATTATATAAAAATAATTTCATAAGATCAACAATAGATACTCTATAGCGCAATGCAGACTACAATGTATTGTAGACTAAGTCAGTGAGAGGAGGCATGTGAAGATGTCCGTCGGTACACTACAGACACTTAATCGATTTAATTAAAAAATTGAAGATTTCACTCATTTTGATGACAGTAAAATATGTGAAGCTAGAACATTTGTTGATCCTGATTTAATCCTGGATAACATTGTGTTTTCCTGCTAGCATATATATATATATATATATATATATATATATATATATATATATATATATATATATATATATATATGAATCATGTTTTTTTCTTTTTCAATTAATTATCAATGGGTCCAGTTTCAGTATTAATTTTGTTCCTTATTTTTCTTTTTTTTTTAAACTTATTTTTAAAGGTTTTTAATATTTGCTTTAAACAGCTTTCCTTGCTGACTGACGGTATGGCAGTTTAACAAAGCTTGTTTTATCGTACCACGTGTATGACGCCATTTTCCAGTGACAAGGTTTACTATACTGAGCCATTGTATGACTTTACTGAGCTATTGTATGACTTTACTGAGCCATTGTATGGCCCCTCTTTGTTTTGTTTTCCGTTCATTCCTTACTTGTTTCACTAGTTTTGGTATTTATATATTTGCTTGTTTGCATTTTGTGACGCTGTGGCCATAGGGTCGTGATCGGGTTCCTACATTATCTCTGATAAGGTAATTGCCATTGTAATACTGTTACCTACAACAGTGTAGATGTATCCCTCAGATCTCTTTGTCTATAGATGCGACTATTTTTTTTTTTTATTCAATTTTCACCCCAAACAAGGCACAGTGCCACTTTGAAGCAGGGGGCTACTATTAGGGAATTAATTAGCGGGGTCATTATGAGGGAAGAAGAGTAGAAAGATGTTTGTTAACATTACACTTGAACTTCTGCATATCATTGCAGTTGGGAAAGCAGAATCCCGGAAGGGAGTTCCAAAGACCCGCAGTTCTGGGGAAGAAACTATTGGAGTAAAAGGCTTTCTTGTACCTAGGGATCTCTACTGTAAAGGGATGGGACTTAGTAGCTTGTCGGGTTTGTCGGGGGTAGTTACGTCGGGGAGGTACAAGTGTTTGCAGTTCATCAGAGCATTCACCATTAAAGTATTTGTAGAACAGGCAGAGGGATGCAACATCTCGTCGATGGGACAGAGGTTGAAGCCTAGATGACAGTTCAGGACCTATCAGGTTGGCGACTCTTTTTTGAACCCTGTCCAGGAGCGAGAGACAAGCAGCAGATGCACCAGCCCAGATGTGACAACAGTACTCCATACATGGGCGAATGGTTGCCTTATAGAGGTATAGGATACTGGCAGGCGTAAGTAGTTTTCTAGCACGGTAGAGGGAGCCAACCTTCCTTGCAGCAGCCTTGGCAATGCTCTCAATGTATCTATTCCAGTTCATATTCCCTGTAAACGTTAGGCCGAGGAGTTTAAAAGAAGTACTTTCAGGCAATGTGTTCTTGGCCATTGCTATTGGTGGTAGAAAAGGTTTTTTTGTAGTTATTGAAGGAAACAAGCTTAGTCTTAGCAGCATTGAATGTGACCAACCATTTTTGTCCCCATTCCACTACGGATTGGAGGTCGTCCTCTAGTGTTTCTGCTATTTCCTTGGATATGTGTTCATTTGTTTTCCCCTCATATCTGTTATAGAGAGTGGTGTCATCGACAAATATACCCATCTCCGAAACAATATTATCAGGGAGGTCATTTATGAATATCAGGAATAATAGAGGTCCAAGGATAGACCCCTGAGGTACTCCCGCATTTATGTCATATTGTTTGGATGTACGTCCGTCGAGGACAACTTTGATTTTTCTATTACTTAAGAAGGATTTAATTACGTTATGAATTCTTCCAGTGATTCCATATGATCTAATTTTCCTTAGAAGACCATCGTGCCATACCCTGTCAAAAGCCTTAGATATATCAAGGGCCACCGCTCTACCCTCCCCTGTTTTATCCAATGAACGGTATATACGTTCAGAAACTACAGTTAAGATATCTGCTGTTGAACGGGCTTGCCTGAATCCATATTGTTTGTCAGTCAGGAGTTTAGCAGCTGTTAGGTGCTAGACTAGGGCTTGATTAACTAAGGACTCAAATATTTTGGCGAAAAGCGGGAGGAGGCTAATGGGGCGATAATTAAGTGGGTCAGTTCTTTCATCAGAATTCTTGAAGACTGGTACCACAGAGGCGGTTTTCCAGCAGTCGGGAAAACAAGATTCGTTAAGGCATTTATTGTAAAGTTTGGACAGAACTAGAGCAACCTCGGCAGATCATTTTTTTAATAGCACAGCCGGGATGAGATCTGGTCCACATGCTTTTGAGGTGTCTAGGTTTTTTATAATAGCATGTACCTGAGAAGGGGTGATTTTCAAATCGTCAAGTGTGGCGTCTGTTCGCAGAGGAAAATCAGGGAGTGAGTGGTGTACCGAGTTTAGTGTGGAGTTTGAGGCAAACCGACTGGCAAGCAGATTAGCCTTGTCAGTTGCCGTGCAAGCAACCTCATGATTGTTTGTTAGTGGGGGAATAATTGACTGTCCATTATTAACTACGCTGTTGTAGATTTTTCAAAAAATCCCGGGTTCCTAATTTCTGTGCTTCGATGCGCTTTCTGGTGGTTTCAGAGTAATCTGACTTAGCTGTGTCTATCACGCTCTTACAATTATTTCTAGCTTCTATAAACTTCTGTTTATTTGAGCTGGACTTATGTCGGTTAAATCTGCGGAACGCATGCTGCCTTTGACAAATGGCAGCTGCACACGCAGAAGTAAACCATTGGGGAGAGTGGGGCTTGCTATAGTATTTCCGTGCGGGAACATGTGCTTCAATAGCAGTTTTGAACCATTCAGTTGTCTCATTTGCACACTGTTCCGCTGGAAGATTAAAGATATTTTGCCATGGGCCATCTCTGATGAGCTCCCTGATGGCTTCCCAATCAGCCTTTTTGTAATACCTCGTTGTTTTGAGAAGTGGGTCTTCAGTTTTAGGGCGAGAATTTAGGCTGATTTCTACCATTATCACAGCGTGATCAGCATTCCCGAGTGGGCTGTGGACATTTGTTGTACAGTCATTGGGAACCGTTGTCAGAAAGAGATCTAGAAGTGAGGCATGTTGATCGTGCTGGTCTGGGAAACGTGTCGGAAATGTAACCAACTAAGACAGGGAATGAGATATAGAGAAGCTATGAGTTGCGCTACCAGCTACGTCTGTGTGATTTGAGAATCCTAGCCAGTTACTGTGGTGGACATTGAAGTCACCAAATACATGTATTTGTGCGCTAGTATCGAGGGAGAGTGCTATATCTATGCTGTCTGAGACTTTGTTTATTAGGGTACAGTCTTGGTTTGAGGGAGAGCGGTAGAGAAAATATAAGTAGCTAATATTGTGTTGCATATTTAGTCTGAAGCACATAAAGGCCTGGCCCTCTGATTCTAGTTTTATTTCTCTAGTTAGGGGGAGGGTGTTTCGAATATAGACTCCAAGTCCATGCATATGTCTGTCCGAGTCCTTACGGTAGAGTGGGAGATAACCAGGCATGTTAAAGTGGTTAGAGGGAATGGAGGAGTGAAGGTTAGTTTCACTTAATGCTAAGATATCCGGGGTGTTTACAAGGAGAAATGACTCAACATCATCTAAGTTAGTTCTAAGCCCGCGGATATTAGTAAATGCAAGCCTCAAGGGAGGAGGCAGGTTGGTTTTCTTTGAGTTTGGTCCTGGTTTAATATGATAACGGGTAGCTTCCTTGCTATCTTTACTTTTCTTTCTTTGAAGATTGTAATGCTGGGTATTGGGCAGCCAAACCAGTTGCCAACATTGCCTCGCTTTTTATTGAAACAAATTCAGAGCTCTTTTTAGGATCCTCGCTGTTCCCTTAAGTGCAATTGTCTGGATTTCTTTTGCACTTGGTTCACCAGGAATATTAGTTAGGTAGGACTTCAGGTTCTTCTTTATAAGCCCTGTGGCACCTATGATAACTGGTATGATTAATATATACTTACGATTCCAGTTTCTTTTCATATCATACATGAGACCTTGGTATTTGGTCTGTTTCTCTCTTTCAGCTCTGCTCAGACCGCCATCATTAGGAACACTCACTTCAATCAGGGTTGCAACTCTCTCTGGCTTATTCCATATAACAATGTCAGGTTTCACAGCAGCATTTTCAAGGTAGGTGGCTGTTGGGATTACATGGTCGTAATATATGGTACAGAAGTCATTTCCAACTGTTCTTTCAGGTTGATGTTACCAGGAATTGCTGCTACACTTGGTGTTTAATTTTTACTGATGGTCCAGTGGAGGTATTTACATACTCCATCATGTCTCGCTATATAGTAGCCGTCCCCTAGAAGAACCTTGCAATTTGATATCAGATGACCAACACTTTCCAATTCTGTATGAAAGAACCTGCATTTATTGTCATTACTGATCCATTCTGTATAGGTATCATTTTCGGTTAAAGCATCTAGTTCTTTTTTCATGGCAATTTTCCATTCATCACAGTGTTCTGAATTAATAGCTTCGTTAAAGCTTTTTGGCGCGATTTCCATTAAATAGCAATAGTCGATTTGATAATCTTTTATATTGTCGACCACAAAAAAATCGAATCGCCTTCTTTTTCTTTTATGGTATTTTAATCATCATCATCATCATCATCATCATCATCATCATCATCATCATGGATACTCTTGTCTCCGTCATTTTATTGTCTTCGTTTGTTTTATTAATTTGAGGAAATATAATTTCATCCTCTTCATATGACGGGTTATCGTCTTTAAAATAAAAAAATGTCTGTGAATTATACAAATCGGATTCTTTTTGTTTTATTTTTCTCTGGAAAAATACTAAATTGGCTGGACGGCTTTTATGGTATCCAAGAAATATATCTCTGTCGGCTTTAATATTCAATTTACTATTTTATCTATTTATGCTAAGAAATTGCCATTTTAAAAAGTGTCCGCCAAGCTCTGTCAGCAGTCCCGTTTTAGTGTGGCGATCTAGGAGCTGATGTTTCATGCTTGATATGATGGTTAATAAGTAAAAGTTCAAAGTCTTTATTGGTGAATTCCGTATCGTTGTCAGAGCGATTACACTATACTTCACCGTAGGGAGCCATATCGGCTAAATATTTTTTAGTTGCTAGCAGATTTGTTCTTGTAAAAGTAAACCATTATTAAACCTGAATGGTCATCTACGAAATTTAACACATATCTATAATGTTCTCTGACCATCGGTTCCACGGGACCGTTCAAGTCACAATGCACCATTGATAGGATTTTTTTGGCCTTCTTGTCTGCTATCTTGCTTTGATAGTTTGTCATTTTCCCTTGCGTAGAGACGTCGCAGTTGAAGTGTTTTGATGTTATTATTTTCATTCCCTCAACTACAGTCGGCAACTTTTTGATATCAGGAATATTGCAGTGTCCAAGAATTTTATGTCATGTCTGTAGATCATGGAAGGCGGTTTTCGATGGGACTACGCTATTTAAATAATATAGTCTTCCATTTTCTTTAATGTCGAATTCCATTCGAGTACATCAGTTTTGATTTATTGGGGATAAAGTTTATATTGGCACCTTGTTTAGTTGCAGCTTGTACAGAAAATATATTTTGTTTAAATTTTGGGATTAGAAGAGCGTTTTCTAGAATAAAGAAACATAGTTCACCTTTATTATTCCTTAGCGAGATTTTAGCATCTCCTCTTTTCAAAACGATATCATTTACTCGACTCCCGCCAGGTAGTTCTACAAAATGATTCTGTGGCTTAAAGTTGGGATCAAAATTGATAAAATCAGATCCCTTTGTAATCACATGTGCCGCGGCACCACAATTGACAAGAAAATTATTATTGTTTGTTGAAGCATTAAACGTACACGAAAATAAAAAAAATGTATGTTCGCTAACAGAGCTCTCCATATTTTTAATGGAATCGCCATTTTGAGTCCTGTATGTACATTAGAAACTCTTGTGATTAGGTCGTCCACAATTATAGCAAATAATTTTTGTACTTTTCTTAGCAAAGTTGCGGTTTTTATTCCTGGCATGGATATAATTTAATTTTGGTGTTTTTATGTGTGTATTTTTAAATTTCATGATATTTATAGATTCGTTTTTTTCTGTGATCATTTTTTCAGTTTCTTCGTAACTTCTGAGTGCTATCTTGAATTGGCTAAAAGTCATGTTTTTTTTCTTTCTGGGTTATCACGGTTGTAAATGGCTTGAAATTACTCGGTAATCCATTAAGGACCATGGAAATTAACAGACTGTCACTTATAACTTCACCAGACTTTTTAAAAAGAATTTGCAGTCGTTTTGGCTCTTATAACCTAATCAGTAATAGTTTCGGTTTCCATTCCTTTTAGAGAGGTCAGTTCAGTGTATGAAGAAATAATTTTGGGATTCCTTTCGATAAATAATGCTCTCTCAATATGTTCAATGATTTGCAGCCATCGTCCAGGGTTTCTCTCATTACTAGTGATAGACTTCGGTCATCTAAACACTGTATTAATTCCGCAAAGACAGTTGCGTTCTTTCAATGAAGTCGGGGTCGTTTCTGTTTTCAGGTTGTGTTTGATGTACTTTGTGTAGCTTTTGGATTCTCAGATATTCTAGAAATTTAACTTGCCACAATTCGAATTTTGATTCGGATCCATCGAAATAAAGACGCATGCTGGGCCCATAACATTTAGAAGTGTAAGCCATGTTTAGTTTCAGAACAGTTTCCGATGGTGCGTTGTTCTACACAAGTCCTGAGAGGTGATTGGTTTATAGTAGACAGTTCCACAGAGCAAAAGATTCTTACCGTGTCGAGACGAAAAAAAAACAAGCGAAATTGCTACTGAAAAGGTTTAATATTTATGGAGCAATTCTGGTTTCTGATTGGTTGGTAGCAAAAGGTGGATTTATTCGATTCGTCAGTTCCTACCAGCATTGTTGATATTTTGCGCTCTGTTATTTCTATTGTTATTATACGTTATCTTTTATTGTTAAATTTGTTACTATATTTGTTAATCCTTGTTATTGTTTTTTGAATCCAACCTTCTCCTTCCATTGGAGTTGGAATTATCACTCGTCGACAATGGCGCCAGCCAGTTGTTCGACGCCGGAGGATGACACCAAGAAAAATATGGAGCAACCAAAAGAAAAGTCAGAATAGCCTAAGCCACCTACTGTCATTATCAACGTGGAAGAATTCATTGCTAAATCCAGAGAATGTACAGAGTTTATCACCGAAAATGGAATTATAACGAGCAATCAAGAATCGAGGAATTCTCGAAAATCAATCCTGCTATTCGTCATTGATCGAAGAACAAAAAAAAATTAATAAGATCCATCAAAGAACAGGTCACAAGACTGATAGCAACCGTTAATATGACACCAGAAAGGATCACTAAATGCAAAGGTTACAACACCTGGAGCGCATTGTTCAAAACACATGAAGACTGCCTAACTTTATCCAAAAAAGAAATCACCATAAAAGACTTTATTCTCCGAATGGAGTACATGGATCGCAGAAGGATCACAGCCTCAGTTTTCGAAGTCCCCGGTGTTGTGCCGGGAGAGTTTCTATGTGCCCTTTTTTCAATACGGAGACATAACCAACGCAACAGAGGAAAAAATTAATGGAGTATGGTCCTTTGATATCCTTTTTAAAAGTACCTTACTATCTGGAAGCAGGCCTGGAGAAAACACCCATCGTAGTAGCAGGCTGTATACCGGCATGGTAGATATGTGGGGAGGTAGGCCACCTTACTTTTACTTGCCCTACCAGGAAGCCGACTCAACCAAACCCTAAAACAGGGTTCTGGAACACCTTAAACCTCCCAAGATAGGAGAAGCCATCAGAGATGACACCGACCCTTCACCTCCCCCACAAAAAAAGCGGTCCTGGATCCCGACTTAGATCACGGGGTTAATACAACAAGGATACTAACCAGAACCGGGATGCTGAGGCGCTTCGAGACTTTGTCGACAAATTTGATCTTGTCGACAAATTTCGAAACGAATAATACGGGGATTTAGCATCGACTTGCACAGGTAGACGCGGCTCCGATCCGGTGCAACTTTCGAGTTATATTGATCGGTTCTTAGTTAGGAGAGTCGACCTAGAGCTTTTAGACCAAGTTTTCATAATATAGTTTAATCGGACCATAGGCTAGTCCGGGTCCGAGTATACTTAGATAATGTTAAACTTAGGATGGCTAGTTACTAGAAGTTCAACACGTCGTTGTCGTTGTTCGACGTGAAGGACTTCCGGGAACAGCTTCTACTAACCATACAGAGGGAAATGACGGGGGCTATCATCGGGAATAAGTGGTGGGATAACCTAAAAAATGTCATTGGGTCCTTCGCTGCTGATTTTAGTCGCCGGCTCAATCTTAGTTCTAGAGAAGCGAAAGCGGCACTAGAAGATAGATTAGAAAGGGTGGTGGAGGAAGGGGATAATGCTAGTTATACTATAGTTAAGAATGAACTGGAATCATTGGATAACAGGGAGGACCAGGGATTACTAGTTAGGGCTGGATTAAAAAGAGCGATAAACGAGGCAACAAATATGGCCGCGTCACTGCGTACGGAGGAGTTTCGACGTTCTGCTGATCGACACATCGCCATTGTCACATTGTCGGACGGACGAACCGTAACTTCGAATGACAGAATTTTGGAAGGTTTTCGAACTCCTTTTTAGGAGCTTTTCACCAAGGAGCCTGGTCTGACTATTGAACAGTTTGACACCTATTTAGCCGAGGCGACCGAAGCAGCTAAGTGTGAAGGTAGCATAAAAGAGGAAGAAGTCCTTGAGGCCTTGAAACAGGTCGGGCTAGACAGGACCCCTGGGATTGATGGTCTGACCTACGATCGAATGTGTACACCTAGTGAGGGAAACGGTGTCTTCTGGATAGAAAACTAAGAAAGCCTTTCAGGCTTTGGAGAGTGTGCATCTGGCGTAAGGGGAGGCACACAAGTTGCCCCGAAACGAGTGCCGTTTCTATCGGCAAGCCTTGAGATTCTTTCCAGCTGTTGTCTCGCAAGGCGCTATATCGGGCCTTAGTGAGGGGATCCGTTCGAGACGAAAAGATTGACGAGTTCGGTTTTACGAAGGAGGAGCGTCGCTTAATATGGCCTTGGGAGCCTGGGTCGAGCTGCTTCGATAATTACTAGGCATCACTCACCTGGTTGGTAATTCGAAATTCCCTCTGGGTCGGTAAAAGACTCTACGCATCGGGTTTTACGGAGACGCCTAATTGTATCCGATGCGGAGATTGCGAGGAAGACTTTGATCATGCTTTCTTCCACTGCGCCATCATTCGACCGTTGTGTGAGTAGTTCACGGTTTGCATGCCGAACGGGCATTTTTTGTGCTAGATTCGGTTTCCCTGTGCTGCAACTGGGCACCGACGATGAAAAAAGAAGAACGCTACGTTTTTCTGTGTTTGCTAGAAGTTATGAGAGGCGTGATTTGGACGACGCGATAGAAGGAGGTTTACGGAGATAAGGCCTTAACTGCTTGTTCTCCAGCTTGTTCTCATTTTCAAATATCGACTGAAAATACGAATTAAGCTTGAGAAGGTGAAACTCGCTCCGGCAAATTTCAACGAAAGGTGGGTGAAAGTTTCGCGACTGTGTAGAGTGAATGGAGCTGGTCTTGAGTTCTTTTTTTTTGACTTTGCTTAGGTTTCAAGAATTTTGGGTGACCTGAACAAACATAGACATGTATCTGAGCACCTAGAAATGGCTAGAAACTCATTTTAGTTCGATTTTAGTTCTAGTATGCATGTTGTCATCGTCCCAAATCCTTTTATAGTTTGCCCCTGTCCCATCGCCCCGCCGTTTTCTTTTTTTTCTCCCTCTTTCGGTTTGATAATCCCCACTCCCGGCCACATTAAGGGACGGATAGACTGTTTTGTCAGTGATGTAGGGCAGTTTTGTGGTGTTTATTAAATAAAGTCAGTTTTCGGGAGACCTACAACTTTTCGACCGACAAAACTTTCTACCTACCGCAATTATTAGTGAGGGTGTTCCTTTTACTATCCACCATTTTGCCATTGTAAATTTCACATACGTTTTTTAAATAAGATTTTTATCCCCAACCCCCCACATAATTTATATATATTTGTAATTTTCGGGTTTTAAGTAGGATGCCCACAGAGTGATTCTGGTATTTTGGTGAAAGAGTCTAGTTAAGTTAACGTTATGTTAAATAGGTCAACATTAACCCCCCTTTGTCGGCCTTGTGCCACATTTTTTTTTAAATTTTTATTTGCGAATAAAATAAATATTTACCCCTTATGAATAAAAAAATATTAAAACATTTTATAAATATGTTTAACAATATATATTATTTTACCAGTTTTACAAATAAGTATGAAAATAAATATTTTACTGTCAATATCACGAATAAGTATAAAAAATATTATTTTTTTCAGTTTATAAAAATGTGTAAGAATTAATATTATTTTGTCATTTTTAAGAAAAATAAGTATAATAATTAATATTATTTTGTCAGTTATATAAATAGGTATTGATATATCTATTATTTTATCAGTTTTACTAAAAGGTATAAAATATTATTTTGTCAGTTTTTTTAAATAAGTATCACGGTATATATTATTTGAAAGGTTTTATGAAAATGTATAGCAATAAATACTATTTTGTCAGTTTTATAAATAGTAAAAATACAACAACATATTTTGTTATTTTTACTTATAGGTATTACTAAAATATTACGAGGAGAGTTTTATAAATTGGTGTAAAAATACACATTATTTTGTCAGATCTAAATAAAAGTATAACATTTTACCATTTAGTTGTTTTATAAATGGGTAAACAAATTAATATTAATATGGGAGTTTTATAAATAGGTGTAAGAATAAATATAAATTAGCGAGTTTTGAAAATAGATACACCAAAAAATATTATATTTCAATTTGAAAACTGGTGCACAATAAATACTGTTTTGTCAGTTAAAAAAGAAAAGTGTTACATTAAATATTACATTAAATATTAATAAATATTAACAACACACACTATTTTGTAAGTTTTACAAATAGCAATGAAAATTAATATTATTAGGCTGGTCTATTTAGTAGTTAAAACGATAAAAAAATTTTTGTCGATTTATAACTACGTATAACAATAGATCTTGTTAGTTTTCTAATATCAATGTTATCATGCGAGTTTTATTAATAGGTATAATAATAAAAATTAAAATGCGAGGTATAACTATAAATATTGTTTCCATTTATACGAGAGATATAAAAATTAACATCATTTTGTCAGCTTTATAAATAGGTAAGACTATTAATATAATTAAGCGTGTTTTCTTAGAAGGCGTTGAATGAATATTATTTTATAAGTTTTATGAATGATTTTAACAATAGATTCTCAAATAGGTATAGCAATAAATAGTCAGTTTCACAAATATGTGTAACAAAATATTACTTAGTACGTTTCACAAATAGGTATAACAAACACATTATTTGGTCAGTTTCACAAATATAAATAACAATAATTATTGTGGTAGGAAAACCCTAATAAGCATATGGTCGGTACCGTAAAGACAGGAAAGACCCAACGAGAGACCCAACGAGATCGAGAGGCGACAACTTCTCCAAGGACGGTCTCCACATCATTATACGAATGGACAATGTAAATATTGTATATACTTTTTAGCTCTCAATGTATCTTTTCTATTTTACTTTTTTGTGTTCAAGTTATTTATTTCCATGTGTTCAGTAGAATTTCAACAATGGCGACGAAACGAACCATACGGAGAAAAATTAATAATTACAAGCCTATAACAATAGGACGACTTATTGAAGAACCTAGACGGAAGAGTAAAATTATTAATTAAAAGCCTCTACCTGAACAAATGCGTAGAAGGCGTTTGACGCATGCAGAAAAAAGTCTAACCTTAATTTAACGATGAAGGATTCAGAACTTCATAATATTTAAATGTCGTTAAAGGATGAATAAGCATTAAGGAATTTTCGCTAAAAAATACTAAAATATATCGTTACACTAACGACGGTGAGTTTAAATTGGGAAAAAGTTATCTGCACCGATACACCTTTAAACTAGTTAGACTACTAAGACATATATTGAATTAAAGAATGCTCAAATACACCGTATCAACTTTGAAAATATAACAAACTTAAAACAAAAATTGTTTGTTTGTTCAATTCTACAGTGACGAATTTATCTCTGATAATAAATCAAAATCGGAAGTGTTGTCGTAAAATACGCGAGCAGAAAAACAATGAATAAAACGAACGAACAATGGACATATTCCAAAAAGTAGTTGTAAAAACGTGTTTGTTGTGTTGCAAGTGAAATATTTCCTACTTGGAGAGAGTAGAAAAATTCATCGACAGACTTGTTCACAAATATAAAAGAATAACAGAAGTTGGTGCTAATTCACTTTCTGATAATCGCTATTTTTTAAATCGTATTTCCAAGTTTAATTAAAGTTTTATGATATTTTTTATTCAATTGAAAAGTTAAAAGACAGAATAGGTACAAAACACCCTACCCTCCCCATGTTTAGAATGGCTTTAAAAAACAGTTATTATTTCGGCACGGATCAATAAGTGCATGAGTACCTAAAAGTTGATTATGACGGACTTATGGACGTCAAAAGCGAGACATGAAATAAAAAAAGACGTAAGTTGGTTCATTTTTTTTGTTTAACTTATATTTGTGGGTTACACAAATTCAAAGTATATTCATTGTTGAATATACATTATTATCTAAAAATGGAAAAGTTCTCCAAAGTCATAGCCCAATTATTAAAATCACAGCAAGGAAGTAAGCAGCGTCAAAAAGAACAGTTGATCTTAATTATAAGGAAAACAAAATGTATGATAGGTCTTATTAATAAGGAAGATAACGCAGCAAAAATATCAAGAAAAACAAAATAAACAGATTGCTTTATTGTTGTAAAAACAATATGAAAGGCGGCAAAACTATCAAGAAAAACAGGATAAAGAACTAGAAAAAAAAAGTTTCTTACTCCTGCAATTAGAGAAGGAAAAATATGATTAAAAAATTCCAAAAAGAGCAAAGGGACATTCAAACCGAATTACACAAAAAAAAAAACAAAAAACAAAAAACAATGTCAACGTCCGAAAAAATGCAGAACGAACATTTAGAAATTCAAAGGTTAAACCTGGAGAAATGAAACAAAAAATGAGGGATATTCTACATATTCTAATATTTTATTCGTTGGACATGTTCTACTGCGTACTAGACGAAGAGAAAACGTTTGAAGCGTATTTTAAACGTTATGAAGATATTTTCTCCACAGACTGTGAAAGCTGGCCGAATTAAAGAAAAGTCTCTATTACTAAAAAGACTAGGTACAGCAGAACATAAGAAATTTGCAGATTTTATTCTTCCAAGGAAAACAAATGAGTTGGAAATCGGAGACATTAAATTGCTAAAAGAGGCCGTTTGGATCAAATATCTCGCTTTGACATAAGCGATGGTTAACATATGTATCTATAGTAAATATACAGTGCGACAACTTCACTATTTTGTTAGTTTTACAAATAGGAATACACATTAATATTATTAGGCTGGTCTAATAAGTAGATGAAACAATAAGCATTTTTGTCACTTGTATAACTAAGTATAACAATAAATATGATTTTATTAGTTTTCTAATTATTTCTGTAATATCAATCATGAGAGTTTTATTAATAGTTATAATGCGAGTTTTATTAATAGGTATAATAATAAAAATTAAAATGCGAGGTATAACTATACATATTATTTCCATTTATACAAGAGATATAAAAATAAACATTTTGTCAGCTTTATAAATAGGTAAAACTATTAATATAATTAAGCGTGTTTTCTTAGAAGGCGTTAAATGAATATTATTTTATAAGTTTTATGAATGATTTTAACAATAGATTCTCAAATAGGTATAGCAATAAATAGTCAATTTCACAAATATGCATAACAAAATATTATTTAGTACGTTTCACAAATAGGTATGACAAAAACATTATTTAATCAGTTTCACAAATAAAAATAACAATAAATATTATTTTGTGTTGTGATAGGAAAAACCTAATAAGCATATGGTCCGTACCGTAAAGACAGGAAAGACCCAACGAGATCGAGAGTCGACAATTACCTAGTTGACAACTTCATCAGGGACGGTCTCCACATCATTATACGAATTGACTATGTAAATATTGTATATTTGCTCTCAATGTATCTTTTCTATGTTACTTTTGTGTTAAAGTTATTTATTTCCATGTGTTCAGTAGAATTTCAACAATGGCGACGAAAGGAACCATACGGAGAAAAATTAATAAGTACAAGCCTATAACAATAGGACGACTTATTGAAGAACCTAGACGGAAGAGTAAAATTATTAATTAAAAGCCGCTACCTGAACAAATGCGTAGAAGGAGTTTGACGCATGCAGAAAAAGTCTAACCTTAACTTAACGATGAAGGATTCAGAACTTCGTGACATTTAAATGTCGTTAAAGGACGAATACGCATTAAGGAATTTTCGCTAAAAAATACTAAAATATATCGTTCCACTAACGATGGTGAGTTTAAATTGGAAAAAAGTTATTTGCACCGATACACCTTTAAACTGGTTTGACTACTAAAACATACATGGAATTAAAGAATGCTCAAATACACCATGTCAATTTTGAAAATATAACAAACTTTTTAAAAATTGGTTTGTTCAATTCTATAGTGACGAATTTATCTCTTTATTATAATAAATCAAAATCGGAAGTGTTGTCGTAAAATACGCAGAAAAACAATGAAAAAAAGAACCTACAGGTTACGGATAAGTACAATATTCTAAAAAGTAGTTATAAACACTCATTGTTTGTGTTGCAAGTGAAATATTTCCTACTTATAGAGAGGAAAATATGGCCCAAGACGGATCATCCGTGGACAAGTGTACATATCGATTTCGCTGGCCCAGCAGAAGATTATTACTAGTTAATAGGGGTAGAAAGTTTTACAAAATGGACAGAACTGCTACGCTACCAGAAGCCTACAACTTATATCACAACATGTCTACATGAACTATTTGCTCGGTTCGGCGTGCCAGAGTGTATTGTGAGTGACAATCGGAAGCAATTCATTTGTGAATAATTTAAGCATTTCTTTGAGTTATACCGAATTAACCACATAACAACACCACCATATCATCTGACCCAACGGGTTAGCGGAAAGATTTGCCGACACCTTAAAGCACGCTCTGAAAAAGCATCAGGAGTTCCAACGGACAAGGCGCTTCAGCAGTTCCTGCAAGTGTACAGGATAAGGCCGAACAAGAGAACACTCTCATACCTGTCACCAGCTGAACTAATAGTCGTCAGAAAATTAAGTCAGTGTTTTACAAACTGTTACCGAAAAAGAATATAATAAAAAATACTATGCATACATCTAGAAAAAGATTCATCTCTGGAGAGAAGGTAATTTTCAAGTGCTACAAAAACTACGTTGCGTTCTGGGAGCAAGGCATAGTGGATAACAGAATCGATCACCTTATTTACATAATTAAATGGCCGAAAAATACTCAGAAAATCACCAGAACAAACTGAAAAAAATGTTACTTACAAAAGCATGAAGGATGTATACCGGATGAGAAGGGAGGTCCCATAGAATTTATTTATGAAACTTTTCAAGTGGAAACTCTGCAAAATACTCCTGAACCAGGAAGATATATGAACGCCGGCCTTAGTGTGGTTCTTGTGATATAATTTCCTTGCCTTTTCAAATCTCCGGTGTCGTTGCCTCTCACATTGGCTGTCGAGGTATTCACAGTAGTTCATAAATATAAGACTAATTTTCCCTTTCTACCTGGCTGGTGCAAGCCTGTCGTTAAGGAATTAAAATCCTGCATCAATGCAATTAAAGACGGCCTGACGATATTGACGGGAAACAACTTGTTTGTCTCTGCTGATGGAATCGGAAGTTGTAAGCCTTATGCTCGAACCTGAAGATAGATGGACTAAATAGGACTGCGATGCTTCGAGATGCAGGTATATGCTCAACAGAAACTTTACACAATCCGACCAGTATGATAGTTGCATCAATTACGAGTAAGTATAACAGTAAAATAAGGTTAGAGAAACAAAAGAAAATACAAATTGCGACATATTCCGTATATATCAATTTGATTCTGTGGGTGTGTTATGGCATCTAGGAAAATACGCCACTCTTAGTGTCAAAGTATATATCTACATCGATGCCGAATCCGTCAGTTCTTGTCAGCTTATCGCGATCTGCTCGGGGCAACAAGCTGACTTCTACTGTGTCTGACCGGAATCTAGTTTTAACTGTCGCAAACTTAACACATTTACTAAGTTCACGGACCCATTTGAAGTGAACCCAAAACGTTAACGATACTAAAAATTACACTGATTAACATATTTCTATAAAGTATGAAAACGGGACTTACGACGGAAATACCCGATAATCATCATCCCATATATAAAGCCATTTCAAAATCTAAAAGAGACTTCAAGTCTTGGGAGGAGGTGTTGTGGTATGATTCACCTAATTAGCATACGTGGAGTGTAAAGCATATAAATATGGTTGATACCGTAAAGATGAGAGAGACCCAATAAGACGACTGCACAGCGGACACATTCTCCAGGACGGTCTCCCCATGAGTGGACTATATATAAATATTGTATATACTTTCTTGCTATCAATATTACTTTTACTTTTTTACTTTTGTGTTGTAGTTATTTATTCCCATGCGTTCAATCGAGTTTTAACATTTAGTCAGTTTTACAAATAAGTATAACCCTAAATATTATTTAGTCGGTTTTACAAACGATTTGGTAAAACAATATTTTTTTCAGTTTATAAATAGGTGTAACAATTATTATTTTGTCAATTTTACGGATAAGTACAATAATGTATATTTTTTGTCAGTTTTATGAAAAAATATCACAAAAAATAATTTAGCAGATTCATGAATAGGTGTTATAATTACCATTATTAGGCGAGCTTTACAAATAGGTGTAATTATAATATTGTATTGTAGGTTTTATAAATACGTATAACTATATATATATATATATATATATATATATATATATATATATTATTTTATTAGTTTTTAAAAATACGTATAAATATAAATATCACTTTTTCAGGTGTGCAAGTAGGTGTAATAAAAGTAGTATTTTGTCAAATGTCTAAAATAAACATAATTTTGTCAGTTTGAAAATAGATGTAAATATGAATATTTCTGCCAGTTTTTTAAAATAGGTATTACAATAATTACTATTTTGTCAGTTTTAAAAAGAGCTATAACAATGCATATTATTTTGTCAAATTTATAAATAGATTTAATAGAAACATTATTTTGTCAGTTTAAAGATAACTATAAACATCAGTTTGTAAATTTTATTATAAGAAATAACATTAAACATTAATATGCGGTTTTAGAAACTGATTAATAGGAGTCCAAAGCCTTTAATTAAACTTAATAATAAATTAAACAATATAATTACCAAAATAATATAACAACAATTTTCAAAATAATACATCATTCCATAAATTGTTAAAAAATTAGTTATAACAATTTTCAAAATAATATATAAAACAACAATTATTAAAATAATATATTATAAGAACTATTATTAAAACAACACATTAAATCAATAATTATCTAAAACAGACATTATGACAATAATTTTACAAAACAAATGCATAAAAATATCAACACATCAAAATAATAAATATAACAACATCTATAAAAATATTGCATTGTAAATATAATTATAAAAATAATTCATAAAAATGAAAATTATCAAAATAAAACATTAAAACTATAATTATCAAAACAGAAATTATTAAAAAGTACATAAACATAACAGGGAAAGTACCAAAATAATACATTATGCAAATATTTATCAAAATTTTACATTATAGCAACAATTATCAAAATAATACATTATAACAGCAATTATAACAATAATACATTATGCCAACAATTATCAAAATAATACATTATAACAGCAACCATTAAAATAATACCTTATAACAACAATTAAAAAACCATACATTATGACAACAATCATAAAAATGATACATTTATACAACAATTATCTAAATAATACATTTTAACACACATTATCAAAATAATACATTCTAACAGCAATTATGAAAATAATACATTATAACAACAATTATCAAAATAATACATTATAAAATCAATTATTAAAATAATACATTATACCAATAATTACCAAAATAATACATTAAAACAACAATTATCAAAATAATAAATTATAACAACAATTATAAAAATAATACATGTTAACAACGATTATCAAAATAATACATTGAAACCACAATTATCAAAATAATACAATATACCAAAAATTATCAAGATAATATAATATACCAACAATTATCGAAATAATACATTATAACAACAATAATAAAATAATACATTATGAAAACAATTATAAAATAATAGATTTTAAAAATATTATCAAATTAATACATTTTAACTACAATTTTCCAAATAATAATTTAAACCAGCATCAAACCAGCCTCAAAGTATCAAAATGATACACTATAACAACGATTATAAAAATAATACATTTTAACAACAATTATTAAAATCATAGAATATAACAACAATTATGAAAATAATACATTACACCAATAATTATCAAAAAATACATTATAACAACAATTATCAAATAATAGATTATATAACATTTCTATGAAAAATACATTACAACCACAATTAAAAAATAATACATTATGCGAACAATTATAAAAATAATACGCTATAATAACACTTATCAAAATAATACATTTTAACAACACTTATCAAAATAATACATTATAACGACAATTATCAAAATAATACATTATTAAAACAATTATAAAAAACAATATGTTATAACAAAAATTATCACAATAAATTATGGGAACAATTATCTAAATAATACATTTCACCAACAAATATCGAAACAATGTATTATAACAGCAATTATCAAAATAATACATTATAACAACAATTATAAAAATAATAAATTATAACAACCATTATTAAATAATAAATTACAACAACACTTATAAAAATACACATCATGCCAATAATTCTCTAAAAAGCACATTATTCCAACCCTTATCAAAACAATACATTATAACAACAATTATCAAAATAAACAATTATAACAAGAGTTATCAAAATAATAGATTATACCAATAATTATGAAAATAATACATTATGTCAACAATTATAAAATAATACATTATAACAACAATTTTAAAAATAATATAGTATACCAACAATTATCAAAAAAATATTATGTCAATAATTATAAAAAAAATACATTATGTCATTATCAAAATAATAAATTAAAACAACAATTATCCAAATAATACATTATCACAACAATTATTACAATAGTACATTATGCCAACAATTATCAAAAATATAGATTATGCAAATAATTTTCAAAATAATACATTATAACAACAATTATTATAATAATACAATATTACAACAATTATCAAAATAATACCTTATGCCAACAATTACCAAATAATACATTATAAAAACAATTATCAAAATAATACATTATGCTAACAATTATCAAAATAATACGTTATAACAAAATTATAAAAATATTAGATTATGACAACAATTATCAAAATAATACGTAATAATTACACTTAGCAAAATAATACATTTAAAGAACAATTATCAAAATAATACATTATAACAATAATTATAAAAATATTAGATGATGACAACAATTATCAAAATTATACATTACTAGCTGTACCCGGCCACGCGTTGCTGTGGCTCAGTTTGTTAAAATGGAACACATGTGAAAGTAGAGAAAAGTTTGATTGTTTTTTTCAAGAGAATGTACAAATTATTTATTTTTTTTTAACAGATGTTAAGAAAATAAACAGGAAAATACTTCCATCATTAATTATGCAAAAAAATAAATAAAATGTTGATTTAGTGTTTCAATATGCTTATAAATTACGATAAAACTTGCTGAGTATGCACTGTTTTACGGTTGTTGTAAAAATGGAACGGAAACTTAAATTTCGCTTCATTTTAATCTTTCTTAATTTTTAAATTGTCCCCCCCAACGAATATAAGCAAAACAGTAACATTCAACAATTGTACTTTATGTATATAAAACACAAAATGGGTGTTTGTATTACTGTACACATAGATTCGAAAAAGTTGTAAAAAAAAAAAAAAGAACAAATATATAACAAATAAATGTTATCAAAGCCAAGATAAGTTACTTTTCTGCCAAACTGGATATATATATTTTTCTTGTTTTTATTCAATTTAACATATTTATTCAGCTCGAAAACCATACAGTGCTTCCCGATGTATTCGAAAATTCAAGATGGCGTCTCACACCCTCTTTAACACCGTAAGTATGGAAAAAGGTGTTATAAATAAAAAACTATACAAAATACTATTAAACACCCGCCGAATATATGTCAACCTATGTCACGGTAACATATATTGAGCGAGTTTTTAACAGTGTTTTATCCGGTTTTATATTTATAACATCTTTTCCCACACTTACCGTGTAAAAGAGAGAATCAGACGCCATCTTGAATGTTCCAATACATCGGTAAACACTGTATGGTTTTAAAGCTGAATAAACATGTTACATTGAATAAAAACACGAACAATATATCCAGTTTAGTAGAAAAGTAACTTATCTTGCCTTTGATAACATGTATTTGTTATATATTTCTTTTTGGACAACTGTTTCGAATCTATGTGTAGAGTAATACAAACCCCACAAAATAATTATTAAACAAAGAAATTAAAAAAAAAAGTTTATAACGAAAGGGAAATAATCGCTAGATTTTTAACTAATCGTCTGAAATTTTCCAAAATCGCTAATTCTCCCCCCAAAAAAACTCCATAATGTTCCGTGTATTCTCACTATGGGTTTGTATTACTGTACACATAGATTCGAAAAAGTTGTCAAAAAACAAATATATAACAAATAAATGTTATCAAAGGCAAGATAAGTTACTCTTCTACCTAACTTGATATATTTTTGCGTGTTTTTATTCAATGTAACATGTTTATTCAGCTCGAAAACTATATAGTGTTTACCGATGTATTGGAGCATTCAAGATGGAGTCTGATTCTCTCTTTAACACGGTAAGTTTGGGAAAAGATGTTATAAATAAAAAACCTAATAAAATACTGTTATAAACTCGCTCAATACATGTTAATGTGACATAGGTTGACATATATTCGGCGTGTTTTTAATAGTAATTTGTATAGTTTTTTATTTATAACACCTTTTTCTATACTTACGGTGTTAAAGAGGGTGTGAGACGCCATCGGTTTTGGAGCTGAATAGATATGTTACATTGAATAAAAACACGAAAATATATCCAGTTTGGCAGAAAAGTAACTTATCTTGGCTTTGATAACATTTATTTGTTATATATATATTTGTTTTTTGACAACTAATACTTCGGAGGTTGGAATGCCCCCCCACCTAAAATGTACTTGGAAAAATCGATTTTATAGTGAGATTTAAGAATGGTTAGTCGAAAAAAAGGTGAAAAACAAAACAAAACAAATAAGCAATAAATAATTATTACCAAAGTCAATAAATGGTACCTTTTTTACTCACAAGAATCAGTTTACTTTATGTTTGAAAGTATTTGCAATCGTTTGTTTTTATTTGTTAATAAAAGTAAAAAATAAAAAAAAAGAAGTCGTATTATCGTGACGTCTGACAGCGATCGCCCGATCCATGGCTAACGTGTAGTAACGTAAACCGGCCGCCAAGAAAAAGAACAAAAAGGGAAGTCCATGTACGTGAATATCGCCGCATATAAATTTACCTGAATGTCGACTGGTAAGTGGTACGGTGAAAAAGTAAAGGAACGTGGCACAAATAGAGAGTGATACACAAGTAAGAGTCGTAGAGTGTAAATATCAGGTTATTTCGTTTCGTTTCGTTTTAACAATGGAAAGAGCAGAAAATGGAGAGAAAAGAAAGAAAGAAGGAAAGACCGAAAGGAAAGATTATGAATGTGACGATCTTAAACATGCCGTAGCGTAAATCGCAGTATAGCGTTTAGTTTGTGTTTATGTTTATGGAAAGAAAGAGAAACATAGGAAAGTACCCCCACCACCATCAACCATAAAGCAAAAAGACAACGAAAGGTAAGAAAGAAAGAAAGAAAGAAAGCACGTAAAAAGAAAGAAAAAAAGCACGTAAGGAAAGAGCAAAACGGAAGTTGTGTTTGTGTAAGTAAGTTTGGTGCGTTTCACGTAAATGTCAATTCAGGTTTTCATTAAACTCTAACCACGCGGGTTATAACGAAATCGAAGTAATGTAATTGTGAATTCAATCCCAGGTAACGGATTGTGTTCTGTTTGAATCTAATTTTATTATAATAAATGTTTTATAAATTGTGTTTATGTTTTATCCTAACCAATGGCAAAGTAAGCGTGGTTCGTTTCAGCGTAGTCCAGTCCAGTTTTTAGATAAATTCTAACCGGTGGTCGGTTTTAAATGTCTGCTGTGAACGGTCTGGAACGGTGTAAGTGAGTGGCGGTGGTAGGATGAATTTGTTAGAGAGAGTTTACTTTACTACTTCCATTAAATGTAACCGATTTTTACAGTGGACTCTCACCAGACAGAATATAGGAAACTCTGATCAGCTAGATACTGGATATGTATTAACCCTATAACATACGGCAGATGTCGTGATTCAGTTTGTGAATGATACGGCTGCACCAAATGTATACAGGTGCATTCCTATAAAGGTCAAAGTCGGAGAGGAAAAAATGAGTTCATTTTATTTATATAGAAGAAGAAGATAACTACAATTATCAACCTAATATATTATGCCAACTATTATCAAAATAATACATTTTAACAACAATTTTAAAAATAATACATTTAACTAGCAATTATCAAAATAATACATTATAACAACAATTTTAAAAATAATACATTTAACTAGCAATTATCAAAATAATATATTTTAACAACAATTTTAAAAATAATACATTTAACTAGCAATTATCAAAATAATACATTATAACAGCAATTATAAAATAATACATTTTAACAACGATTATCAAAATAATACATTGAGACAACAATTATCAAAAGAATACAATATGCCAACAATTATCAAAATAACAACAATTATCAACATCATACACTAAAACAATTATCAAAATAATACATTACGCAAATAATTATCAAGAAATACATTATAGCAACAATTATCAAATAATGCATTATATAAAGTATATATGAAAAATACATTAAAAAACAATTAAACAAAATAATACATTATGCGAATAATTATCAAAATAATACATTAAAACAATAATTATAAAAATAATATATTATAACAACAATTATAACAAAAAACATTATAACAGCAATTATCAAAATAATACATTATAACAGCAATTATCAAAATAATACACTATAACAACAATTATGAAAATAATAAATTATAACAACCATTATTATATAATAAATAATAACAACAATTAGAAAAATAGTACACCATGCCAATAATTCTCTAAAAACCAATTATTCCAACCCTTATCAAAATAATACCTTATAACAAAATTATCAAAATAATACATTATGCCAACAATTATCAAAATAATACATTATGATAACACTTAGCAAAATAATACATTTTAACAACAATTATTAAAATACTCTTATTCCAACAACTATAAAAATAATACATTATAACAACAACTATCAACATAATACATTTTTACATCAATTATCAGATAATACATTAGAACAAAAATTACAGCAATAATATATTATAATAACAAGTATCATAATAATATATTTTAACAACCATTATCAAAATAATACATTATCATTAAAATAATACATTATCATAGCAATTATAAAAATAATAAATTGTAATAACAATTATCAAAATAATGCATTATAACAACAAGTATCGAAATAATACATTTTGACAACAATTATAAAAATACATTATAACAATAATTATAAAAATAATACAGTATAAAAACAATTATCAACATAAAATATTATAACAACAATTGTCAAAATATTACAGTATAACAGCAATTTCTAAATAATACATTATAAAAACAATTACAAAATTAATACCTTATACCAACAATAATAAAAATAATGTATTATAACAAGAATTATCAAATTAATACATTATGCCAACAATTATCAATGTAATACATTATAAATTGATTATAAAAGAATACATTATAAAAACAATTATTAAAATAATACGTTATAACAACAATTATCGAAACAATAAATTATGCGAAAAATAATCAAAACAATACAGTATGCAAAGAATTATCAAATAATATATTATAAAACTATAACAAAATAATACATTATAACAACAATTATCAAAATAATGCATTATAACAACAATAAAAACCCAATACATCATAACAGCAATTATCAAATAATGCATTATAAAAAGAATTACTAAAATAATATATTATGCCAATAATTATCAAAATTATACATTTAACAACAATCATCGAAATAATACATTATACCAACAATTATCAAAAATACATTATAACAATAATTATAAAAATAATACATTATAAAACAATTATCAGAATACAGGATGATGACAACAATTATCAAACTATTACATTGTAGCAACAATTATCTAAATAATACATTATAAAAACAATTGCAAAATCAATACATTATGCCAACAATAATAAAAATAATAAATTATAACAACAATTATCAAATTAATACATTATCCCAATAATTATCAATGTAATATATTATAAAACAATTATCAAAATAATACATTATGCCAAAAATAATCGAAATAATACAGTATGCCAAGAATTTTAAAATAACATATTATAAAACTACATTACAATAATACATTATAACAACAATTATCAACATAATACATTATAACAACAATAATCAAAACAATACATTTAAACAACAATTATTGAAAATATTATATTAATAAAATAATACATTTTAACCACAATTACAAAAATAATACATTATGCCGAAAATTATCAAAATGATACATTATAACTATAATGATCAAAATATAAAATTTTAACAACAATTATAAAAATAATATATTATAGAACAATTATCAAAATAATACATTATGTCAATGATTATCAAAATAGCACATTATAACAACAATTATCAAACTAATACATTAAACAGCAATTATAAAAATAACAAATTTAAGCAATAATTATCAAAATAATGCATTATAAGAACAATTAAAAAATAATAAATTTTATAACTATTATCAAATTAATACATTATAACTACAATTATCAAAACAATAAATTTTAATAACAATCATAAAAACATACATTATAACAAAAATTATAAAAATAATACATTATAACAACAATTATCAAAAAATAAATTATAACAACCATTATAAAAATAATACATTATGCCAATAATTACCAAAATAAAAGATTGTGTCAACAATTATAAAATAATACATTAAAACAAACATTATCAAAATAATACACTATAAAACACATTATCAAAAATACATTATGCAAATAATTATAAAAAAATACATTATGCCAATAATTATCAAAATAATACATTATAACAACAATTATCAAAATATTACATTATCATAAAAATTATTAAATAATAAATTATAACAAAAATTATAAAAAATACATTATTCTGATAATTATCAAAAATACATTATAACAACAATTACGAAAATAATACATTATAACAAAAATTGTCAAAATAATACGTTATAACAACAATTATAAAAAAATTACCAAATGGCAACAACCATAAAAAGTGGTACATTATAACAACAATTAACAAACATTTACATTATAATAATGATAAAAAATACATAATAACAACTATTATCAAAATAAAACATTATAACAATAATTAACAAAATAATACATTGTAACAACAATTATCAAAAGAAACATTTTAGAACAATTATCAAAATAATACATTAAAACAACAATTATCGAAATAATATATTATGCCAAAAATAATCCAAATAATACATTATACTTTTTTTCAAAATACGTAATTACAACAATTATCAAAATTACACATTATGCCAATAATAATCAAAAATATATTATAAAAAATTATCAAAACAATACATTATAACAACAATTATTAAAGTAATACATTATGTCAATATTAATCCAAATAATACGTTATAACAACAATTATATAATAATACATTATAACCCTAATTATCGAAATAATACATTTTGCCAATAATTTTCAAAAGAATTCATTATATAAAAATTCTCAAAATAATACTTTATAACAACAATTATCGAAAGATAACAACATGCTAACAATTATCAAAATATTACATTATGCCTACATTTATAAAATTATTACATTATAACACCAATTATCAAAATAATACATTATGACAACAATTATCAAAACAATAAATTATTGCAACAATTATCGAAACAATCATTATAACAAAAATATTAAAACTATAATAATATTTATTATCAAAATAATGCAGTATAATCACAATTATCAAAGTATTACATTATAAAAGTATTATCAAAATAATATATTTCAACAAAAATAATCAAAATAATATATTATACCAACAAATACATAAGATCAACAATTATAAAAGAATACATTTAGAAAACAATGATAAAATAATACATTTTAACAAGGATTATATAAATAATACGTTATAAAAATAATTATCTAAACTATACATTAAAACAACAATTATTAAAATAATACATAATGCCAAAAATTATACAAAAAATACATTATAACAACAATTATAAAATAATACATTATAACAATCATTATAAAAAATTTCATTATGCCAATAATTATCAAAATAATATATTATAACAACTATTATCAAATTAATACATTAGAAAAACAATTTTCAAAATAATACATTATAACAACAATTATCAAAACATTATACATTACAACAACAATTATCAAAATAATACATTATGCCAACAATAAACAAAATAATACATTTTAACAAAATATATCAAAATTATAGAACAATTGTAAAAACAATACATTATTATTAAAATTATCAAAATATTAGATTATATCAACAATTATTAAATAATAAGTCATAACAACAATTATTAAAATAATACATCATAACAACAATTATCAAAACATTACATATTGCCAATCCTTCCGAAAATTATACATTATGCCAACACTTGCAAAATAATACAATGTAACACCAATTATCAAAATAATACTTTATAACAACAATAATCTAAATATTACATTAAAACTACAATTATCTAAATAAAATATTACACACAGAATTATCAAAATAATCCATTATGCCAACAATTATCTAATTGTAAATTACTACAACAATTATAAAATAATACATTATAACCACAATTATCCAATTAATACATAATAAAAGCAATAATAAAAAATAATAGTAAATAACAACAATTATCGAAATTATGCATTGTGCCAATAATTATCGAAATATTACATTATTTCCACAATTTACCAACTAATACATTATTACAACAATGTTCAAAATTAGACATTATAACAACAATTATCATAATAATGAATTATGCCAAACAATTATAAAAATAAAACATTATACCAACAGTAATCAAATAATGCATTACAACAACAATTATCAAAATGATAAATTATGCCAAGAATTATCAAAATAATACATTATGCCGACATTATTCAAAAAATACAATGTAACAAAAATTATAAAAATAATACATTGTAACAATAATTATAAAACAATAAATTATGCGAATCATTATCAAAATTATACATTATAAAAACAATTATCAAAACAATACATTATAACAACAATTATCAAAAAATTATATATTACAACAACAATTATGAAAATAATGCATTATGTCCATAATAAAATATAAGACATTTAAAAAAACATATCAAAGTTATATATTATAACAACAATTATTAAAATAATACAAAAGGTCAATAGTTATAAAATAATACTTTATGCCAGACATTGAAAAATAATAAATTATAAAAAAATAAGACAAATAATATATTATAAAATAATTATCAAAATAATAAATTATGCTTATTCTTCTCAAAACAATACATTATGCCAACAATTATCAAAATAATACATTATAACAACAATTATCTAAATAATACATCATAGCAAAAAATTATCCAAATACTAAATTGCAACAATAATCTTCAAAATAACACATTATGGTTACCATTATGTAAATGTTACATTAATACCACGATTATAAATATAATACCTTATAACAAAAATAATAAAAATAATACATTATAACAACAATTATCAAAATAATAAATTGTTCCAATAATTATCGAAATATTACATCATGTCAACAATTTACAAAATAATACATTATAACAACAATGTTAAAACAATATATTATAGCAATAATTATCAGAATAATACACTATGCCAAACAATTATCAAAATAATACATTATGTCAACAATTATGAAATAATACATTATGAAAACAATTATCAAATAATACATGACAACAAAAAATATCTATATAATACATTAGGCCAAAAATTATCAAAATAATACATTATGCCTACGATTATCAAAATAATACATTAAAACAAAAAGTATCAAAATAATACATTATAACAACAATTATCAAAATATTACATTATAAACACAATTATTAAAATAATTCAATATGCCATTAATTATCAAAAAATACATCATGTCCACTATAATTAAATAATACATTATTACAACAATTATCAAAATAATATATTACAACAACAATTATTAAAATATTACATTATAACAACAATTGTAATAAATAATACATTAGCCCAGTAATTATAAAAATAATATATTATGCTTACATTTATCAAAAATACATTATAACAACAATTATCAAGACAATACACTATAACAAAAATTATCAAGATAATAAATTATAAATAAAATTATCACAATAATAAATTATGCCAAAAATTATCACAATGATACATTATCCCACCCATAATGACAATAATATACGATCACAAAAATTATCGAAATACTACATTATAACAACAGTTATTACAATAATACTTTATGCCAACAATTATCAAAATAATACTTTATGCCCATCATTATCAAAATAATACATTATAACAAAAATTATAAAAATAATACATTATAACAAAAATTATAAAAATAACATATTATGCCAACAATTATCAACATAATACATTATAACAACAATTATGAAATCAATACATTCTATCAACAATTATCAAAATGATACATTATGCCAACAATTATCAAAAACATACATTTTAACATCAATTATTTAAATAATACATTATAACAACAATTATCAAAATTATATATTATAACAACAATTATCAAAATAATACATTATAACAACAATTATCAAAATTATATATTATAACAACAATTATCAAAATAATACATTATAACAACAATTATCAAAATAATACATCGTAACAACAATTATCAAAATAATACTTTTTTAATTATCAAAATAATACATTATAACAACAATTATCAAAACAATACATTTTAACAACTATTATCAAAATAATAGATAATTACAAAAATATGAAAATAATACATTTTAACAACAATAATCAACATAATACATTATAACAACGATTATCAAAATTATAAATTATGAAAACCATTATTAAAATAATATACTATGACAACAATTATCAGAATAGGACTTTAAAAATACAATTATCAAAATATTATATAAAATAATACATTATAACAACAATTATCATATAATAAATTATAACAATTATCAAAATAATAAATTAATCCAACAATTATTAAAATAATACATTTTAACAACAATTATCAAAATAATACATTATAATAATTATAAACGTAAGATATTAAAGTAATTATTATCAAAAACAGACATTATGACAACAATAACATTAAAATAGCAGGTATCAAAATAATACATTATGCTAACAAATATCAAATAATAAATTATAACAACAATTGTCAAAAATTAAATTATAACAACAATCGTCAAAATAATACATTATAACAAAAATTATCAAAATAATACTTCAAAACAATAATTCTCAAAATATATCATTATGATGACATAATACACACAATCTATTATAACAACAAATGTCAAAATAATATATTTTAACGAAAATACTTACAAACATACCTTTTTAAATCTATTATTATTATAACACTTTGTTAAATTAATTATCAAAATAATACAATATAAACACAATTATTTAAATAATGCATTGAAACAACATTTACTAAAATAATAAATTTTACAATTGTCAAAAGTAACAACAAGTACAAAATAATGCTTAATAAAAGCAATTATCAAAATAATATTTACACAATTATCAGAAAAATACATAATAACAACCATTACAAAAATAATACATTATCACAACAATTATTTAAATAATATAAACACAAATATCAAAAAATAAATTATGACAACAATTCTCTAAACATTAAATTATGACAATTCTCAAAATAATACATAATAATAACAATTTCGAAATAATATATTATATAAAAATAAATATCATTATCAAGATAATACATTATTAAGAAAATTGTCACAAACTTTCATTATAACAACAAGTGTCTAAATAAAACAATATAAAAACAATTATAAAAATGACTTAAACTAAATTATTACAGCAATTATCATAACAATACATTATCACAACAATTATGAAAATAATACATAATAACAACACTTTTCAAAATAATAAATATTAATAAAGATTTTCAAAACAAATAATTATAACATCAATGAGAAATTCCTACGTAATAATAACAATTATAAAATAATACATCATGAACACTCTTATCAAAATAGATTTTAAGAACAATAGTCAAAATCATATTGCAACAACAATTATCAAAATAATATATTATAACAACTATTGTAAAAAAATATATGGAAACACCAATTATTTAAATAATACATAATAACAACAATTATCAAAACAATTTATTATTACAATAATTATAAAAAATCATACTTTATAATAATTATATAATAAATCATAATAGTAATTATCAAAATTATATTGTAAAAACAAGTATTTAAAAATACATTATAACAACAAATACCACAACATAGATTATAACAACAATTTTCAAAATAATATATTTTAACTACAATTATTTAACTAATACTTTATAACAACAATCATTACAATGATATATAAAAATCGCAATTTCCAAAATAAAACTTTATAACAACTATTATTAAAATAATACGTATGAACTACAATGATTAAAATAACACTTAATAACAACAATTATCAAAATTATATATGGTAACAACAATTATCAATATAATACATTATTTTTGAAATAATACATTATAACAACGATCGTCAAAATAATATATTTTTCACAACAAGCATCAAAATAAGAATTATGAATTTTTTGACGCATCTTAAAAAATGATGCGGTCATTCAATCAGCACATTTAATGATGTAAACACCTTTTTCAAAGCGTGATAAATCAATCAGAAGAGAAAAAAAAAATCCTGGTGACATCGGACGCAGAACAACACTCGTTATGATAGCGATAAAACTCAACAGGATAAAGACGAATGAATACTGAGATGTTGACAAACAATCGACAATTTGATTAAGTTTTCAAGTCTATTTGTGAATAGAGGAAAACAATACGCTCACGTCAGATACAAAAACAAACATCGTCATGAATGATTATATTTGAATGAACCATTTTCGATGATTCGGTTGTCCGATTGCGTGTTATTTCCGTTGATTAAATACGTTTTATTTGGTCCGATAGTAAAGTTGCATTTGTTTACAAATACTAACATTACAACCCATAAAATCGAAAGAGAAAAACGATATGTTTCAGATCTTGTTTCACAGTTTTAACGATAATATTATATGAAAAAAAGAAATGCTTTTCGTTTATAACGTTGGTGAAAAAACAAAATCGTTTTCGCACATGTACGTCTTTTATCTATGATTTCTGAGTTAATGCACTGCTATATATAGCTATGTTATATATCACTTCGAAGCGAGTTCTTCGCGCTATTGGACCATGTTATCTGTTACTGTTCCCTATCTCTTCATTCATTATTTTGCAAGCTTTTTAACAGCATGCACATAATTCAAATCTGCACGATTTTCCAGTTCAAACTAGGCCGAAAAGCTGTCTAGACAGCTCAGGATAAAAATAAAAGTTTTGGCCCAGGAATCACTAACGGACACATGGCACAACGATAGTTCAACACATTTCACAATAGTAACGAAGGCATCGAAAGATTAAGACGGTCAGGGTCGGACGACTGAGGTTGATAACGAACATTTGAAAGTCTTAATTGAATCTGACTTCGCAAACTTACACGAGAATTTGCTGTTGAATTCGAGGATGATCGCATAACAGTCAGTCTATATTTAAAACAAATAGGAAAGTCGAAAAATTTAATGACTGGATGTCGCATGAATTGAACGCTAATAACAAAAATCGTCGGTTTGAGGTGTCTTCTACGCCCAATCTTCGCAATAAAAACGATCCCTTACTCGACGGATTGGTCGACTGATGACAAGTGGATCATCTACACTAACCAGCAATGTTCGGCATAGTGTTTGGATGCTGGAAGTCGTAATTGCACCATAAAAATGTTATGATGAATATTATGTGGTCTGCGGTCTCATCCATCACAGCTTCTTGAATCCGGGCGAAACAATTACAGCGGAGAAGTATTGCCGACAAATTGACGAAATGCATTCGAAGCTCGAAGGTATTGCCGAGATTAGTCAATATCAAAGGAAAATTTCTCCTCTATGAAAACGCTCACCCGCATATTACTCAAATGACCCCGCAGAAGCTGAACGCAATATTCACCGGTCGCCTTACCCACCGATTACCACTTTTTAAAATGTGATAGGATACTTCTGTCAAAGGAGACATATTTTATACGTAATTTCTATATATAGCATTCTTCAAACCACATCTACATTGATTGAGTTACGGTCATTAGCATATCGCATTAAATTAAATCTATTTAAATAATTCGCTCGATGATATTATTTATTCGACATAATAGCCTTGTTTCAAATGTATTATTTAAAAATATTAATTATTTAGTTTGTTTTCATTTCAATTTATATTCGATTTAACTTATTTTTACTTATTATTATCTGAAATCTGAAGCCTTGTAATTTTCAAACCAGAAAATAAAGGGAAATAACTGTGATAGTTTAATTCTTTAAAAAGCTTTGTAAAACGGAGCACGTTATTAAATATTTTCTGCAATAGATTTGTTTTCATTTCGAAATATTCTTCTAAGCTGAATCATTACTTTTTTTTTAATTCGGAGGTAATTCGCTTATTCTTCATTTTTAAGTGACCATTATTATTTGTTATTGTTGAGCTATCCGTTTCTTTCACTGTATTTAGTAGTTTTCTTTGATCATGTAAACTATAAGTACGCCGATATAATTCATAAGTTGTTTTTTGAAACAAAACTTCTGCTCCAGAATGCATTATTTTTTCTTTTTTTCAACGCCGATGCCTGTGGGAGGGGGTATGGGGGTAAAGAAAAATAATTAAAACTAATGTCCTCATTTACTTGCATCCCTACAAGGGCAAAGTTAGTAAGACACAGGGCCCATTTTCCATGAGAGCAAAATGCATCATCCCATACATTATCTACTCCTTTTTTTTGTTTACCATAGCAAGTGTGTTTAATTGCCTGCGAAACAGATTTCTTTATAATTTATTTAATATCTTAAATTAAAAATGGTCAGTTTTTACGACGTGAACCAGCGTCGTTTAACCCCTAAAAAAATGAAGTCCTACTTTTTAGGGGCCCAATACGTTTAAACAGTCTTTATAAATAATATGAAAGAAGAAATTTTGAAAAAAAGAAAATTAACATTTCTATATAAATTTAACGTAAAATGAGCATCCATTTTCTGGCCACAAAGCGTTCAACAAGACATGTCATCTCTAGCATTTTTTCAAGTTTGGCGATCGATGGGGGGGGGGGTAAAACATGATAAATACATTTTTTGTTGTTTTATTGGTGGTGGGGGGCGGGAATTACATTTGAAACATAAAATAGCGATAAATTAATTTATATGGGACCATTTTGTACTTTCACCTAACAATTTTATATATAAAATGAACCCCAAAATATGACAAATTCCATTTTTCCAGCGGAGGGGGGGATTACATTAGAAATATAAAATGATGAAAAATTTCACTTAATTGTTTTTGGAATTAATTTTTGGTGGATCATTTTTTGCGATCGCACGGGCATTCGCTGCTATTTTCATTGAAACAAAAGTTGTAATGATTTATTTTTAATTATTTTTTGGTTGAGTGGAGGAGTTTTCTTTCCATCGCTCACTACCCGAAGAATAGTTACTTCTCTTTGTAGCCCTTCGGACTTTGGTGGAGAGGGTATCATGTACGTCTTTTTTTTGGGGAGCGATTACATTTACATGTTTTTATCTGTTCTTTTATTTTTGTTGTGGGGGTATCCACGTTGCTCATGATGAAAATGATTAGTATACAGGGGTATTTCAAACGGAACGTCTTGTCAACCCAGGCAAAGCCGGGTACCCATGCTAGTTTATTTATATATATATATATATATGTATATATATATTAATTACAAATATATATATATTAATTACATATATATATATATTAATTACATATATATATATTAATTACAAAAAGTTGATATACCAAATTCCAAAATGTTGTATCTTACCGTTTAATTTTCAGCATGTTAAATTGTTCAATTTTTGAGAGCACCTTTTTCACATAAACAATTGTTACATGATAAGGGCTGTCCCCTTTTCATGTAAGTATAAAAATGGAGAATTTAGTTTAAAATGGAAATGAGATGGCAATAGAGAAACCTCGTAATCTTGGTTTAGAAATAGATTACGTGTGAGAATTTAAAAATGTAAAACGAAACATTTGTTTAGAATATAGATAAAATATTCAAGAAAAGATTGTGAGCTGTCAAGTTTATTATGAAATTTTAAATTGAAAGAATGCAGCTTATAAGATAATGTTTTTAAATATTGGATAAGGATTTAACAGGCTTTCTCCAAAGGAGGTAGTTCCATGGGAGTATGAAATTCACAAGTTGTCACAGTCGCATGTATATCCCCTTTAGGGAAGGTGGCGACGTAAGGTTTTGAAAATTTTGCGGGGAGGAGTCGACGTCTTCCTACATACAGTGCCTGGAATTCCGAAATTGGTCGCCGATCTGATACTGACTAGGCTCAACGTTGCTTTACTTCGGTGATCTAAACAGAACCGGTGTGCCAACCTGATTAAGTCGTACATTAATTAATATATATATATATATATATATATATATATATATATATATATATATATAGAGAGAGAGAGAGAGAGAGAGAGATAGAGTTATCCACACACAATACTATTTCACGGTATCACAGCTCATCAGTGTGGCTTATTTGAAGATTTAAAGTATATATATAAAGTTGTTATATATGGGTGTCTGTGTGTACAGCTCTTCTGCAGCCCATTCCACTGGACCGATCATGAACACACATGGTCTGATGATTATCCCCCACCTAGAGATTGCGCACATATTTTCCAAGTTAAATGTCCCAGGTAAAGCTTATAGCCTATGTCTATTATACTTTCCTACAGCCGACACTACTGGCGCCGGCTAACTTCTTCGTGATCCTGTATCATATCACTTTCCTCCACCACATCCTCTCAATAAATCTTGATGAAATTTGTTACGATAGTTGTCCCAAAATTCATTGCACTCTGTGTCTTTACTTTTACTTACCAAAATAACGCTCTGAGTTATCATTAAGGATTCTTTTTATTTATATGCATATAATTCTTTTGAAAATAATTAAGATAAGGCTTTCGTCTTTCAGATACACACTAAAGATGCAACTCAAACGAAATAGATACGAAACTGAGGAAGAAAATTTGGCAAGTTTAGAAACTAATAGACAAAGATTTGGTGCAATTAGCTGGAACATAGAAAACGACGTCTGGAGCTCCAAAGAAGACGCCAAAGAGAAAAGAGAGCAAGATTACAAAAAATTTGGAAAGAGCAACCCAACGTAAAGCTAACAGAACTAGACGGTTAAATTCATCACAAGAAAATATTCAAGACAAGCAAAGAGATGTTAAGGAAAGCGAAGCAATGCGACGAGCAAAGGAGGAAACGACAAGAAGAGAGAGAGAGAGAGAGAGAGAGAGAGAGAGACTAAGAGTAAATTGAGCAAATGATGAAATAAAAAAGGGCGTAAACAAGGTCAGCTCAGAGAAGCTTAAAGACGAAAGAATAAATCTGAAACCAAACCCACCTTCCCCTATCCCGTAAGCGAAAAGCTGGGGAGGGGGTGAGTACGACTTTGTCTAAACCAATAAACAGTAAAAGAGGCAGCTAGACAACGAAGAAATGCTTTGAGACAAAAGAAAAATACAAAATTACAAGAGAATTGCTTTACAATAAAAATATATCTCACATTACATCTGACATATAAAAATGGACAAAGTATGTCAGGATTGCTCAGCTGTGAAATTTAAAGGGGAGATCTATTGTTATTGTTTTTGTAGCAAGGTTGTGTATGATAGTTTCCACCAATGTTCTAGTTTTTGCAAGATTTTCTCTAAGGCAACATACCAATGCATAAAACGTTCCTGATAAAACAAGAACTGCTTTGAAATGAATTCATTTAGTTACGGAAATGCAACGGTACATGAATAAAATCATTCTTTTAGAATTCGAGACCAGGTTTGCTACAAAATTTGGTAATTTTTGTCACCTGAAGATAGAACGTGACAGTAAACACTCTGATCGAATCTTTGCATGAGAACAACAGTCTTATTTCTCAACGGAAAACAACAAACGCGAAGAAGAAAGCTTAGAAGAACACAAAGTTCCCATAAGGGAAGATCGTAGGCCACAAGGAACGCACTCACGGCGATTCAATGCTCCAAAAACACGGTATGAGATTAGAATATAATTGGAGAACTAACCAACAGGAAACCGAGATAATGTCTTACGTTTTAAAAAACCATACATTGAAAAAGATATCATCTTTACGATACTTTAAAGTTCTGGTTAATGTACCTCTATGGTTCTCCTTCTTATGACATCTATATGAAAGCATCCAATAAGCAGAAAGTCACCCAACAGCGGTTGTGTTCATTTAACTTAGTAACAGCCAAATCAGACGTATTTTAAATACTAGAACCTGTAAAAACCAATTACATATAACATAACCAGGAAGAAAAAAACTTGAAATAATTATAAACATTATTTAAAGAGTGAAAAATAAATTGAAATGGGAGGGAGAAAAATAATAAAGTCTGCAATTCACCTTTTAACCGTATAAAAGACTGCATTTTCACTGCCCCAAAATGTCCCTTTAGGCGAACCTTATAGGTTCTAATAACAGTTCCGGAGAGAGAAAGAATAGAATTAAAAGATAAGGAAATATTAAGAAAGAGACAGAACTTACATTGAGGTAAGAAAGTATTTTTTAGAAGCAAGGATAATTTATACGGACATTTTTTTAAGGGAGGAGAATTGCCATTCCTGCTTGAGATAAAAATGTGCCGCTGGATTTTATTTTTCATCAAATGAATCCGCGTCTTTTTCAACTTTCTCTTACTCATATTTGTCGGCTTTTATTTGGAAAAACATTACTTGACCTGATGTAGTTTCGACAGCGTAGTCGAACGAAAGCTCTTTTCTTATAAGAGAAGCTCTTCTTGCTGCACCATTGAGGATTATTAACTTTCCGTTTCACTTCGAATATTTCCTAAGTTACAAGCAAATTGTTTGCAACGTCACCTTTTTCACTCATCTGAGGTCTAACTTTTGCACTTATTTCTCTTCCTCTAGAGAGGATTTTGTCTTGAATTTTTTGTCTAAACTCCGCCGGCATGTTTCTCTTAATTTTTGTCACCTAGACGAAAATTTAACTGATGAAATAGGACCTTCATCTAGATACTCCTGATGTCTCACCACAATGAGTTACTACATCCAGGTCCAACATCCAAAAGGCCTTTTGATTTTCGATTAAATCGGCGAGCAAGAAAATCACTACACCAATCGTTAACAACGAAACAGCTACAACTACTTGCATTGGGTTGGTTAAAGAAAGAAGAAAAGAAAGAGAGAAAAAAAGGAATAGATGGAGGAATTACATTCTGAAAGTTTTATTACTAACATTAGATAGCTCGGCCTGGAAATTGTTTTTCCGGTACTTAAGGATGATTCAGCCATAATTTGTGGATATTTACAGAAAGATTTAAACAGACCGTTTACAGTTTCTGAGGCGTGAGGAACATACCTTGAGAGCTTACAATTATCGATATTGAAGGGTTCAATTCTAAGGGAGGATGTGAATAGATAACAGATTGATACAATTAGTAGTCCTTCCGGCAATTTACGCAGGAGGCCTTCGAGTAGCTTAATGGAGCCATGGCTTATGTTCGGCGAATGAGCCGAGCTAACCTCTTCAGCACTTTCACGATAAATTCAAAGTGGACGGAAATTCCGGAAATTATTTTTCAAGAACTTTATTTCAAAATTATCAATTATGTTCTAATACCATTTTAAAATTAAATTCCTTAATTGTTATAAATAAATATTTATTCTTAATATTTGGACTATTTTAAAACATTTTTTTTGCTGACAAATCTTTTTGGCTTAAATAATCATTAATCAGTAAACCTACAACATTATTTTGCCATCACATGTTTTTCACTTGAACGTTTTGTATCACGTGAAAGTAACTGCATACGATTTGGCTTATTGAAATCGCTATGCACACTTGGAACGTGACTGAACGACCGATAGACAAAGTATCTCGTCAAGATTCGAGGACGTAAGTTGAAATACAAAAAATGTATCAAGAAATAATTATTTCTTTTTATTTCAGAACCTCGCAGCGATGGAAATTGAGAACAGATAATTTTTGTCTTTTAATCAGAAAGAAAAAATTGAGGAATTCATTGTATTTTAGGAAACAACATTTTTTTACATTGTTTTGTGAACGAACTCCCGAGAAATGTTGATGCGATCTTCCAATATGTTATAAAAAAACACATAAATTCCCGATTACACAACCTACGAAAATTAAATTTCTATACTCATTGTCAGAAAAAAAAGCTCTTTTGTAACATCGTACTTTTAAACTAACCCTGGAAATACAGATCCGAACTTTCCAAACATACTTTGATGGCAAATTAATTAAATCTGTGCTATGAAATTTGTACTTAAAGATTAAGAAGATTAAGTTTCTATACACACGGACATTTAGTATAACGTAATATCCATTTCATTTCTTATAATGCCAGAATTTACATTCATGTTAATGAGTATACTTAGTATATATATATATATAAATATATATATATATATGTATATATATATATATAATATATAAAGTGTCACCTGAAGGTAGTTTATGTTCATGCATACGTGTATGTTTCTGTTGGTTTAAAAGGTCAACATCATAAGGTAAAAGAGATATGAAGTTCACTGCGGTAAAATTACGAGTGTACTCTCTGCTAAAATGCAGAAATATTTGCCATTATACAAGTCAGAGGAATCTATATTCTCCATGGATTTAAGTGTATTAACTACCCACAGGATGCCGCTTCCCGAAATGTATTTCCTCGAAATACTCCTACAGTTTTTCTGTCTCGAATTTACCTCCAAGAGGTCCAACAGTTTTCTGTTTCTATCAGAACGATGTATTTCAGTTAAACGCGCCATATAGTACGCCCAACATTTCTTCTTTACTGGCTGAGTTTTACTTGACTCGTCCGAATGCGTTTGTGTATTTGCTTCAAGATGTTCTTATACGTGGTATGTAGATTAAACGGCCGATTCTATTCTTGATCGCTCGCTGTTTCCAGAAAGTCTAATTAACCTGGAACAATATTTTTTCTTTGCGGGTTTTAGTTGTTTCTGCAATAATTTTTACAAATACTGGCCGTATTTTCCTCGTGAATTTCTGCCGGAGGAAACTGGGATAGTGTATTCTCGTTAGGAATTATGCGATATACCTAAAGAAATTGTTGCATAGCTTTTTCAAATGTAGTATCCGTTGCCTCTTTCAAAGTCTTCTTTCAGGTTTCCACGAATCTTCACGACTGTACTTTATCCTGAAGTCGTATGTTGTGATGTGGCCCACTTTGAAGTCCTCCATAAGCTCTTTAAAATTCCCGGATGTAAACTGAGTGCAATTATCTGAAACTAGGCAGTCGATCACTCCGAACCGTGCGAATAACTCAGGAAGAGTATTTATAGTGAAGTCAGTAGTTTGGCTTTTACATTAAAAGACCATTTGAAGAAACTGTCCACTACTATGAGGTAGTACTGTTCAACAAGTGCTCCCACGTAATCCCCGTGTATCCGTGACCAGAGTAGTCAACTTTTCGCCATGGACTTAATTGAAGTGGTCATACTTTAGCAGCCAGCGCACATCCTCTGCATGCTTTCAACTTTATCTGTGCCTAAATCAAAACGTGGATTCCATGAACAAAGCTTCTTTCTTAGAACTGCACGCCTGTGGAACTCTGTTCCGTCTGCCTGCTTCCCACCTGACTACAACTTGGATGTGTTCAAGTCCAACGTTAACAAATTCCTAATGAACCGCCCCTTAAGTAAACCATTCATTAAATCTCCACACTAACGTAATGTACTTGCAATAACCCTTATCCTTGAGTGGCTTCCGGGCCTTGATAAGTGGTGACCACTGTGTAAATAAAAAGCAAACAAGAAAACAAAAAAAAACTTTTCTTTAATATCCGTGTTCATGTATTTCCAGTACACGTATGAGCACATTAAATATTTCTATCCTGGTGTCATGTGTGAAAATCATTTCAGATTTTCTTTTCGAGGGTCGCCTTCGCAACTACTCTCTCCCGATGTAATAATAATTGGTACTTGTTCATCAGTTAGCAGTTTTACTTTAGTTTCTCTTATAAAGCCGTTGCTTTCAGTTTTCCTCCTTATATTGTCCTATATAACAGGGAGTTCTTTTACAGTGTTGAATGGGATTGTACTGTAAGCTCCCTTTCATCGTAGTGATTCCCCAGCCACTCGTATTAACCGGTATACACCGTTAGCGTATCCTAACTGAAGTATCTCCCTATCAGAGTTCTCGACGAGTTTGCTGTAGATTTCGTAGATTGGTCCGGCATTTTATGCAGGATACACGCACTGATTCCATGTGCGCTCGCGTCATTTGCGACGATAATTTCTAAATCTGGGTTGTAATGAATTATTCCGATGTGAACACCTATTATAGATTTTCGAACGCCATCTTCCATTTAATGGTTCTGTTCCAAAAATTGTCATTCCTAAATATATCGTTTAAAGGTGCGCGCAATGTGTGAATATTGAGAATGAACGGTCAATAGTAGTTCGTTTCAATGTTGTTATATGTCGTGTAGCTCAGATATATTTTACATTGCTTTAGACCATTCTGGATCGGGCTGTCTACCGTTTGTGTCTATTATCTGAACTCATAACTTTATTATGTCGAAGAAAAATTTATATTTAATGTCTTTATATATATGTATATATATATATATATATATATATATATATATATATATATATATATATATATATATATATACATATATATAATGGGTTAATAAATTCAAACGAAAGAAAGATGTATATTAAAATAAGGGAGTAGTAACCAACAACGTGTATTTTTTAACATTATTTTATTATTCCATGTCTTGGTTTTTCATTGAGAATTATGTTTGGATCATTGTAATAATGTTTTTAAGTCATTTAAATCATTTACGCGCGTTTCAGACGGTCTGTGATGCGTCCTCGTCAGAAATTATTTTCAAATGTGTACAAATAGCGATTTTCGTAGTTAGTTTAGAGTTTTTCCAAGGGGTGGAGGCTTGTAAGTGTTTATTGTACATTGGTATGCTGAATTTTTATTGCTTTTTTATTTGGTTTGTCCAGGAAGACTTTGACCTCGCTGTAGTCAGTCGCTATCTCTTTCTTCTAATGTTTTTTTCTTTTCCTTTAGGGTGGGGTAGGGTGTATGCATGTGTGTGTGCGTGTGTGTGTGTGTGCGTGTGTGTTTATGTGTGTGTCTGTGCGCGTGTGTGTGCGTGTGTGTGTTTGCTTTTATTGGTTTGGGAATGTGTATATTATTTTATAGTATTTTAGTGTTATTTGCTTCCTTAGGAAGGTGGCTGTGGTCCGAGGTCGTTACTAATGTGTATGTGTGGGGAGGGGGGACTGGCTCTTCTGAAGTAAGGGTAGGGGTGCTTTCATTCTATTTTGATATTTATTTTTTGGATTCTTGGATTTTAGTATTGTGAATTTTCGTTTTAGTCTTATATTATGTTTGTTTAGAAAGAGGGGTGTATTTAGAATAGGAGATTTTTTAATGTTTCTATTTATTTGTCTCCCCATGTGGGTATGGCCAGACCCTGGATCGGTTCCTAGTGTGGGGAAGATTTTGTTCCCCAGAGGGGGGCATTGGAGGGGGTGTAGGTATGGGAGGGGGATGATAGAAGGGAAGATAGTCGTTTCAGTCATGAGGGGGTTCTCCTCCCCTGACTGAGGAGGGAGCGAGGTGTTGGAACAGATATTATACTATGGTTCTAGGTGTCTCCTAGTGTTGTTGGTTTCGAGGTTAAGTAGGGTTGGTATTGTTCAGTGTGTTGTATTAGAGATAGGGGTGTTATGTCTGTGTGTGGTTGTATGCGCGCACGTGTGTGTTTTTTAATATGTCGGTTCTGATTTATGTGTGGGTGTGTATATGTGTATGTGTATGGGTGTGCATGCGAGTGTACCTTGAATTTCATGTTTTTGTGTGATGGTATTAGGTTCTGTTCAGTTCAGGAGTGAATTTGGTGATGAAGTTTTTTTCCTGTGTAAGTAAATAAAAATAATTGTCTGTTTGGAAGATTGGCATTATTTTGAAGCTGTTTCCACTGCATGTGTGTACGTGTTTTGAAACATAGAAGTGTCTGTTATCTGCAATTTTGATGTTGCTCTTATGTAAGGCCACTCTATTGCTGAAATTTTTGGTGGCGCCTATGTAGGATTTGTTGCATGTTGTACATCTTAGTGCATATACTACATTTCTGGAGGTGCAATTTAGATCCTTTTTTTATTTTGAATGTTTGTGCTGGGTTTTTGAATGTGTATGTGTTACCTTCTATTATTATGTCACATACTCCACATCGCGGTTTGTTGCATTTTGTAACTCCTTTTGTAGTATGTGGGACGAGTTTTGAGGAAGTTAGGATGTGTTTTAAGTTTTTGGGTTGGCGTTTGCTTTTTATTATTTTTGTTGTTTTAAGTATGTTGTTTAGTTTGTCGTTCTGATTGAGGAGGATAAGGTTTTTTGTTATCTATGTGAATAGTTCTGGGTTGTTTGTGTTGTGTGTAGAGACGTATGCTAGAATTTGTTCTTTGTTGTGTTTTTTTGGGGTTCTTAGTTGGTCTATTGGAATTTTTTCAGCCAGTTCAATACCTTTCTGTATTAGTGGTAGTGGGTATCCTCTTTTCCGCAGTGTTATTTGTAGTTCATTCAGTCTAGTTGAACGGAGGTGTCTGTCTGTTACTATGGTGCAGACTCTACGTGCTAGGGAGTAGGGTATTGATTTTAGACAGTTTTTAGGATGGTGGCTTTTGAAGTGGAGGTATTGTTGAGTGTCTGTGGGTTTGTGGTAGATGTCTGTGATTATGTTGTTGTTTTTTAATTGTTACTAGGATGTCTAGGAAAGGTAGTTCTGTGGGGCTTTGTTCTAGTGTGAAGTTTATTTTTGGGTGTAGATTTTGTAGCAAAGTGTGGAGTTCTTTGATATCCCCCCATGTGGTTCTCCAGAGGATAAAGCAGTCGTCTAGGTATCTTTTCCAAGATTTTATGAAGAGTGTTTTTATATTGTGCCCGTACTTTTGCTCTATCCTTTCATAAAGGGTCTCTTCTAGGAAGGCGAGTGTAAGGGTGGCATATGTCGGTGCCATTTTGGTACCCATTGCTGTGCCTAGTATTTGGATGTAGTTCTCATTATTGAATTGAAAGGAGTTGTTATTGAGGATTATGTTGATGCTATCAATCACAGATTGTTTATTGAATCTGGGGTGTAAAGTCTGTATATGTTTGTCAATCCAATATGCGATAGCTTCTTTTCCTAGATTGTGTGGGATATTGCTATATAGGCTGCTAACATCGAATGTGGCTAGTATAGTCCCATCGTCTACTGTTTGTGGTAGGGAGCTAAGGAAGTATATATATATATATATATATCCTTTTGAATACCTGATAAATGTGTTTTCTATATTGCTTTCTATTAGAATATCGTCTAAGTATTCGATGGATAAATCAAGGATGCTCGATTATCTGTTGAAAGATAGCTGGTGGGACGTTGATTCCGAAAGCTAACGTATTGGATGTTGATAGTCCCTTGTGAGTTAAAATACACAAACGTTTCGATCTTTTTCCTGCAATAGTATTTTGTAAGTACGCTCTACTCAGATCTATTTTTGAGAATATTTTCCCTTCATTAATTTAGTAAACGCTTCCTCGGGGCTAGGTAGCAAGTAATGATGATCCCTTAGTGCTGCATTCAACCCAGTTGAAAGACGATCGAGAACTAGTCTCCGCAGCTGTTGACACTCTGGACTCGCCAACGAAGGGTCTACGATGCTATACCTGTGGTGGCCCCAACCACTTTTCCAGAGACTGCAAAAGCGGTACAAGGCGCACCCCTAATTATGGAGCACGACAAGTAATACGGTGTCACCAATGCAATAAGCCAGACCACATAGCGCGGAATTGTCCGGGAAACGGGCAAGGGGAGGACGCCGCAGCGCTAGCACCCTCCCCAACGCGGCATTGAACAAAGCGCTGCCTGCAGTAACAGTTCAAGTTGATGGATGTGAACGTTCAGCGCTGGTTGACACCGGCTGTACCCAAACCCTTCTTCGAAAGGAATATTGCGCCACATGGAAGAAACGAAGGATCCCTGTACTTACTGTCGGCCAAGGCTCATTGGTGTGTTGTTGGGTCAGCGTTGTTCATATCAGCATTGGCAATGGCTCTCCGGTTGCTGTGACGGTGTTAGTGGTCGATGGGGAGCTGCTCGGATATGACCTTTTCCTTGGAATGGACGCTATCACACAGCTAGGCGGAATTACTGTGAACGGCGCCGGTGATGTGAGCTTCTCTCGACCAAACAAACAAATGTGTGCAGCAATCACTCTCGATGAGCCCGACTTCCATGCAGAATACGATAAGGGCACAAACACTTGGACAGCGTCCTGGAAATGGGCAGGCGACCAGCCACCAGTGTCATTGCGGAATCGACTTACAGAGTATCCCCCTCCTGCGTGGCTTAGGGGGCAGTACGAGGCAGAACTTCAAGTGTGGCTGGATAATGGCTGGTTAGTTCCATACCCAGAGAATGAGCTCGGGCCCCCGCGGGGGCTAATTTCCCTGATGGCTGTCAGACAAGAAAACAAGCAGAAAGTTCGACCTGTTCTTGATTACCGGGAACTTAATGAATACGTTGACCCACACACTGCGGGGGCTGATGTCTGTGCTCATAAACTACGGGAGTGGCGGCGGCAGGGTGCGGAAGCAGCCATACTGGACTTGCGAAGAGCGTACTTGCAAATACGTGTTGAGAAATCGCTGTGGCCGTTCCAGACGGTGGTGATCAAAGGAACTCGCTATTGCTTGACCAGGCTAGGATTCGGCCTGAATGTAGCCCCTAACATCATGACAGCAATCATGCAGGCGATCCGGCGTCAAGATGAAGCGGTGCAACATGCGACATCGTCGTATATAGACGACATTTTTGTCAACGAGAGCCTCCTGTCTGCCCAGGCGGTCAAAGAACACTTCGAGCACTTCGGATTGTCGTGCAAGGAGCCGGAGCGGCTACAGGACGGGGCGAAAGTGCTCGGACTGCAGGTGAGCGGAAGTGCAGATGGCCTTCAATGGGGAAGGAGTGGTGAAATCCCGGAAATCCCATCTACCATCACACGTCGGAGCACGTTTTCCATTTGCGGAAAATTGGTGGGTCACTTACCTGTGTGTGGGTGGCTCCGAGTGGCTGTAGCGGCCATAAAGCGACGGGCAACTTCTATGTCAACTGGATGGGACGATGAGGTGCATGATCCTGCCCTGCGAAGCATGCTGGTGGAAGTTGTGGCCAGAGTGACCAATGATGACCCTGTACGGGGGAACTGGTGCGTCGATGGGAGTGAATTTACAGTTTGGGTAGACGCCAGCTCACTTGCCCTTGCCGTTGCTCTGGCGGTCGACGGAAGAATAATAGAAGATACCTGCTGGCTTCGGCCGGAGAATGACGCCAAGCATATAAACCTAGCTGAACTAGCAGGATCATGCTACACTGAAAGGAGTCAATCTAGCGCTTCAGTGGCAGGCTAGAATCCTTCACATCATCACGGATTCCACGTGTGTGCATCGGTGGATGACCAATGCCTTGAACGGAAAAGCACGTCTGACAACGAAGGCGTCGGCCGAAATGTTGATCCGGAGGCGGCTTGCTACCCTAACCGAAACCACTAAGGAATACGACTTGGTCATAGATGTGACACTGGTGCAGTCCTGTTTGAATCAGGCGGATCGTCTGACCAGAGTGCCGCGCCGTTGGCTAGACCTGCCAAAAGAAGTGAACGAGTCAGCACCTGTAAATTGCGCTGCAGTGGGACATAGACTCAGCCCGGAGCATATTAATGATGTCCATTGCCAAAGCGGGCACCCCGGTGTAAACCGAACGCTTTACTTCGCCAGATTGGTTGACCCCTCTGTGTCTCGGAGGGCTGTGAAATCTGTTGTGGGAAGCTGCAACACCTGCCGATCGATCGACCCAGCACCTGTCCGGTGGAAGAAGGGAGTGTGAAGCGTAATTGGGATAGGATTGCGATGGACATAACGCACTACAACGGGAGGCATTTTTTGACGCTTATCGACTGTGGACCATCTAGGTTTTCATTGTGGCGGCCCCTTCGACGGCAGGACGCGGCTGCCATTGTCCATGAGTTGGAAGGTGTGTTCCTCGAGCGTGGCCCTCCTTCTGAGATACTCACCGACAATGGCCCCGCTTTTGTTAGTGAGCCATTTAAACAGTTTGCAGATGGCTGGGGTATCCATCTGCGTTTTCGGTGTGCCCATGTTCCCAGTGGAAACGGGATTATTGAGCGCACTCACAGAACTGTTAAGACAATCGCAGCGCAGAAGGGGTGTACGGTACCTGAAGCAGTCTATTGGTACAACGTCACCCCTAATGACGATGTTTCACCCTCCACCGCGCCAGCCAACGCGCTACATAATACCGTGTCAGGGTGAGAGGTTTGGAGAGCATCTCACTACCCGAACCGGAGCCACCACAAAAGAACATAAAAGAGGGAGATGTCGGCTGGGTTAAAAAAAAAACCCGAGGCCAGTGCATGACTCGCTACGGAACCGGTCATGTCACTGAAGTGATCAGCCCGCAGGCGGTGCGAGTTGATGGAGTACCTCGTCATATTAAAGACTTAAGATCAGTATTCCAAACGCAGCTGCCGCTTGACGAAGATAGTGAAATTGAATCCGTGACCAGCGACCCATCATTTTGGTTCATGACGGCTTCAACGCACAGCGACACTGAGAGTGGTAGCCTTCAAAGTACTGACCCTCCTGCTGATGATGAAGACCCGGACAGTGATACTGCGATGCTCAGCTTTAGGTTCGCCGACCTTCGTGTCACGGAAAACAGCGCAGACGATGATGAAGCCCCGAATCCCCCTCTCCGAAGAAGCACTCGAAGAAAAAGGCCACCGCCTCCCTGCTCTTTCTGTGATAATGAGATCAGGGGGGAGTGTGTAATAAATTGCGAACAGACGGGCTTACCTGACAAACGCTCGAGGTGTGCACTCTGCAAAGCGGGCACGTCCAAAGAAAAATGGCAAGATGGCGGTGGCCGGTTAATATTGCCAAGTAATCACGCAAAATCTCGTGTTCTCTCGCACACATGAGAGTTCAGCTTAGCATAAAAACGGTCACTGTGAGCAAGAAGGGGGAAGGAAAAACGTAGTCAAGACAAAGACGACGCTTCTGACGACTGAGAAGAAAAAAGAAGAAAAAGAGCAAGAAGTAGAAGAGGAAGAAGAGAACGATACATGAGAAGACGAGGTGTGTGCGGTTTTGAGTAAATCGAAACAGACAGAAAAAAAACTCTGATTACACTTATCACCTAAATACTTAAATACAGGGCATACTGATGAGGTATTCCAGGGTGTTGAAAAGCACTTTCCTGTAAGGCAACGCTTAAACAGTTTTTAAATATGGGGACAAGTTCTAGTTTAAACTTTTCAGCACTATAATTGAAATGCCGTCAGGGCCAGTTGTTTTACTGGAATCAAGGTTCTTGATTAGCTTAGCGACCTCACGCACAGATATTTGTTTGTTGCATGGCGTGTTGTCTGTTATAGGAGGCAATACAGGAAGTTGATAGCCTTCGTTGTGTTGGGTAGAATTTGCTGCAAAGTTCTTGGCAAATAGTCTGGCCTTGTCTGATGCTGAGGATATGACCTCAGGTTAATTGATGACGGTTGTATAGAACGCACGCTTCTGTTCAGGATCCTGTTTGCTAGTTGCCAAACTGGTGGGAACCAAGCTGCCGCTCAGCAACTTTGGATTTAACGGACCGAGCATATAGCTCTCTTGCATTTTTTATTACTCTTTTACAGTGGTTGCTGGCAGTTCTGAAAGCAGCTCTAGTCACAGTGCATTTATTACGTTCGTAGCTATGGAAAAAGTGATTTCTGTGCACGATGAAAACCATGACTGGCTGTTAGGTTTTTGCTGGAATTTTATGGAGGGTATTAATCGGTCTATGCCTACAATTAACCATTCGGTCAGGTCTGATACTATTGAGGGCACCTACTTTTTAAACATGGAGTGTAGGGGTAGATCAGATATGAATGTACGGAGGCTATCCAAGTCAGCCGTATAGTATTGATATATCGTAAGGTGGAGACGTACGTCTGAAGGCTTATTGCATTTCGTTTTTACTGATACAACCGAGTGGTCGGAAAATTCCAGAGGAGACAGAACGGAATATAGCTCAGGGTAAGTTGTGAGAAAAAGATCTAGAAGGCTAGCGTACTGACCGGAAATATCGGGGACTCGGGTGGGTTTGTGAACAATCTGAGTGAGGTAATATGCAATGGCAAAATCATGACAGAACATCCTCTCATCATCTGTCTTGTTCGAGTGGGTCAGCCCTTTCACATTGTGGACATTGAAGTCACCACAAATGTGAATGTTTGCCGAAGGATGAGCAGACAGGATGTGGCCAATTTTCTCAGATATGCTCTGAAAGATAGTAACTCTGCTGTTGTGGGGGCGATAGAGGGCACATATAAATGAAGTGGTGTAAGAAAGTTCAATCCGGAAGCACATATAAGGTAAATTTGGGTTTTTACTGGATATATCCCTACCATATTTAAAAAAAAAAAATTTATTACATTTTTCACCCCAAACAAGGCAAATTGCCACTTTGGTGTAGGGGGCTACTATCAGGGGCAACAACTACTGGGGTACTATGTAGGGATTTGGGCAGCAAGATGTCGGTTCACGTTACACTTGAACTTCTGCACGTCAGTACTGTTGGGGAAGCAGGGACCTGGAATGGAATTCCAGAGTCTAACGGTTCTGGGGAAGAAACTATTGGAGTAGAAAGATCTTTTACATCTAGGGATCTCTACAGTGTGGGGGTGGGATTTAGCAGCCTGTCGGGTTTGTCGAGGGTGCTCACGTCGTGGGGGCACAAGTGATTGCAGTTCTTCAGAGCATTCGCCACTAAAATACTTGTAGAAAAGGCAGAGGGATGCAACATTTCGTCGATGGGACAGAGCCTGAAGCTTAGATGCCAGTTCAGGGCCTATCAGGTTTGAGACTCTCTTTTGAACCTTGTCAAGGAGCGAGAGACTAGTAGCAGATGCACCAGCCCAGATGTGGACGCAATACTCCATACATGGGCGAATGATGGCCTTATAGAGGTACAGGATACTTTTGGGTGTTAGTAGTTGTCTAGCACGGTAGAGAGAGCTCACCTTTCTTGCAGCGGCCCTGGCAATGCCTTCAATATGGGAAGCCATCTTTAATTTAGGCACATATTTCATGCCCATGGCGATATTGGGGGTCAGATTTAGATATTTAGAGTATCCTTTAATTATGAATTCCACTAGGGAATTGGTCGCCCCTATTTCAGTTTCACTTAGAAAGAATATGTCCGATTTCGTCTCCTGTAACTGAATTTCAACCCCTGGAAAGTTGGACCGTAGACCTCTTATATTGGAGAAGGAGATATGGTAGTAGGGGTCTACGTTGGAGGATGGAGTTCTAGATTTATTCATGATTTTTTTCTGGAGATATTTCATGTTGAGAATTTGGGATTTGTGGAACAGGTCGACATACTTGGTTAGAGCAGTACAGAGAGGGAAAGCAGGAGTGAAAAAGATAGTACTTTTATTTATTCATTTTTGTAGCACATGATAAGGTAAAGCCTTAACAATTACCCACTAGTGTGGCATCGAGAGGCCCTACCAGAGACTACTGCATTGTCCAGAGTCGATTCACCAGATGGCAATACAGCAGCCCAAGTACTTTGCACCTACTGATAGAACAATCTCCTTAGTTATAAATCTAAGGTTCGGGTCCCTGACTATCAGGCAGATATCGTCAGCCCAGATGAAACATTTGCCCCCAGCAGCTTTACTAGTGATATGGCAACAAGGATAGACATAGAAACAGATTTCCGGCATCTCAGGCTACTGTTCACGAAGTATTGCCGTCCTGGAAAGCAACTATTTATTCCCCCATTGTCAGAAAAATCACTCATTCGAAATGAGGACTGAGGGACAAATAAGGAGAAGCGAGAGTACTGAGAGCTGCCGATAACCCATCCACAATACGTTGTCTACTCTCCAACAAAGAAAGGGGGTTAGAGGACTTATTAATAATTACTTAGTATAAGTCCGTGGCTTTAATTCGAAATTAAAGATATTTGAAAATAAATTCCCCTCCCATTTCTAGTTCTTATGGCAGACTGGGTGGGAACGGTCACGCTGGGGGATGATTTCGTTTATACTGATACAGAAAAAGTTAAGTAGTATATCCTAAAACATTTTTTCTCGGGGGGGGTATTCTAGAATATTTTTGAATTTAACGGCTGACTGAAATAAAATATATTAGACAAAATTACCTCAAAATGGAGAAATTATAACATTTTAGGACCAGAATAAATTTTTAAAATACCGCTGCGGAGTTTTTACGTGTTGAACTGATTGAATCAAATATTCGACAATTTTTATAGAAACTTTAGAAGTTTTTCCTTGGTAGGTAAGCACAGCCGGTGGTTATAAAAACGATCGTCAAAAGGATTATTCTTTTAAACCCCAATCGTGCGGGCAAAAACATTTCACACACACCCTTTTTGATATAATGGAAAAATGTTCGGATTCAATCAAAATATTATATTGGCCTGGCCGGCGCCTAATTTAAGGATAGATTCAAAGTACATAACTGCTCCTTCACAAACCCTAACTACCCTAACAAAACCTCACTAAATACCCACTATGTACACCTAACCCAAAATAACCTTACACCAACCATTAAATGGGAAATCCTTAGAAAATCTAGTACATGTAAATCCCCATGTCTCCTCTGCCTAAACGAGAAACTCCGGATCTCCAATTTTAAAAACAGAGACAAGTTACTAAACAAAAAACAGGAAACCACCATAAACTGTAGGCATTAAAAATCCCACCTCCTTAGCAACTATACATCTCTCTAAAACATCCTTTAGACAACACCATCTTAAATCCCCCAAATTATGCATCCAATACAACCACCCACCACAACTACCAAGACATGCACTCAACCAAACCCCCTTAACCAATTCCTCCCACATCCCACACCACCTTACCCCTCCCCAAAGAATCCCCCTAAATCCAACAAAATAACCCATACCCCCAATGACCACGAACTCTAAACACCACATAACCCAATTATCGGGATCAATTCTCCTCCCCCTCGCCAACCTCCTGCCCACCCCCAACACACCCTACATGCAACCTCCACGACTTAACACGGAAATTATTTACATAACTATGTTGATTTACACCTGCACGGGTAATTACTCATGAAAATGTACAACTGAACGATGTCTTATGTGCATAGACGCACACCTTAGAGTATGATACCCCAATATAGCCTTCCGCCTAAAATGATCAATAATACCCTAAAAAACAAATCCCCCAACTTAGAAGAATAACTACAGCACTCAATCCCCATATAAACCACCTCAAACTCCTCCACAAAATCTATAAACATGGCTACCTAGGACCACTATCCCGGGTACGTGGGCGTTTATTAATGCGTATGTAAGTATATGTGGATGAGACCTGTGCCCATAGTTATGGCATGTCGCGCTACATATATCTGTATGTATATGCGTGCGCACATATCGGTGCTTGAGGGAGTGTGGGTGTGTATCTTTGCAGATGTATATAACGAGAGCATATGTGTGTGCATATGTCTATGCGTGTATGCATGTATATCTGTGTACATGCATGCGTGTGGGGACGTGCATCTATGGGTATGTATATCTATGCGGAGATGTACATCGGCGCTTCCGTATGCACCCACATCTAACCATAAAAGAAAAACCACTATTGAAAATGAAAATATTATGTATCTGACCCTGGGAATGAGTTTATGCTCATATCTATGAATAATCATGTCTACATCGAACGAAAGTATTGCGCCTATTTACCCACAAATGAACTTAGATTTACATCTATGTAGACGAATATGTCTATACCAATAACTGTCTGTATATCTGGGTGTGTATGTGTGTATACACGCACGTGTACATCCACGTATACGTCCGTGTACATCGGGTAACGATGTATATGTGCACCTACCTATGTATACGTGTGTGAATGTGACAGTATATTTGCCCGCTGCCTGCTGTCCACATACGTGTGTGAGAGCGTGCAACTGTCTATATATGTCGATGTATGTGTTCACGAGTATTGGTATCTGTGTGTGCGCATGAACTTGCATGTATGCGTGGGTGCAGGTTCGTCTGAATCAATATGCGCATATAGGCCCGTGTATACGCCTCCTTGGGGGTATGGGTGTCGATGTGTGTATGTATCTGTGTATGAGCGCATCCATGCTTACGCACACGTACCCAATTTAGCACCTTAGGGAAAATCTGACGGCGCGGGTGTCTATGCATGCATGCGCGCATATGTGCATATATTTGCACGCCAGGGCAGAGATGTATGTGTACATGTGAACGTTTCTTTAAGTATATATGTGTGCACGTGCGCATGTGTGTGCGCGCACGCGCAGCCGCTAGCTAACCCTCTCCAAGCAATTAACAACAAATAAAAACCAAATAAAAATAAGCGAACACCCAACAGGTCAAGACATACTTATCAAGAAATCATCTCACCAACGAGACGCCAAAAACTTTAACATTAAGACTCGAATTTTAAAGTAACTCCCCTCCTCCTACCCCCACATATTCCCCTCCCCCTCCATGTATCCCTACACCCTCAATCACACTAGGAATGAACTTCCCAGACCCTCCCCCACAAGGTCCTTAAACTCCAAAACTAAAACATTACCGACATACCAAGCACCCCCTCCCACCTTTCCCCCTTGTTCCCTTCCTCTTTTTTCCGCTCTTCTCGCACCCCTCTCCTGACATCATTCACTCTTTCATCCCACCATAACGAACATTTCTGTAAAAGTCTGAGGAAGCTACAGACGGCCAAAAAAACAATAATGTAACTTAACAGAAAGATACGGTAATAAAAAGTAAAACGCATATTTGCTCTACAACAGTATTGAGCACTTTCTTCAGTTTTTATTAATTACCATTTCTACTAAATATTATATATATATATCCTTCTCTCTCTTCTTCTTCTTCTATAAATAAAATGAACTCATTTTTTCCCGTCTAAGTTTGACTTTCATATGATTAAAAATCACGGCATTACATTCAAATATAATGCCCCCATACTTCAGCGCAGGATCTGAGGTGTGCTATAGGCCTACTACCCTTACAGTTCCTGGATATTCGTACCTTTCTCTATTTTTTCCTGTGAACACTCAATGGAAGTTGTAAAATCTTTTCTCTCTATTCGATTCATACTCAGCCTGCGACCACTTAACACCGCTGCGGATACGTTCACAAGGAACTATATGAGGAACACCGGTTTGAGTTCTTAGTTGCTTAAAAATATGGATTGACATTTTTCCGACGGATGAAGCGCGACTTCATATTCCAGTTATTCTGTGGGGTACTTGTGCCATTTTATACATTTCTTTTTCTTTTTTCCTTTTTTTCCTCTCTTTATAGTTTTTCTTTTTTTTGTAGGGGTGGGGGTTGCGATTCGACGGATTACTTAAACTAAACGAACTAACATTGGATTCCAGTTTTTACATAAAACCGCCAGCGTTCTTCTAATCTTGCACCGATTAGTTGCTTTAATATTTTATTTACTGTCTTTATACTTCTATTATGTTTGCACTGATTTCATACGTGATACTAGGGGGAGAGCTGGCTTCCTATTTTCGGATTAGTTACTTATTACTTATTTATTTCTATACATTGCATTTCTGAGAAGTTCATTAGCACAATTACTACTACGCTATCGATATTGGAATTAGATGACATTCAAATTGGTTAACAGCGACAATAAAAAAGAACAATACAAAGAAAAATAAATAAATACAATCTAATAAACATATTTTCATTATACACGGTAAGTTTTATTTTTTTGAATTTTGTTTTTCCATTTAAAAAAATAATTAGATTTAAATAAACATATTTGCATTTTACGCGGTAACTTTTTGTTTGTTTTTTCTTTTTTTCCTTTTTCCCTTTGGTATTCTTTCAGTTCGTTTTATTTTTTATTCCTTTCAATTTTATGCGTCATATATTAGCTAAACCATGGCGAGGGGCATCTATAAATATAAAAGCTAAAATGTGCGTGTGTGTGTGTAGGTGTTCCTTCACCCTACACTCAGCCTCCTCCTGCTACTATGAAAATGACGTCATGTTTGACCTAGAAAACGTTGACGTTAGTTTCAACCACCTGCAAGTGTTTTTAAAGGGTTAATTTTATCCGTTCTCAATTGTGTGTCTCTTTGGCCTAGAGGTAACGTCTCCGGCCTTTTATTTCTCTCTTAGCCTCGATGCTTCGGAGTAGAGCCTGTCTTCCTACCTAAACCATTTTTCCTCTTTTACACCTTTTTTGTATTTTTAAAATATAAAAACAGGGTCCCCCTTCCTACATACACACCTCCAAACACCCGAGCAGCGCTGGGTATCCCTCGCTAGTATATATATATATATATATATATATATATATATATATATATATATATATATCTTGCTCTATAGAAAATAGCCAGCAAAACCTTTTATGAACGACATCATCAGGAGTTAATCGTTGGCTGTACCGAATATTAATATAATATCACGTAATGGCAGAGACTTAATGAGGTGTGCGTGTAAAAAGGTTTTGAGGGAGAAAAAAAAGAGACGATAAATACGAATAAATTAATCTCAGCACAAAAGTGCGCAAATGAAACCACTGAATGGTGCAAAGCAGCAATTGAAGCACATGTCCTACACTGGTTTATTTCTAGTTGTGCAGCTGCCATTGCTCAGAGGCAACATACATACCGAAGATTTTTCCTGCATAGTCCTGTACAAGCAGACAAAAGTATATAGAAGCTAGAAATAATTGTAAGAAAGAAGAAGCAACAGCTAAGAGTAAATATACTGAAACCACCAGGAAACGCATTGAAGCGCAGAAATTAGGAACTCGTGATTTCTGGAAAATATACAATAGTGTAGTAAATAATGGTTAATCCACAATTCTCCACCTATGCAAAAATCATGAGGTTGTTTGTACAGCAACCGAGAGAGCTAACATGCTTGCCCGCCAGTTTGCCTCTACTTTGAATCTAGAAAGCCATTCCCTCCCTGATTTTTCTCTGCAGACGGAAACCACGCTAGATGATCTGAAAATCACGTCTTCTCAAGTGCATAACATCATAAAAAAGCGAGACACCTCAACAGCATGTGGACCTGATCTCATCCCGGCTGCGCTATTAAAACATGCTCGGCTGAGTTTACTCTTGTTCTCTCTAAATACTTTAACGAATCTTGCTTTCCTAGCTGATAGATATATATATATAAGGCTTTTGACAGGATATGGGACGATGGTCTTCTGATGAGAATAAAATCCTATGGTACTACTGGACGAATGCTTAGCATAATTTAATCCTTCTGAAATGAGAGAAGAATCTAGGTTGTCCTCGATGGGCGTACGTTAAAAAAATTGATATAAATACACCTGTATCTCATGGATCGGTCCTTGGACCTTTGTTGTTTCTGATATTCATAAATGACGTACCTGATAAAATTGTCTCTGAGAGTGGTATATTTGCTGAAAGCCACGACGCTCTATTGCAGGCACGTGGGTAAATGTAATGATCACATATCTAAGATAATGCCGGCAACCATAGATGAAGACCTTCAGTCTATAGTGAAATAGGGCCAGAAATAGATCGTAACCTTCAGCGCGGCCAAGACAAAGTCCTTTAATAATTACATGAATTAGTAGTAATTGTGCTATGGCTAAAGATACACCACCTAAAAGTACTTTGTTCAAGCTTCTTGGCTTAACGTTCACAGGGAACATGAGTTAGTATAGATACATCGAGATCATTGCCAAGGCTGCTACGAAGAAGGTGGGCTCTTTCTACCGTGCTAGAAAGTTATATACTCCTGAAAGTATCTTGTACCTCTCCAAAGCCACCATTCGTCCATGTATGGAGTACTGATGTCACATTTGGGCTGGTGCATCTCTTACTAGTCCCTCCCCTCTGGACAGGGTCTACAAGACAAGAGTTGCCAACCTGATAGGTCCCGAACTGTAATCTAAGCTTCATCCCTTGCCCCATTGACGGAATGTTGCATCCCTCTGCCTTTTTTACAAGTATTTTAATGGTGGATCCGCTGACGAACTACGCACCCTTGTATCCCCTCGACGAAAATACCCCCGAAAAACCCGATAAGCAACAAAATCCCACGTCTACACAGTAGAGATCCCTAGATGTAGGAAGGCCTTCTACTCTAATAGCTTCTTCCCCAGAACTGCTAGAATTTGAGAATACCCTTCCGGTTTCTTGCTTTCCCAACAGTACTGATATGCAGAAGTTCAAGTGTAATGTGAACAGACAGCTTACTGCTAAACCTAGGTCCCTGATAGTAGCTTCCTACATCAAAGTGGCAATGTGCCTTGTTTGGGGTAAAAATGAATTTAAAATATTTTTATTGCTAGAACATCAAAGCCGTTAATCAATAATATTAATTGTAACGTTGCATTTCATAATTTATGGATAGAAAGTGCGAATGCGATCAAAGTTTTATGAAGATAGTCAAAAAACTACTTTAATCCAAGACCATATGGTATAGATTATCAAGTTACAGCAAACTAACGTCAACTATCTAATAAAAGTTTCTGCACAGAACAGATATTATTAGCACTTTAGTAATGAACAATTGTTGTTTAGACATTTTCTTAAAAATGACAGCAACATTTCTTATACAATAAGATGTAGTCTGCTAGGAATACATTCTACTCTTGTCATTTTATTCTTGGAACTTATTTTACACGATCTTCGAGCTGCTGCTTAAAGCAACGTAATACATGAAACAAACCTGTTGAATATATCTGTTTTTTCTCACTGTTCAATTTCTATATATGCTTAAACCTCACTGCTCTGAGACACGAAACAGCATAAACCAGCAAATTATTTTAATGGAATTCAGGCTTCTTAATGTTTCATTGTTAGATATTTAAATGTATCTCTACTCTATGGCCAAGAGACATTGTATTCTCCTCGCAGGGAAGTCTTTCTGTAAAAATAGATTGATCCTGAAAAAGATGTTTATAGAAACGCAAAGTAAACTGTATTGTATTAACGAGTCGTTCGTACAAACGTTAACATTTGCTAACATTTATTTACCATGTTTTATCGTTCCGCCCAGTGTGTTAAAACTATTAAAAAAACACAAAGGAACGCATTACTATTTTCTGGACCACTGTGAGCAAACGCGGCATCCGCATTTAATGACGATTTGTTATTGACAACTCATCATGCAACATAACAAATGCAATGTTTCTGATGCTTTTAATTGTTTTGTTATTTTATTCAATTTATCCTCAGCCAGAAAAGTGTTTTATGATATTTTTTTATGTTTTCCAACTACCGAATTGCAAAGATTCCATCATTATTAGTGTTTGCAAAACCGCTTTATCAGTCAGCATACTAGTTATACGCTTTGGTCGATAATATTTGCGGAGTAGAATAAGAAAAACACTTATCAAGTTATTTTTTAGCTAGCATCTCCTCCCTCCTTCTACTATTTAAAAACCCTCGTTCTACTATTATACAACAAATTTATTTATTTTTTTTTTTTGAACGATTGAAAATACTATATACTAAATAAGTGTATTATTCTCATTAGGTTCCGGTCGATTTAACGTCAGATCATTTTCAGGTACGTGTTCAAGAATTGAAGAAAATTGTACGGAATTTTGATTGAGTTTGAGACACCGGTTCATGACTTTGACAATAAGAACCTGATCACATGTTACAATACGTTATTCCCACCTGACTACAACTTGGATGTCTTCAAGTCCAACGTTAACAAATTCCTAATGAACCGCCCCCTTAAGTAAACACTTCATCAAATCTCCACACTAACGTAATGTACTTGCAATGACCCTTACCCCTGAGTGGCTTCCGGGCCTTGATAAATGGTGATCCCTGTGTAAAAAAAGATGTTGCTGTTTTGCTTTTGAGAATTTATCAATTTATTTTGATGAATCTTTTAATTTAAACGCAAAAAAAAACAAACAATCGGGACGCTGAAAACGTACACAGTAAATACGTTTTATTGTCGCGTTGATTATTTATTTATAACGCAAATTTAAAAAAAAACATATTTTCGGGGTTATTCATTCATGTTGGTAGTGTAGAAGAAAATGTATAAATGTTTTTTTTAAAGAAATATGTATTAAAAAATTGAGAATAAATTAAAAAAGGAAGACGGTGGGAAATCGTCGTTGTAAAATGTTCTTATGGTGTTAACGGGTTAATGTAGGTTTATTTGTAAGAAAAGTGCGATAAAATAACTTAAACGTAATGCGGAAGTGAACAATGTGAAAAAAATGCAGAAAGTATTGACAATTGTTTATTTGGATCATTGAAACGCGAAAAAAAAAAACAATTGCGACGCTGTAATTGTACACAGTAAAACAATACGTTTTTTATTGTCGCGTTTATTATGTACACATGACCAACCGGAAGTCGTAAACCGGATGTTGGTTTACAACACACGTTACAAGGTCATTTGAGTTTTATAATTATATAGATTAAAACAAAACAGAAAAAAGAATGCAGCACTGATTGTAGGATATCAGATGAAGTTTATGCTGCACAAAGATCGACCGAATTTCAGATATTTTAATAGACGAATTAAACCGAGTTGAGCAAAAACGGTTTTATTGATTTGCTTGGCTGATTGGAAGCGTCCATTCGATCTTAGAGCTACTGTACTTCCAGACTTTTAGGTTTCAGATCATTTCATTTTATTGCTAATCAGCTTAGCAAGACGACGAAAAGTGTCCTCATATGTTCCTGTTATTCTAAAGCATCTCATCTTGTGCAGCGCCTGTTTATCACCACGTTCTGTTTTTATCACATCTTGCCATGGCAGGATAAGATTACCAGGTTACATTACACTGTAGTAGTTTTATCTTATATTATTGCCATTTATTATCACAACGATAGTCAGGTATTCTGTTTATATTGGTTTGTGGTGTTTAACGTAAGGATAACATATTATTACATTGAAGTGAAAATAAACCAATTATTATCGAACTGTTTATTGTATTGTCGTTTGTCAACTGTTTGTTTTGCTTCTATAGAAAAACTAATCGGGTTGTGTGCTTAGTAAATTTAAAAAGGCCAGATTTTGAGCTGAGCCATTAATCAAAAAGTTTATATCGATATATAAATACTCATTTCATAGAAAATAATACGGTGCAGCAATCACTTGGGAAATTCGACGCTTTTACATATCTGTAATCGTTTGAAGAGTAGACGAAGAAGTTTATTTGAAATAGTGCAATTACGTTTGACTTGTATAAAATGCTCTAAACATTCAATGTTCGAACAAGAAAAATCATTAGTGATTACCCCTAAATAAAAATAATCCAGCTTAAACCACATAATGTAAACAAGTCGAGTTCAACATTATATAATCTTCAAAATATATTTAAATTGTTGTAATGTAAATAAAAAGAGGCATATATTAAAAAATAGAAATCTGACAAACAGAATGAGTTTCATTGCAGAAAATCCTTTCGTAAAAATATTGACTTAAACGACATTTATTCTTTAAAATGAATATTAAATTAAGTATATAATTGATAGATATACATACTTATCTGTGTCAAATTTCGATTCATCAGCTAATCACATAATAATCTGTATAGTGCTCTGAAATGATGTATTCCGATCTGTTTTGGGGTACTTGACAATGGAACTATTTAATTAAAACACAGGGTACACGATTGCGAATAATAAAAGTCGATTTTATCCTAAAAAATTGAACTCAAGTTACTATCTTGACTATAAATTTGCGAACAGCATGTTAGTATTTTTCTCATCATACTTTATTTTTATAAATTTGAATATAGAATAAAATAAAAAAGAAACTAACATGAACAACTTTAAAGATGACAAATATGACAAACATTACCCTTTTTCTCATAAGATTAAAATACACAATTGCGATTTGAAACATTTAAAATTCCGAATTATTATTCGTATAATAACGATTTTCAGATTACTGTTATATTTTTTGTCATATTAGCAAAATGTCCTGATCGATATATCAAAATCAGGATATGTTGAATGATGTTGCATGATGACATAGAGTTCAACATATACACAAGTTCGACAAGATAAACCTGAAAAAAAAAATCGGATACTACATCCACCGAGATGTTTTGAAAATAACATTCAAAAGAGAAAGAATAGTTCGAGGAATCCAAATACTACACCGATTGTTCTTAATTAACTCCTAATATATCATTTTGACGTGGGGCATAGAAAAAGCAGTGTTTTTCGAGGTGTATGCTAGAATATTTGCAGTGGCAAGGTACTCCGTTTCAATCACGAATTCGGTTAGATTGTCCGGACCTATTGTAAGAATGGTAGACCTTATTCTGTAGTCTACTAGGCCAATTTACTTTCATTTACAAAAAGCACATTATAAATAAATAGCAAACAATAATACTTGTTTTAAATGCTATTCACACAATGTTTCAGATTATACTCGAGTATCTATATGAGATTTAAAACTGAATCTTTTGTCTACGCATTTTATTATTTAAGCCTTACATTATGACTTAATATTGCTTGTGCGAAAACAAATAATAAAGAGTTATATTAAAGAATCGTGAGGGTACAGGTGTTAAGAAAATAAAATGAATGCACCCCTTGAGATTCTTACTTCATATTGACTAATCGACCGAACGACTGGATTAAATAAAGCTTCAAAAGTTCAACGAAATGAATATAACCTTTTTTGTGATTGTAACGAAGAAATTAAAAATGGAATATTGGCTACAACTATATCCCAACAAGAAAAACACTAAAACAAAATGAAAATAAATAGAGCAAAAGAAGATTATAAAAACGGAAATATAATTTTTGGCTTCGAATAGAAATTTCAAGAAAAACAATTGGTGTAAATGCAGATGAACAAATCATCTTCGTACGCTATTTAGTATGGATGTAAAAACCATACAAGTAGTCTTTCTAGGTAAGATAGAAGAGTTATCTGGTTTAATGCTTCAGCATATTGCAGACCATTGCCAATGTCTTACTAAAGATTTAAGAGGCATCTAGCAAAAATACCGTAACAAAAAGAAAAGTATTTAACTAACTTAATATAACCAATAAAAAAAACTAATTTGCTTCCTAAATACTGATTTGGTTGTGTGTAATTCATTTGATACAATGATTTACTGTACAGACGCACACACTCCATATTTTAAGATGTTCATATGAAACTTGCTGAAAGTAACAAAGTTGTAAATATAAGGAATTGTGTGCAGGTAAAAATATTGAATAACATATTAAGTTATAACTTGATTTCTCGTGAGATAGATTAATTATGCATCTTAAAACATGGAAAATCAATAAAAACATGAATTATATTATTAATAATAATCACTCATGCACGATAAAAATTTAATGTCGAGCCAATCTCTAATACAAGAATTTGTTCGCCTAATCTTGACATTTAGAATTATTTGCTGCTTCTCCTTGTCCGGTGGGAACACAAGGTACAAATGTTTATGTACTCTAACAAATTAGTGTAGCCTTGCAACATGATAACCGTCAATTATGATTGCTTTCTGGTGGTCAGGGAGGCTGAAATTAATATATGAAATGTTGAACTTGAATGAAAATTACTGAAAATTTTCGGAAACATTCCTTTGTTAATTATAGAGTTTGTCCGTTTTATATAGTTGAATGAATCATACGCGCAACACTCCTATATATATATATATATATATATATATATATATATATATATATATATATATATATATATATATATATATGCCCACTCTTAAATGCTGATCACGCTGTGATAATGGTAGAAATCAGCCTAAATTCTCGCCCTTAAACTTAAGACCCACTACTCAAAATAGCGAGGTATTACAAAAAGGCTTATTGGGAAGCCATCAGGGAGCTCATCAGAGATGCCCCATGGCAAAATATCTTTACTCTTCCAGCGGAACAGTGTGCAAATGAGACCACTGAATGGTTCAAAACTGCAATTGAAGCACACGTTCCTGCACGGAAATTCTATAGCAAGCCCCACTCTCCCCAATGGTTTACTTCTACTTGTGCAGCTGCCATTTGTCAAAGGCAGCATGCGTTCCGCAGATTCAACCGACATAAGTCCAGCTCAAATTAACAGAAGTTTATAGAAGCTAAAAATACTTGTAAGAGAGTGATAGAGACAGCTAAGGCAGATTACTTTTAAACCACCAGAAAACGCATTGAAGCACAGAAATTAGGAATCCGCGATTTTTGGAAAATCTACAACAGCCTAGTAAATAATGGACAGTCAATTATTCCCCCATTATCAAACAATCATGAGGTTGCTTGCACGGCAACTGACAAGGCTAATCTGCTTGCCAGTCGGTTTGCCTCAAACTCCACACTGAACTCTGTACACCACTCCCTCCCTAAGTTTCCTCTGCGAACAGACGCCACACTAGATGATTTGAAAATCACCTCTTCTCAGGTACATGCTATTATAAAAAACCTAGACACCTCAAAAGCATGTGGACCAGATCTCGTCCCGGCTGTGCTATTAAAAAAATGCTCTGCCGAGGTTGCTCCAGTTCTGTCCAAACTTTACAATAAATGCCTTAACGAAGCTTGCTTTCCCGACTGCTGGAAAACCGTCTCTGTGGTACCAGTCTTCAAGAATTCTGGTGAAAGAACTAACCCACTAAATTATCGCTCCATCAGCCTCCTCCCGCTTTTCGCCAAAATATTTGAGTCCTTAGTTAATCAAGTCCTAGTCCAGCACCTAACAGCTGCTAAACTCCTGACTGACAAACAATATGGATTCAGGCAAGCCCGTTCAACAGCATATATCTTAACAGTATGTTGTGAACGTATATACCGTTCATTGGACAAAACAGGGGAGGGTAGAGCGGTGACCCTTGATATATCTAAGGCTTTTGACAGGGTATGGCACGATGGTCTTCTAAGGAAAATTAGATCATATGGAATCACTGGAAGAATTAATAATGTAATTAAATCCTTCTTCTGTAATAGAAAAATCAAAGTTGTCCTCGACGGTCGTACATCCAAACAATATGACATAAATGTGGTAGTATCTCAGGGGTCTATCCTTGGACCTCTATTATTCCTGATATTCATAAATGACCTCCCTGATAAAATTGTTTCGGAGATGGGTATATTTGCCGATTACACCACTCTCTATAACAGATATGAGGGGAAAACAAATGAACACATATCCAAGGAAATGGCAGAAACACTAGAGGATGACCTCCAATCCATAGTGGAATGGGGACAAAAATGGTTGGTCACATTCAATGCTGCTAAGACTAAGCTTGTTTCCTTACATAGCTACAAGAAACCTTCTCTACCACCAATAGCAATGGCCAAGAACACATTGCCTGAAAGTACTTCTTTTAAACTCCTCGGCCTAACGTTTACAGGGAATATGAACTGAAATAGATACATTGAGAGCATTGCCAAGGCTGCTGCAAGGAAGGTTGGCTCCCTCTACCGTTCTAGAAAACTACTTACGCCTGACAGTATCCTATACCTCTATAAGGCCACCATTCGCCCATGTATGGAGTAATGTTGTCACATATGGGCTGGTGCATCTGCTGCTTGTCTCTCGCTCCTGGACAGGGTTCAAAAGAGAGTCGCCAACATGATAGCCCCTGAACTGTTATCTAGACTTCAGCCTCTGTCTCATCGACAAGATGTTGCATCCCTCTTCCTGCTCTACAAATACTTCAATGGTGAATGCTCTGACGAACTGCAAACACTTGTACCTCCCCGACGTAACTACCTCCGACAAACCCGACAAGCTACTAAGTCTCATCCCTTTACAGTAGAGGCCCGTAGGTGCAAGAAAAACTTTTACTCCAATAAGTTCTTCCCCAAAACTGCGGGTCTTTGGTACTCCATTCCGGGATTCTGCTTTCCCAACTGCACTGATATGCAGAAGTTCAAATGTTACGTGAACAAACATCTTTCTACTCATCTCCCTTTATAATGACACCGCTAATTAAGTCCCTGATAGTAGCCCCCTGCTTCAAAGTGGCATTTGCCTTGCTTGGAGTGAAAATTGGATAAAAAAAATAAAATAAAAAAAAATATAGGTATGTGAAAACGAAGTATAAAAATAAATATGTAACTCTCCCCCGTCCATCGCTCTCTCCCGATATTCTCCCTCTCTGTCGCGGCACACACAAATATATATATATATATATATATATATATATATATATATATATATATATATATATATATATATATATATATATATATATATATATGTACAAGAGAGAGAGAGAGAGAGAAAGAAGGAGGGATAGTTGCATGCTTATTTTTATGCTTCTGTACCATTCAAAAAATTTGTATGCTTCTTTATCATTCAAAAAAGAACAGAAAAATGTCCAATTTAGTTTTTTAACTTTAGCTTGTGACTTAATTAAGACGGAAAAATTGAGATAATTTTGACACACTGACGTATTGAACCACCGACATAATTACTAATAATTATTTCTCGTGTTCAGTCGTACATATTTAAATATAGCTAAAACTATAGGATTCTATAAGGGAAGTCATTAAGTCAAATGTTTAGTTAAAAGTTAACTCTTAAAAAATACGAATTTAAATGAAAATTGTTCAATTCAGTTTAATAAATACTTATTTTAGCAAACAGAATTGATACCGAGCTATAATACATTTGATGATTCATATTCCAGATTGTAAAAGATGAGTAGCGAATATACTTATGAATATTAGAAATAATATATGTGTTTTCTTAAGAATTCCCTGAACAACCAGCGATTCGAGTAATAGAGAAAATACGTGATAGTTTTTTTGAAACGCATCAACAGATATAACTTGTGTGTATGCAAATCAGTCAGAAAACCTGACACGACTGGTACTCTTTCTTTGCTACGATATTTCACTCATATCTGCATTCAATTATTATAATGGCATACATTAGAAAGTAGTATAACAGCATACAAAATATCGCCTATAGCTTTTTAAGCATAAACTTTGTGAAGAACCAATAATCTTTTCCATTGCGGATGTTTCATAAAGTTGGTGTTTTAGATTTTATTTATTCTCATTCCTGGAAACAGGAAAAAAATTCCGACATCTATTTTTTTATACTCATTTTGATTTACATCATGGGTAAATTATGATCGGTTTTCTATGTGCATTGTCTATTCTCCTACCTACATTAAAAGATTTATTATTTAAAAAATAAATAAAAGACATGAATTTTTACGTTATTTTTTACATGTAACTTTTGTTTCTGTTTCTGATATAATCAGTAGGGCTAGGACAACATCATATTCTTTTCATTATTTTGTAATTTCGACTGTGTATCCGTTGATATATTATATGATTTTATATAACGTGATGTCGTTCGCTGTTGGTTAAATTGTGTCTTACTGTGTTGGATATATACTCGAGAGTCAAAACAATGAAAAGAATATGCTTTTGTCGTAGCCTTAATAATCAGTAAAATTTTGTTGATAGTCATTTTGATATTTTCTTTCGAGCGTAAGTGTCACCGTAAACTTTCTTTTTGATGCTCTTGTAAACACAGCGTTCTCATTTTATTTAAGACCAGAAAATAAAGTTTACTCTCTTGAACTATAGAGAGAGGTTCCGTTATTTGCCTTGTTCGGGGCAAGATGCAGTTTTTTATGTTTGATTGTACGCAGTCCTTATCTAATGGGCAATTTGCGGTAATTCCAATTTGGGAAAACAATGTTTGGTTTGTAATTAAAGTTTAGCTGGTCATTTGTTTTTTTGTGTTTTTGTTTTTTTAGTTTATATTTACGATAGTATGTGCTTAATTGAGAATAGTAAAAAGAAGATTTTTATTGAGTTTTATTTCGATATACTGTACGGGTGTCTGAAGGAGTTTGCAACAATCTTTAATAATTTATTTGATACATGAGTTATTTTTCTATTGTTCTAAGGATAAAAGCAATATATTTTTCTTTCTTTTCGTTCATTTATTTGTTTCTTATATTCAATATAAGTTGGCGGTTTCTTTTTCTTTGGATTTATTGATATAAGAGATGAGTTGGTCCATATCGGTTTATGACTCTGTTAATCGTGAAGGATTTCTAAGTAAGTTATTGCTGCTGTATTCACGGGAATCTTGACTTAGCTACAATGACGTTGTAGAATTTAGAATTAACTTAAAAATAGCGTAATTAGAGGATAATTTAGAGATTCTATTTAGAACAGAGATTGTAATAGCTTAAATGAAAGATCTAGAGTGGTTGAAGTATTTATGGACTTAGAATAATGAAATTTATGTTTATATATATATATATATATATATACATATATATGCATAAATATATATGTGTGTGTGCGTGTGTGTAAATACATGCTTATGTAGAGAGAGAGAGAGAGAGAGAGAGAGAGAGAGAGAGAGAGAGAGAGAATTCTTGATATACAGGGTGTCCGTAAAGTTACTATACAGTCTTACAAGTTACTATACAGGCACCCTGTAATATATTAACAGTACAGTAAGATATTGTATTAAAATATTTATTTGTAATAAAAGAATATTAACTATTAATACAAATATAATACAATAAAACAATAAGACTGTATAGTAACTTTACGGACACCCTGTATAATGGGCCAAATGCGGATAGGTATAAAAACAGAGCGAGACAGACAAGCAAACATACGGGGCGCGATGATATTAAATAAAACACACAATTTTCACTTACGTTTTTTCTTACTCAAAAATATTTTAGTTGATTTATTTAAGAATAATCGGAAAAACATCTTATCAAAGTCTGAATGTTACTCAGAGATAATACCGTTGCCAACGTCTCTGGAAAAATGGTGAGATCATTCTACAACTCCAGAAGATATCTCACTGCTATTGCAATTTTCTACCTTTATAAGGGCTAAGTACGTCAAAGATAGAGTGCTATTGCCACATCTCGGCAGAAGTTGCTAAAATGACCTTATCTTACTTTGCCAGAGTTCCAAATGGACTTCAGAGCCTAGTGGGTGGTGGTCTTTTACCTTCGCTGCAACGTCTTTCCAACAGAAGAAGCGTTGCGAGCCTGTCTCTACTTTATTTTCATAGCAAATGCTCGTTTAAGCCTCAAACTATGGTCCCCCTTGTCTCACCTTCACAAAATAAACTACCTCTAGCTGAAACCACTATCAATAATTCCCCACACGTTTATCTGTGCCTAAACCTAAATTATACACATGTAGTACTCTCTTTTTTTCCTTGCTTTCCAGCTGACTACAATATGTTTGTCTTCAAGTCTAATGTAATCAAATTCTTGAGAAGTTGTCCTTTATCAAATTTATCAAATTTCAACTACTAATGATTACTACGATATTGTCCTATAGACTACTGGTGACTAATTAACCATTATCTTCAAGTGGCCTCCTGGCCTTAATAAGTGGTGACTATTTTGTAAAAAAAGGATACCAGAAACATAATTGCAACGTCTCTTCTATGTAGAAAGAGGTTCAGGGAAGAAAAAAGTGCACCAATTATAATGTATCGAAGTCGGTTTAGAACTCTAATTTTTTTTTTATTACATTTTCACCCCAAACAAGGCACATTGCCACTTTGGTGTAGGGGGCTACTATCAGGGGAAACATCTACTGGTGTACTATGTAGGGATTAGGGCAGCGAGATGTTGGTTCACGTTGCACTTCAACTTATGCATGTCAGTACAGTTGGGGAAGCAGTGACCCGGAATGGAATTCAAAAGTCTAGCAGTTCTGGGGAAGAAACTACTGGAGTAGAAGGATCTTTTACATCTAGGGATCTCTACAGTGTGGGTGTGGGATTTTGCAGCTTGTCAGGTCTGTCGAGGGTGTTCACGTCGTGGGGGCACAAGTGCTTGCAGTTCTTCAGAGCATTCACCATTATAATACTTGTAGAACAGGCAGAGGGATGCAACGTTTCGACGATGGGACAGAGGCTGAAGTTTTGATGCCAGTTTAGGGCCTATCAGATTTGCGACTCTCTTTTGAACCCTGTCAAGGAGCGAGAGACTAGTAGCCGATGCACCGGCCCAAATATGACAGCAATACTCCATACATGGGCGAATAGTGGCCTTATAGAGGAACAGGATACTTTCGGGTGTTAAAAGTTTTCTAGCACGGTAGAGAGAGCCCACCTTCCTTGCAGCGGTCCTGGCAATGCCCTCGATGTAACTGTTCCAACTCATGTTTCCAGTGAACGTTAGGCCAAGGAGCTTTAGAGACGTACTCTCAGATAAAGAGTCGTTGGCCATTGCTATAGGTGGTAGAGAAGGTTTCTTGTAATTATTGAATGAAACCAGTTTTGTCTTGGTGGCATTGAACGTTACCATCCATTTTTGTCCCCATTCCACTACTGATTGGAGGTCATCCTCTAGTGTTTCTGCCATTACTTTAGATATATGTTCGTTTGTTTTCCTGTGGTGTCATCAGCATATATCCCCATCTCAGAGGCAATTATGTAACTCTAATAATGAAAGATAAGGCAACACTAATCCATGTTAATGTGGCACTATTTTAGTACCATTGGTCGTGTGGTCCCCCACTGTCACAACCGAGGCGATACACTGAAAAATGGGAACCATATTACAATTTCATGATTCTCTATCTTTTCGATACTGAGAGTCATGGATAAAGGACACATATTTTTGGCTCTCTTTAAATAAGCAGCTGCGCCGACTGTGGTTAATAACAAACATTTGAAAGTCGTAATAGAAGCCAATCTTTGCCAAACTACATGAGAGGTTGCTGTTAAAATCAAGGTCGACCATTCAACAATCGTTCGCCGTTTAAAATAAAGAGGGAAGTAAAAAAACGTTTTCAAACTGTGTGCCGCATAAATTGAACGATAAAAAAACATCATTTTGAAATGTCTTCTACGCTCCTTCTATGCAACTAAAACGACTCATTTCTCGACCGGATTGTGATGTATGATGAGAAGTGGATCTTCTACGACAACCGGCGACATTCAACACAGAAAAAGATCTACAACACTTCCCGAAGTTGAAATTGCACGAGGAAATGGTATAAGGACTGTTTGGTGGTTTACGGTCGATCTCATTTATCACAGTCCTTTGAATCCGAGCGAAACCATTACGGCGGAGAATTACCGCTGATAAATTGCCGAAATGCACCAGAAGACCCAACGCATGTGGCTGAGATTGGTCAATATAAAGGGACCAATTCTCTTCCATGATAATTCTCGTCAGCGTGTTACAGAATTGACCCTGCAGAAGCTGAAGGAATTGACCTACGAAACCCTGCCTCGTCCACCATATTTGCTAGACCTCTTGCCGATCTATCATTACCTTTTCAAGCATCTCGACAACTTTACACGAAAAATGCTTAAAAACCGAGATGATGCAAAATCGGCCTTCAATGACGCCATCGCTTCCGGAACTCTTTTTTTTTTTTACATCAATGAGAGTTAGAAAGGGCTTGCCACTGTAATGGGTAATATCCATGGCCAGCCGCTGCCACACACTCTCAACTTCCAAGCTACCCTTCTGCCATCGCTCTGGTGCAGGATCAATAGACTGGCAAGCCTCACAATTTCTGACGATCTGTCTGACATCCATCTTGGTCACTGCTGGGTATGCACGCCTCACAAAATAAAGGGTCCTCTTGATACCCGGATGTCGGCTCTGTGCATGAATTTTTTGTATTTGACATGGGTCGATTGCAACTGCACAAATTCGAGCAGTAATCTCCATTCCCATCTTCGCAGCTTCATACCATTTGTGAGGTACACGGGTCAGTTGGTCAGCACGATTACAATGTGATGGCACCAGAGTGACGCTCAGTGATAGCCCATACTCAGATACCAGGTTTTTTAGCGTGCCTAGCCTTCTCCGTATTAACATTTCGCTTGCTGCCTTGGTACGGATTCGTGTCCGTCCTGAAAGTGTGTCAGACACCCAGTGGTAGACACAGAGAGAATATGTGTATAAGGTCAACTTCTTAGACTGCCACTGCAGGGCCAGATTTACCCCCTTTACAACAGCGTCCAGCTCTGCCAGGTTGATATGCTGAGAATCTGTTATGGGCCGCAGCCAACACGCATCTTCAAACACGTTTCCTCCTTGCTCCAACGATACTCCCAACGCCAAAGAACTGGCATCAACCCACACACCTACGTTGTCTCCGTTAACACACCACCGCCCACAGGCAGGGTCCTTCTTGTTCACTCTCTCCAGTGTCTCTTTAATCATCAAAGTTAGTAGGACATCATCGGATATGACATCCCAACCCGTGGTTGTTAAATTTGCTCTGCGTTTAATCACACCAACAGCTGCGCGGAGCCAGTCACAGACCGGTAAGTGACCAACAAGTTTTCCACACCAAGAAAAAACGGTCCGCCTTGTAACGAGGTTGAGGATGCTTGGAATTTCACTGCCACGCCTCCATTGTAGGGTGCCATCTTCTTCATAAACATCCAATCCCAATACACGTGCTCCTTCCCTTAAACGTTCGGGATTCTTGCATTCCAGACCAAACTGAGCCAACTTTTTTTTGACACACGACGCAGACTGTACATCTTCATTGACGTATACGTCATCAATGTAAGCTGACGTTGAGTCCCTCATGGGCTTTTCTTTGGACAATACTGTGTTGACAGTAGTCTTCATGATCTGTGGTACCACATTTAGGCCAAAGCCGAGGCGTGTAAGGCAGTACCTCTGCACCTGGAACCAAACTGTCTGGAACGGCCACAACGTCTCATCAACTCGCACCTGTAAATAGGCTTTTCGCAAATCCAATATCGAGACATTAGTGACTTTCTGACGCCATTCCCTCAACTTACTGGCGCATACGTCAGCATCGGCAATGTAGGCTTCAATATGCTTGTTAAGCTCCCTATAGTCCAGCACGGGCCGTACTTTCGACTTGTTATGCTGGACCACTGCCATCAAGGGTATTAGACCCTTGGGAGGCCCAAGCTTGTCCTCAGGGTAGGGGATTAACCAGCCATCTTGGATCCACGCCTTTAGTTCCCTTTCGTATTCTGCTCGGGCTTCACTGGGTATAGGGTACTCTGCAACCCCATTCTTGAGTAGTCGGTGCCATTCCCTCGGTCCACTTCCAAGATGCAATCCAGGCCCTCTTGCGCGAGTCGTAGTCCACTGTAAAATCCGGCCGATCGATATAAAGTGCTGCACACACTGGGGCCTCCAAGAATCGCACCTTTCCATCCCGATGAATTGCGACTCCCCCCAGCGCCTTGATGGCATCGTATCCGAGCAACAGGTCAAACCCCAGGAGATTTCCTTGCGTCACGAGCACATTGATCTTAGTGGCTGCACCGGTGTCCGTGTAGATCTTGACAGTTCCAGCTCCACAGCATATCTGGGTCTCGCCTCCTATTGTGGTGACTTTGATCTTTCTCTTAGTCCAACTTGAACACAGCCTGGTGCTCACTATAGTATGCGAACAGCTTGAGTCGAGAAGTGCTGAGCAGGGTATCCTGTTTACGTAGATGGTCATTACTGGTTGCGCCTTGTTCAAATTTTGCTCGGGGAGCAGGGCGGCGCTGACGTCCTCTCCCCTGATACGTTTCCCGCACAGTTTTGGGCTAGATGCCCCAAACCGACACACTTAAAACAGCGCACACGCCCCCTGTTCGTGCAACTTCTTGCAAAATGTCCGCGTCGGCCGCAGCGAAAACATTTCCCATTGCTTGCAGGGTTCTGATTCGGAATCTCCCGAGCGCCAATCTGGCCTGTCTGTGTCACCATCACAACTGGTTCCCCCAGGTCCTCCTCATCTTTGATGATGGCTCGAGCACGTTCCATCAAGTGTTCCATGGTCGTTGTTGAAACGCTGGTTGAGGCTCTCAGTAGCTGCTTCACCCGAGTGGGAAGGCCCGCCACAAACGCGTACGCGAGCGTCCGCTCCGACACCCCTTCACCGAACAGAACTGCGAGTTTCTTTAACTCAGCGAAGAAAACGTCCACGCTTTCCTCCGGTAGAAGTTTTCGGGAAGCAAATTTTTCATAGGCCGTACAAGGATCCATGGCAAATGCCTTGTACAGCGCAGCTTTAATTGCGGTGACATCTCCCTTTTCGGCAGCACTGAGTTGCTGATATACACTCAAGGCACCCCCAGCCAATCTCAGGGGAATCACAGTGTGTACCCTTTTCACCTCACAAAGGTCGCACGTCAGCTCGACCCTTTCAACCCAGTCGACGATGGACGTGGACCCGTCAAACTCGGGTATGAGCTTTAAGTCAAATTTCGACTCGGTCATAGTCCTAGAGGCTAAATGGCCGAAATAGCTTGTAACGAAAAAGTGTAAGGAAAATTCAAGATGGCGCCCGACTCTCTCTTGAACACGGTAAGATATCCTCAACACGGCACAAAAAGCAACAGCCACACGATTCCCCAGCCAACTCAATCGTCACTCGCCACGTCTTTCCCCTCACCCGCTTTTATCGTCGTTCTAGGCCGGCTAAATTTGCATATTCCGAGAATTCGTGTGACTTTGCGAGACATCATACTTTACAAAAGACGGCGGCCGCCATCTTGGTCTTTCTTTTCTATTTTTGGTCGGTAACGCTGAGCTGGTCTCGAGGTAAGTCTTTTTCCCCTTATCCGTCTCTCCCACGTACCCACACAACACGCAAACACGCGGGCGCTTATCTCCTGGATGCACGTTACATGGGGGTCACAACTTATCAAGATCCGGAAGCAAGTCGGCGATAAGGGTTATTGCGTGTACAGTAATCATGGGATAGTATCGAAGTAATCGTTAGTATTGGAGATTTGATGAAGTGTCTTACTTAAGGGGGCGGTTGATCAGGAATTCGTTTATGTTGGACTTACAGACATCCAGGTTGTAGTCAGGGCGGAAACAAAGCAGAGTTCCACAGGCGTGCACTTCTAAGGAAAAAAGCTTTGTTCATGGAATCTACGTTTGATTTAGGTACAGATAAATAGTGGGGAAAATTATTGACAGTTGTTTAAACTAGACGGGTGTTTATCGTGAAAGATTAGCGAGGGGGGGGGAAGTTGCCATAGAAAAAACGATAAAACAAAGACAGGATCGCAACGTCTCTTCTATCGAAGAGAGTTTTCAGGGAAGAGAAAAAGGCATCCCAAATATGCCATGAAGTCTATTTTGTACTCTGTCAAGGCATGACAGGCTGTTTTTAGCAGTTCCCGCCAAGATGTGGCAGCAGTACTCCATCCTTGGACGTACTTGGCTTTTATATAGATAGAGAATTGCATCAGTCGTAAGATATCTTCTGGAGCGGTAGAAGGATCCCACCATTATCTCAGCGACCTTGGCAACAGACTTGATGATGTACGTGTTCCACTTCAGATCAGGAGTAAAGGTCAAACCCAAAAGATTGTCAAAACATGAAGCCTCCCCTAGACAAGAGCCATCCATTTTAATCGATGCCAGATTGGGATCAAAGCGTTGATGATGTAAAGATAGGAGCTTGGTTACCCCTTCCTCCACTGTACCACGCGCTCAAGATCAGAGAAGAGAGAATCAGAGAGAACTTAGTCATTTACGGCCTTTGATGTGTTGCTATAGATTGTTGGAAGATCCACTAATCCTATGAGATATAACCGTTAGTACATCTGCTGTGGATCAAGCAGAACGGAAACAATATTGCATTAAGAAGGTTATCTCTGTTGAGGTGGTTGAGTAGTTCTCTATTTAATATGGATTCCAGCAGCTTACTCAGGAGACGCAGGAATCTTATTGGTCTGTACTGAGAAGAAGATGACCTATCACCTTAATTTTTAAATTCAGGGCACACTGATGAGGTTTTCCAGGGTGTTGGAAAGCACTTCTCCTTAAGGCAAAGCTTAAACAGTTTTGTAAGTATGGGGGCAAGTTCTAGATGACACTTTTTCAACACTATAACTGGAATGCCGTCAGGGCCAGTTGCTTTACTGGAATCAAGGTTCTTGATTGGCCTGGCGACCTCACGCACAGATATTTGTATGTTGTATCACGTGTTGTCTGTTATAGGAGAGAAATACGAGGATTTGATGGCCTTCGTCGCATAGGGTAGAATTAGCTGCAAAGTTCTTGGCAAATAGTTTGACCTTGTCTGATGCTGACGAGATGACCTCAGCTCCATTGATGATTGTTGGGACAGAACGCACACTTCTGTTCAGGATCCTGTGTACTATTTGCCAAAACTGGTGGGAACAAAGCCGATGCACTGCTACATTGGACTTAACGGACTGAGCATATAGCTCTCTTGCATTTTTATTACCCTTTTACTGTGGTTACTGGCAGTCCCGAAAGCAGTTTAAGTTACAGTACATCTATTACGTTGGCAGCTATGTAAAAAGTGATTTCTGTGCGTGATGGCAGCAGCACATTCTGGGGAGAACCATGGCTGGCTGTTAGGTTTTTGCTGGAATTGTTTGGCTGGTATGGATCGGTCTATGTCTACACTTTAGCATTCCGTCAGGTCTAATACTATAGAGGATACATCCTTTTTAAGCATGGAATGAAGTTGTAGATCAGATATGAATGTACGGAAGCTTTCCCAGTCAGCCATAGAGTATTTATATACAGTACGGTGGAGAGGTACGTCTGAAAACTTATTACATTTCATTTTAATCTTAACTGATACAACGGAGTTGTCGAAAGATTTCAGAGGAAATAGAAAAGAAGATGAACATAGCTCAGGGGAAGTTGTGAGAAAAAAGTTTAGAAGGCTTGCATACTGACTGGTAGTATCGAGCACACGTGTGGGTTCGCGAACACTCTGAGTGAGGTCATAAGCAATGGAAAAACAATGACAGAATCTCCCCTCATCATCTGTCTGATTTGAGTGGGTCAGCCATTCCATATTATAAACATTGAAGTCACCGCAAATGTGAATGTTAGCCGAAGGATGAGCAGACATGATGTAGGTTCCTATGCTAATGGGATAAATAAACTTGTTTTTCGTTGGAAAAAATATGCCGATATTTATGGTACTTATTTCGATTTATAAAGTATATTATAAAAGGAGTAATCATCCTTTGGAGTTTACCCTTAAAAAAGACATTATTTTTACACCAACCTAATATTGTATTGCGCGTTGTTTTTTTCTGTTTTAAATCTCGAAGATGTTCCAGCATTAAGACAACTCCAGGAAGAAGAGCGCCAGCATGAAGACATCATTCTGATAGAGATAACAAGCCACACCCGGATTCCAGATATGCCTTTACTCGTCACTTTTAACTCTGACAAACGTATAAGCGATGATCCTCATGCTCTTTATTCTGATGACTAACCAATAGATGCTGTTTCAAGACAATTGTTGTAACACTTGGGCGGTAATGCTAGTGACCGAATCACCGGACGTAATTGGTTTTTATACAGATATAAGATTGTATCGGCAGTGAGATACCTATTGGAGCAGTAGAATAATCCAAACATTTTTCCAATGATTTTTGTAATTGATTTGATGTATGATTCCATTCTAGAACAGCAGTGGAAGTCAGTCCCAGAAGCTTAGCTAGACATAGTGCTTCTCAAAGACGAGGGCCAATTATTACAATTTAGCCTTTACAGAGGTCAAAACGATTAGGATGACAAGAAAAAAACTTGGCTTTACCTGCATTAAAATTAACCAGTCAGATTTTGCCTCGTTGTACCAGGTGCTTAGGATCAGAAGAGAGAGGATCAGTAAGGTTTAAGTCAGTGTTGACCTTTGATGTTGTTTCATAGATTGTGGTGTCGTCAGTATAAATGTCTACAAATGACCTAAGAATGTGATTTTGTGATCATTGATAACGATCACAAATAGAGATGGGCCCGGGATGGAACCCTGCGGGATACAATCATTTATACTTTGATATTTCTTCTCATCTACGACTAGTCTTATAAGCCTATCAGACAAAAAGGATGTAATAATCGAGAAGAGATTTCCAGTTATTCTTTAGGTGACAATTTTGCAAATTAGACCTTTATGCTCTATCCTATCAAAAGCTGATATATCACTACATTGCACTAGAAACCAAGAATTCAGTTAAAGATTCACTAATCCTATGTAATATTACAGTTAAAACACCAGCTGTAGATCTAACAGAACGGAAACTATATTGCATGTCATAGATTATGTTACTTTTGCTAAGGTAGTGGATCACTTTCTCATTCCAACAGCTTACGCATGACGCACATGAGACTGATTTGTGTAAACTAAAAAGTAGATGACTAATCTCCGGAAGTTTTAAATGCGACGCAATCTATGAAGTTATACAAAGTGTTAGGAAGCATTTCTCCTTAAAACAACGCTTTGACAGATTTGTAAGCTAGTTCCGGTTGAAGTTTTTATATATCTATTATTGGAATGCCGTCAGAGCCAGTTGCTTTACTAAAATTCTTTGATAAGTTTAGCAACACCGCACACATATATTTGTATTTTGCATAGTGTGTTTTCAGTCACAGGAAGAAATATGAGGGGTAGATTTCCGTGGCCGAAAAGGGTAGAATTTGATACAACATTGTTGGCAATAAGTTTGACGAGATTACCTCAAGCTCATTGATGATGGCTGAGATAGAGGTACGGCTTTTCTTTAAGATCCCGTCTGTTATTCACCAAAACTAACCACACTAATCTCGCACATTCTTTATTACTCGTTTCCAGTCGTTTCTGACACAGATGAAAGTAGATTTTAGATTCATAACATCTATTTTGTATATAGCAATGAGAATAGTGGTTTCTGTACGCAATGGCAACGACACATTCTGGAGTGAATCTACGTTTCCTGTTAGACTTTTGCTGGGAGTATTTGGAGATTATGAATCAGTCTGTACAAACAATTTACCATTTCGTCAGCTCTGATAAAATAAAATACACGTTCCTTTTATATATAGAACGCAGAGATATATCTGATATAAATGCCCACCATTAAGTATCAATATCTATTAAGAGCTACATCTGATGACGCATTACATTTTATTTTATCTAAATCGAGACAGCCAGGTCATTCGAAGATCGCAATGGAGACAGAATGGAAAATGAGCACAGTGTTGAGGTGATTATAAGAAAAGTCTATCAGTTTCTGGCATGTGTGGGTGTGTTCGTGTATTACGAGAAAACATTGTAAACGAGTAATAAAGAATGTGAGAGATTCGTATGCTCAGTACGTAGAGGCCATACGCAATATAGAAATCATAACTGTTCGAGTGAATTAACTATTTAACATTGTGAATATTGAAGTTTCCACAGACGTGAACGTAAACCAATAGATGAGCAGACAGAATGCGATCAATTTCCGTACAGATACTTTTTATAATAGTAACACCGATTGCATGAGGGTGATAGATGGCAAATATAAACGCGGTGCTGTAAGCAAATGCTCTTTAAAACCACATATATGAAAACATTTCTTCTTCTCCGGAGGTTTCTATAACACATGGACACCATCTCTAATATAGGCACATAGTCGATGCCCATGGATATCTTCGGGGTTATATAATTTTAATAAAAACACCGTATGAAAACAACGCTAGCAAATAAATACTGGAAAGTCAAGGAAAGCGGACATTCGCCGGTAGTAGAGTGGAAAATAGTGAGACAAGCAAACACACGTAGAGACCTAGATGATCCATGCGGATTATGCCTTCATGAAAAATTTGCTACCCTATATTTTAAAGAAACCAAAAATCTATTAAACTGTAGGAGAGAAATAACTAACAAATGTGTTCGCAGGATAAAGTTTACTCTAGGATAGGGATACAAACAACTTTAAAACTAACAAAAACACTAGAAAATAAACAAATAAATAAACATGCATATACATAAACTATCACACACACACATATATATGTGTATGCCTATATATATATAGAAGTATATATATATGTGTGTATATATATGTATATATATATATATATATATATATATATATATATATATATATATATATATATACAGATGTATGAACTAAAAAAAACCCAAAAAACATAACCTAGATTTAAAACTAGTCAAGACACTAGATGTCTAAGCTAAATAGCACACAAAAAGGAACGGGTCAACTGGCGGTCAAATTGGCCTTTGTCCATGTCAGTGGCTGCTCATTGACCTATTAGGAAGGGTGCGGTAGATTAGTATCTTTTATTAGAAAGCTGATTGGCTAAACAAAAAACTCAATAGAAGGTGCGTATATATAAAAACGCTAGACGATCACAAAATTCTCGCATAAGCCCAAAGAATACTAGAGTGGATGAAACGCAGTATACTCAGTATAGCTTAATCACCATATATATTTTATAACTTACTAACTAGCTTTACCTACGTATTGAGCACTGTTGAAGTAAATACTTAAACTTTACGCATAAATTTATACCTTCGTATATTTATGTGAGCAAATGAAGTAGTTATATATATATATATATATATATATATATATATATATATATATATATAATATAATATAAAGCTGAACGTCTGTGTTAGTGTCTGGTCACGAATACACACGTATATGGTTGACTATTATAGAAAACTAGAAGATGTATCGAGACACAGGAATAGGTATGTTTGATCTGGCATAATGATGATTCATTAAAATTGTGGGGTCTGCGTACGCGCCTGGTCCAAAAACTATAGAAATAAAAAAAATAAAAAAAACGTTTACAAGTGTTTTTTGATATAGATGTACATAATAACATTTTGATAAGTATGTTTTAACTTAAATAGGGATAGAATAATAAAATTATGGGGTCTGCGTTCGCGCCTGACCTCCATAGAATGGAAATAGGCACAAACTTTAATAAATAATTTTCATATATATCTGCGTAATATACTTTGATAATTATGTTTTAGTTTGAAGAAATATGATATTATGAAATTATGGGGTGTTCGTTCGCGCATAACCTCCATAGAATGAAAATATGTCACAAAGTTTTACAATGTTTTTAAAATATAGATCCACAGAATATATTTAGTGTGAACAGGTATGGTATAATAAATCATGGGGGTTATCTGTTTTATTTTTACTTTCATCATATTTTGCTTTGGTTTTGATACCACCAAATTCGAAACTATCTCTTTACAACCCTTGCTTTTCATAACCTATCTATCATACTTTCATAAATCAGAGTCCATTTTCTGTAGGCTGTCTTTGAACCCAGTCAACGACGGGTACTTTTACTAGTATATATATATATATATATATATATATATATATATATATATATATATATATATATATATAAGGTGTCCGAAAAGAAGCTAACGGATTTAAAATCTTAAATCTTCCTCAATATTTTAGTTATGCTTATCGATTTTCATATGTAGATAGATGGGACTCTTCGTGATTTTTTGAGATATAGTAAGATATCATATTCTACTTATTTTAATTTTATTTACACACTTAATCTAGGCTATGTTTTTTGCAAGGTCTAATTTTTGTTATACAAAATGATGTTACTCAAATGTCCACCATTTTCATTTTCACACTCTTTTGCTCTCTGGAAGGCATTGTCCAGTACATCACTTAATGTTTCAGGGCTTATGGCACTAATTTCCTCCTCTATATTGTTTGAAGGACATTTTTTTCTGGTGTTTGTGTATATCCGCTCTTTGAGGTAATCCCAAAGGAAGAAATCTGCACATGGGAGATCTGGCGAGCAGGATGGCCAACTTATCTCACAGCCACAAGAAATTATTCGGTTGTCGAATATGTCCTGGATCAGATTTAATGTTTCTCGTGCCGTATACTGCGTTACACCGTCCTGCTGGCACCGCATTGATCGAGAGACCACAATTTGACTTGATCTCCTTCTTACTGATGTGGATGCATTCCTCGGCGACACTCTCTGCTAATCTCTGACGATTCTCATTCTTGCCGTACGGGTCTACCAGATTTAGGGAGGTAACATACAAACCCTTGCTCATGAAATCGAGCTACCATAGCTTTTATTGCATTGGGATTAGGGGAATTTCTTGTGTTGAAGTTTCGCGAAATTCTCTTTTAGTTTCTGATATTGACTCATTCAACCGAAAATATGATTCTACGATAAATATCCGCTCCTCGGTAATAACTCATGATGACCTTGGAAGTGCTCAATACTGTTGTAGAGAAAATATGCGTTTTATTTTTTATTACCGTATCTTTCTGTTAAGTTACATTATTGTTTCAGCTACCAGGCCGTTTTTTTTGGCCGTCTGTAGCTTCCTAAGTCTTTTACAGAAATGTTCGTTATGATGGGATGAAAGAGTGAATGATGTCATGGGAGGGGTGCGAAAAGAGCGGAAAAAAGAGGAAGGGAACAAGGGGGAAAGGTGGGAGGAAGGTGCTAGGTATGTCGGTAATGTTTTAGTTTTGGAGTTTAAGGGACTTGTGGGGGAGGGTCTGGGAAGTTCATTTCTGGTGTGGCTGAGGGCATAGGGATACATGGAAGGGGAAGGGAATATGTGGGGGTAGTAGGAGGGGGTTACTTCAAAATTCGAGTCTTACAGTTAAAGTTTTTGGCGTCTCGTTGGTGAGATGATTTCTTGATAAGTAGGTCTGGACCTGCTGCGTGTTCGCTTATGTTCGGAGGCGGGGGGGATATGATTCGGTTTATTTATTTGGTTTTTATTTGTTGTTAATTGTTTGGAGAGGATTAGCTAACGGCCGCGCGCGCGAGAACACACATGTGCACGTACACACATATATACTTAAAGAAACGTTCACATGTACACATACATCTCCGCCCTGACGTTCAAACTTGTCTCTCAAAAACGTACCCACGACAAGCAAAACAAACTACCTGTTAAACCTCAGAATGGAAGAACTAATCAGAAGGCAGCGATGGAAAGCATATTTCTTTCTAAAAGGGAAAGACGAAGGGAACAACCACAAAGACTACCACAAATTCACCAATAAGGATACAGCCCCAATTATCGACCTACTCCACAACTTCGAAACGGATCTCACGGAACTTACCAACAAAGTATTCTTTCACAACAGAAAAAAAAAACGTTCCAACACTTCCTAGACAAACTAGTCAAAATATTTACTCCTCTAAATTACTGTATGTCAAAGCTGACATAACACATGACTTCTACAAAATCCAAAAGAAAACGTCATCACCAACTATAAAAAAAATCGGATATAGATGTAATCAGAGACATCAATTTAGATAGCAAAACATAACTGACACACTTATCATCAGCAACAGTCAGAAAACTAGCGAACAAAGAAGCCTACATAATGCTTAAGGACCACAAACCCAACTTCGAGGTAAAATCTCAAACTAGACTCATAAACTCCACTAAGCCCGAAATAGGAAAAATTAGCAAAAGAATACTGGATAGAATTAATTTACAAATGTAAACCAAATACGAACTAAGCCAGTGGATAAATATTAAAGACACCATAAAATGGTTCAACAGCATCCAAAATAAAAAGAAGACCACTTTCATCCAGTTCGATATTGAAAGCTACTATCCTTCCGTATCAAAGGAACTGTTTGACGAAGCCTTGGAATTTTCCTCTCTACTCTCCGACCTACAACCATCAGAAATGGGCATCATAAAAAAGTCCAGAAAAACAGTCCTAATTAGCCAAGGCACTCAATGGACTAAGAACAACCAATCCGGATCATTCGACCTCTCAATGGGAGCGGCAGACTCAGCAGAAGCAACTGATCTTTTGGGTCTCTTCATTGTACACAACCTAACTAACACTGTAAATAACAAAAACATAGGACTATATAGAGACGATGACCTAATAATGGTTGAAAACTCAAATGCCCCCAAATGTAATAAAATAAAGAAAACCTTAACAAAAGAAATGAATAGAATAGGCCTAAAACTAGACATCAAATCAAACATAAAGACCGTCAACTTCCTCGATGTAACTCTCAACCTCTCAAGCAACACATACGAACCCTACACCAAAGACAATACTTACCCACTCTATATACACCCACTATCAAATCACCCAAAACATACAATTAAACACATCCCCACATCTACCAAAAAAGACTTAGCACCAACTCCCCCAAACTCGACATTTTTAACAAACACTAACCCTTCTACGAAAATGCACTTAAGGAAAGTGGTCACCCAAACACTACCTTCAATTGCATTAAACGTAATCCACCCAATACCTCAAATTTTTTTTTTTTTTTTTTTTTTTTATTCAATTTTCACCCCAAACAAGGCACAGTGCCACTTTGAAGTAGGGGGCTACTATTAGGGAATTAATTAGCGGGGTCAATATGGAGGGAGAAGAGTAGAAAGATGTTTGTTAACATTACACTTGAACTTCTGCATATCATTGCAGTTGGGAAAGCAGAATCCCGGAAGGGAGTTCCAAAGACCCGCAGTTCTGGGGAAGAAACTATTGGAGTAAAAGGCTTTCTTGCACCTAGGGATCTCCACTGTAAAGGGATGAGACTTAGTAGCTTGTCGGGTTTGTCGGGGGTAGTTACATCGGGGAGGTACAAGTGTTTGCAGTTCGTCAGAGCATTCACCATTAAAGTATTTGTAGAACAGGCAGAGGGATGCAACATCTCGTCGATGGGACAGAGGTTGAAGCCCAGATGACAGTTCAGGACCTATCAGGTTTGCGACTCTTTTTTGAACCCTGTCCAGGAGCGAGAGACAAGCAGCAGATGCACCAGCCCAGATGTGACAACAGTACTCCATACATGGGCGAATGGTTGCCTTATAGAGGTATAGGATACTGGCAGGCGTAAGTAGTTTTCTAGCACGGTAGAGGGAGCCAACCTTCCTTGCAGCAGCCTTGGCAATGCTCTCAATGTATCTATTCCAGTTCATATTCCCTGTAAACGTTAGGCCGAGGAGTTTAAAAGAAGTACTTTCAGGCAATGTGTTCTTGGCCATTGCTATTGGTGGTAGAGAAGGTTTCTTGTAGTTATTGAAGGAAACAAGCTTAGTCTTAGCAGCATTGAATGAGACCAACCATTTTTGTCCCCATTCCACTACGGATTGGAGGTCATCCTCTAGTGTTTCTGCCACTAAGAGAAATAGAACTAGGAAAATAATTTGGTTCAACACCACCCTTCAATACAATGGTCAAAACCAAGCTTGGCACTAAATTCTTCAAACTAATAAACAACCACTTCCCGCCCAGCCAAGTATTGCACAAAATCTTCAACAAAAACACAATTAAACTCAGCTACAGTTGCACGGACAACCTAGAACAGATAATCAAAAAACATAACAGAAAAATACTTAACAAAGATGAAAATACACACAGCACCAACAAGAACAAGTGCAACTGCAACAACAATCGGAAAGCCCACTTAATCAACGGTGCCTACAAACAGAAGTAGTATATAAAGTCACAATCGCACATAAAGAAAACGCAAACGACAAAAAATATTATATTGGCCTGGCTGGCATCTCATTTAAGGATATATTCAGAGTACATAAATGCTCCTTCACAAACCCTAACGACCCTAACAGAACCTCACTAACTACCCACTGTCTACATCTAACCCAAAACAACCCTACACCAACCATTAAATGGGAAATCCTTAGAAAATCTAGTACATGTAAATCCTTAAACTCCCCATGTCTCCTCTGCCTAAACGAGAAACTCCTTATCTCCAATTTTAAAGACAGAGACAAATTACTAAACAAAAAACAGGAAACCACCATAAACTGTAGGAATTAAAAATCCCACCTCCTTAGCAACTATACACCTCTCAAAACATCCTTTAGACAACACCACCTTAAATCCCCCAAATTATATATCCAATACAACCACCCACCACAACTACCATGACATACACTCAACCGAACCCCCTTAACCAATTCCCCCACACCCCAGAACACCTTACACCCTCCCCCTAAGAATCCCCTTTAATCCAACAAAATAGCACATACCCCTAATCACCACCAACTCTAAACACCACATAACCTCATTCCACATAACCACCCAATAATCGACATCAATTCCCCTTCCCCGTAGCCAACCTCCTGCCCAACCCCAACACACCCTACATGCAGCCTCCACGACTTAACACGGAAATTGTTTACATATAACTACGTGGATTTACACCTGCACAGGTAAGTACGCATGGAAATGTACAACTGACCGATGCTTTATGTGCATAAACGCATACCTTAGAATATGATACCCCAATATAGCCTTCCGCCTAAACTGATCGATAATACCCTAACAAATCAAATACCCCAACTAAGAACAATAACTACAGCACTCAATCCCCATATAAACCACCTCAAACTCCTCCCCAAAATCCATAAATATGGCTATATAGGGTACGTGGGCGTTTATAATTGCGTATGTAAGTATATTTATTTATTAATGCGTATGTAAGTATATTTATTTATTAATGCGTATGTAAGTATATGTGGATGAGACCTGTGCCCATATTTACGGCATGCCACGCTATATATCTGTATGTATATGTGTGCGCACATATCGGTGCTTGAGGGAGTGTGGGTGTGTATCTTTGCAGATGTATATAACGAGAGCATATGTGTGTACATATGTGTATGCGTGTATGCATGTATATCTGTGTACATGCATGCGTGTGGGGACGTGCATCTGTGGTTATGTATATCTATGCGGAGGTGTACGCCGGCGCTCCCGTATGCACCCACATCTAACCATAAAAGAAAAACCACTAATGAAAATGAAAATGTTATGTATCTGACACTGGAAATGAGTTTATGCTCATACCTAAATATAATCATGTCTACATCGACCGAAAGTATTACGTCTATGTACCCACAAATGAACTTAGATTTACATCTATGTAGACGAATATGTCTATACCAATAACTGTCTGTATATCTGGGTGTGTATGTGTGTGCATAAACGCACATGTACATCCACGTGTGCATCCGTGTGTACATGGGGTACCGATGTATATGTGCACGTACCTATGTATACGTGTGTGGATGTGAGAGTATATGTGCCCGCTGCCTGCTGTCCACATACGTGTGTGAGAGCGTGCAACTGTCTATATATGTCGAGGTATGTGTTCACGAGTATTGGTATCTGTGTGTGCGCATGCACTTGCATGTATGCGTGGGGGTGCAGGTATGTCTGAATCAATATGCGCATATAGGCCCGTGTTGGGGGTAGAGGTGTCGATGTGTGTATGTATCTGTGTATGTGCGCATCCAACGTGTCATTATTTAATCTGGTATTTGAGTTATGGCTGTTAATAGATTCATGTAGATTTGGGGGCTTTGATACTGTGCAGTTATAGATTATATTTTTAATTTTACATGAGCCTTGTAGGGGACATTTATTGTTTCTTCTACAGTTACAGTCTGATATATTTTGTATAGTTGTATTTTGTAGCTTATTAATTTTCTTACTATTAGAGCTAATTATTTTTTGATGAAGGTTAGGCATAGTAGAGTAAGAGACTTTGATTGTGTTCTTATTGAAAATGAATCTATTAACAACCATAACTCAAATACCAGATTAAATAATGACACCAACTTAAACCAATCTACCGATCAATTACAAACCAACCCACCATATAATAATCCAGCACCAGACCTAACGGAAAATAATCACAATAAGCAAGAGGCAATATATATTATTATTCGTTTTAATGTAGATATATAATAAGCTCAATAGGCATATCTATCCTAGAGCTATTTTAATATTGAGTAAGATGATTGATAACACAAGGGAACACTCAATATGTTGCATTTAAAGAAAGACTTGTTTTTAGTTAATTTAAGTGTGCTGAGTTCAAATCTGAAGTTATGTTTATTCTGCAAGGTACAGATTTAATGCAATCTTTGATTTTTATTAAAAAAAAAACGAGCATTATTATAGGATATTGCAATGTCAGCCACAAAACAGTATATTTAACAAGGCAAAAGAAACAGAACAATAAAATGTGATTTTAGATTAAAGTACACCATTGTTAGAAGTGCCATATGTTTTTCTGGAAAAGTTTCTCAGAAAACAGTATTTATCGCAACGTGAGATAAGCGTCATTTACAACGTTCTTCAGATAAGAGTCAATCACATCTAATAACGCTTATCACTTTCTGTCTGAACAGTATTTTAGTCAGGCAGGAATTTGCGTTTGTAACTTTTGCGTTTGTACACTTCATCTGGGCAATCTCGTTTAATACTCCAGCAGTAGTCGGCCATCATACTTTTGTCCCAGCAACCTTGGTAGCGTTCTTCCATGATCTTTAGGTCTTGGTGGAACCGCTCTCCTTGTTCGTCACTCACAGCCCCCAGGTTTTCAGGGAACTGGTCAAGATGGCTGTTCACAAAAATGAAGCTTGATGCTCATGTTGCACCTGACAGCACGAAAAGCGAGGAGCATTCTGTTCACAAGTTCATTGTAGTTCTCTGCCTTGTTGTTTCCAAGGAAGTTCTGAACGACTGCCACAAAGGATAACCATGCTGCCTTCTCCAAGGTAACAAACTGATCATCACGAATGAGGGTTCGAATCTGTGGGCCATCAAACGCACCTGCTTTGATCTTCTCGAACGACTACCCTGTATAGCTGTGATGATGTGTTGGAAACATTTACCTTCGGTATACAGTGCCTTGACAAATTGTTTCATCAAACCTAATTTGATGTGCAGAGGAGGAAAAATGATCCTATCTCTGTTAACAATTGGTTGGGTCATGTGTGATATTTGGCATACCTGCTTCAAGAGTTTCACGAACAGGCCAGTCCTTCTGGACCCAGTGTCTGTCTCGTGCTCGACTGTCCCACATGCAGAGGTAACATGGAAACTTTGTGAAACCTTTCTGTTGAAGTTTTCAAGTCTACACAAATGATCCAGTTGTGCTCATGCTATTTTAAGAAGTCCATGACAATTCTGATATTATCATAGTCTTCCCGCAGATGAACTGAATGACCGACAGGCACTGCCCCGTAAACATTGCCATTATGCAAAAGAACACACTTGAGACTGTGCTTAGAACTGTCTAAAAAGAGCCGCCATTCAGTTGGATCATAGTGAGAAACACCCAGTTCTTTGAGCAGACCTGCGATATCATGACAGTAAACAAACTGTCTGTCTTCTTAAAAGAAGGCCACAAAAAGCTGGTCACGCTTTCTGTAATATGATACTTTAGCAGTGTGATCAACAAGATTTTTGCCTTATAATGTTGATGCCAAAAGCTCAGCTTCTTTCTTTGAAAGACCTAAATCCCGAACTAAGTCATTCAGTTCAGTCTGGTGAAGAGGCTTGGGGACTGGGGGAGATTCAGTCTCTGAAGAACATTCCTCGGGTTGTTCCCACTCAGTTTCTGGTAATTCATTGTCAAACTGTCTTCCTCGTCCGTGTCATGTCACATGTCTTTATCGTTTAATGAAGGCAAACATTTGAAAACTGGAACAGGAACTTCTTTAGAGTGCGGAGCAGGCCGAATAGCTGAGGAAATGTTCGGATATACGATCTTATGTCTGTGTTTACCATGCAGAAGTAGTAATCAATTACATGGTTGGTGGGTTCTCGCCAAATCATTGGAACTCCAAAAGGCAGACCATTGCGTTTTCCTTTGGTCCAGCTTCTGAGCATTTCCTCACAATTGTGGCACACAAAATGAGGAGCACATTGCTTGTCTTGGTCACCAAGATGAACTTCAAAATAAGCCTTGTAGGCTCGCTTCACAAACAAGGATATGTTACGTCTCTGATGATGGAGTGTGTAGCAACTACAGATGTAACAGAAGGCATCAGGCTTGTTTCTAAAGTGATGTCTCGAAGAGGAAGCCATGTTTGATTTGGAAAAAAGACAGATAAAATATTAGAATCTATCTATGTATATAATCTCAAAATGCTTAGATTTGGGTTACGTAAGTTCATATTTGGACTATTTCATCTCAAATTGCATGAAAACTAGAGCTTATGGAGAAAAACTAATTTCAGATTTGAAATCAGCGCCTAAAAATCCTGCAGAATCAGTTAAAAAAGCAAATGCAACAGAAAGTTAAAAAAAAAAATAGTGTTCCCCAATGTAATCTGTAATCAAAAGTAAAAATTAAAAATCGGTTTCATAAGGAAGAACAAACAAAATCAAAAAAGGGTACGATCATTTCGGAAGCGATGTTTCTTTTGAGATAGACAATAATTTGGGACAATAATTTTATCATTTATTTTTTTGAAACAAAGTCTCCTCATCAGCAAAAATATTGGGTGTTTTTTTTTTAAAGACACCAAAAATAAAAACTAGCATTTTTTATGTGAGGCAGATGTATCTGGAAAATATTTAAAACATAAAGGAGAATAGTTACTTTTTTTGATGTTGATAAACAAAGTAAGATAAAATAAAAATAAAAATAAAATAAAATAAAATCGGGTTGAAACGTAAGGTTAATAGAGGATATTTTAAATATTCCAAAGATATATATATATATATATATACCTTTTAATGGTTCGCCTTCTAAAACCCGTAAGTATCATCGTCAATGCATTTATTGGGTGTTTAATGTAGTTTATGAATGTTTCAATATGTTGATATATAAAAACTTTCAAAGGAAACACCAACTGTTACTAGTTTAAACACCAAACACAAATTATTACTAGTTTAAAATCGTTAGTAACGTTATATTTGAAATGAACATAAATATTTCAATTACAAAAAAAGATAATTATAGACAAATAGAAAAATATAGAATTTTACTGCTCAAAGGGAGATAACCACTAACTAGTTATTTTATGAAGTTTTTATATAATGGTTTATATATATTAATATTAATAAAATCAATAATAGTAATGCATGAATCTTATTGGTAGTAATTGAATAATAATATTATTTTAGTAGTAATTATAATATTTTAAATATAGTAACATATAAATTAAAAGTAACATAGATAATAAAATAAAATAGAAAATAATGGTAAAATATCATATAAGATAATAATAATTATAGTAAGAAACTATAATAATAATAGTTATCATTTATAAATTATAAATTATAAGATAGATTAGTAATAAGAAAATTTTATGTTTTATGGTGGCTCAAACTTGTCAAACGTAAACCAACGTTTATTAATGCCACCAGAAAAAAATCGTCTTTTAAGTTTAAGAGAATAGTTTTATTTTTATTATATTTGAAAATCTGAAGGGCTTCATAGCTACAAAGTGCACAGAATCTGTCCCCCTTAGAATATATGCTTTATAAGATCCTATTATTTTCCATTTTAAATTGAAGGAATATTTCTATCATTGAGTCGCCAAATATGTTTGGATAAAGCAGTCTGTATTTTGGAGGAAGGATTTTTAAAGGAGTTCTTATGCGTTGAAATCCTATGTTTAATAAGTCCAGATGTGGAACCGAAGTAAATTACATTTTTTTTAATATATTTGTTTTCATCTAGATTAAGAGTGCTATTAGTATGTAATAGGTTTGGTTGTATTTGATTAGTCAATCAGCACCGGCCTCACTTTTGTTTGTTTTGCTGGATGACCGCCATTAGTGGGATTAAACACTTTAAAGATCCCAATACCTTCTCAGGATAAGGAACCAGCCACCCATTGTCGATTCAGGTCTTTACTTCCCTATACTATTCTACGCGAGCTCTGGGGAGAAATCTTGTACTCTAGCACTCTATCGAACAAATTCTCTGGCGGTTGTTCGTCCGAGCACTTCAAAGCAACAGTCCAGGACTTCGTGCACTGGTCGAACTTCGCACGAAAATCAGGCTAATCTAGGGTGAGTGAAGCGTAAACGCATTCTTCGCGTTGGGAAAACGTCACGTTCCCGGCTCCAGCTACTACGACTCCGCCCAGCTGCACAATTGAGTACATTCCTAAGAGTAAATCGTACCCAAGTAGCTCCCTGCCCATAATCAGAGCCTGCACGGCTACTTCAGACACTCTACTAATGCTTATGTGCATGACACCTTCTCCTTAAGAGGACAAAGAGCTCCCGCCTACAGTCAACCTCGGAATTCTTGTCGTTTTCTAATTGTCGCAACATTCTTTGCGCACAAGTTTCTGGGTGCAACTCGTGTCCACAAGCGCGTAATCTCACCACAGGTAGCGCCTTGGTTAATGACGATCTGGTAAGAAGACTGACGCTGTTCTTTCCTCCTCTAATCCGTTTCCCGGACAGGTGCGAACCAGGTGTCCCCGATGTTTGCATTTGTGACACCGTGGTCCGCTTAGGCTTCTGGGTCGTTGGTGTTCTTGCTAGCTGTAGGCAGTGGTGTAGGTGCACATGCGGCCTCTTGAGGTTGCACCGCGGCGACGACCTCCTCATCTCTGGTATCCATCACCACGGCACGAGCCCTCCCAAGCAGCTTTTTCAATGACAGTTTTCTCATTCGGATTGAGGCTTGCAAAAGTCCCTTTGCATGGCAATCCGTTCACGAAGGCTCCCTTTATCCAACACTCTGGTGGCATTTCACCTACCAGGCGTGCGAGCTGCTGCAAATCTGTCAAAAACTCATCATCGGGCGCTGAACTGTTCCAATGCCGTTAGCGAATCCGTCCCGCAAGCCTTTACAAGGGCTCGCTTGATTTCCTCGAGGTCATTCCGTTGGTCCTCCGAGACTTGCCGATACGTCTCACGAGCCACATCCTTCAGCTGCAGCGGCAGTACTCGCTCCACCTTGGTTACCTCGCAAAGCTCAGACCTTAACTCTACATCTTCCAGTCATTCTACTATTGTAACGTCCATTGTTGTGCCACTGAACTCGGGGATGAGTCGGAGGTCAAACTGTTATAGAGCCATGATTAGAATACAGCCGAAATAGCTTGTATGTCTAACGCAAAGCAACAAAACTTTTAGTTAAAACGTAAACCAGAGGTTCGCTAGTCACAAGTTGAGTCGGGTAGAATTCGTTGTTCACAACACGAGATACACGTCGTCGTTCTCTATTCGAATGTCTTAAACGCTTCTTCCACTCCTTCCAGCGACTCGCCTTTTATAATGTTTCGGGTGCACCCAATTTGCATATATCACACGAGACTGCTCGAGATCAACGCAGGACCGGAGACTTTAAAAGACAACATCCGCCATCTTTGGCCTCTTTTCTTTTTTTTGTATCTTTCAGCTTCCAAGACAGATTCTCGCCCGTTTCTGAGCTAGGTCCTCTCTATGTCTATCACAAAGGGCTAGATCTCTATAACAACATCTGTATGGGAAACTGAATCTAAGATGCATTAAATTTGATGGCAAAATTGATGAAAGCAGGCTAGAGGAGGACATTGAAAAAAACAAATGTAAAAAACGTCGTAAAGAAAAACATTCCCAGGAGCTGAGTATATTGATCGTGTTAGTCCATAACTTGGAAAAGAAGTCAAAAACGATACTAAGACTTGATATGTTCCATCTGGAATCTTCTCTTGATGGTGGAATACAATGTTAAAGTATATACACCATCATGGTACCATAATAAATTTAAGACCGCAAAACATAAATCAATCATCAAAAGAAATTGCAGTATTGTTTTTGTGGACCCATAACGAAGCTGAAGAGAACGCTATATATATATATATATATATATATATATATATATATATATATATATACTTAACTTCAGCATAATATATACATATATATATATACATAATGGAAAATATATTAAAAATAGAAAAATATTTATTGATATATATTAATTTATTGATCACTTTCAAACTAGTTAATACATTGTGCATACATACACGTACACACAAACACATATGTGTGTGTTTGTGTATGTGTGTGTGTGTATAAGGTTTACATGAAAGTTCTTGCAGTTTTTAAATTTTATATTAAAATGAACATATCACGAGTCAAACAAGAATAAGCACCAACAAAATCAACACATCTTTGCGAACGCAAAAGACGTGTATTTATGGCAGTAATATAAAAATCTTTCGCTATGGTGACGATGAAAATGTTTCTAATATCCCTTAGACTTTTAAGAATTTCTCACGCAGAAAGTCGAGATATTTTAAAGAGTGGTAGTGAGTATGGTAAAGGAATGAGCAAAGTTTCGTTGGCCAATTGTTTTAATTTCTGCAAGGTCGTTTAAGCAACGTCATAATCGGGCATTGTCGTGGGAGTAAATGCAGTTTTGTTTGTTGACTATGTTGTTATCGAAGTTTCTGATGCGTTTCATCTATTTCTTGAGCGTAATTATCTAATATTATTATTATTTCTCCAGCATGAAAAATAATTGTGATGAATAACACCCTCGCAGACCACCTAAGCATGACCTTCTTTTAATGGAATTCTGGCTTCAGAAAATGTCGTGGATTGACGTAAAACTACTGAGCTGAACCTCACCGGTTGTCGTAAAAACCGATCTTTCATAGCAAGTCACAACCCGGTTGAGAAACGGGTTGTTCTTGTTACGGAAATAAGTCAATAAACGCACATCGCAGTCTAAATATACTTAGAATCCAACACGCAACGCTTTTTAAAAATAAATTAGATAGACACTAGCTATTGGGTCTCCGAGCCAATTTCTGAAGCAAAATAATATATATATATATATATATATATATATATATAAATAAAATTTATATATATATATATATATATATATATAAAGCAAATAAAGGCACATATGTGTTAAAATGGCTTGCATTTACAGAGGATGAATCGTACAAAGGCAAATGCATTTTGATACGTGGATACGCAGCCATGAACCAAGTAGAAACACAAACGTACGTGGCACGATATCTTATTGTAATGAACACATTATTTTATGACATTCTCTTTAATTACTTGTAAAAAAAGGCACAAGAATGTAACTTTACAGCCACGAATATTTTGGAATAATAATAACATTAATAATAATAATAATAATAATAATAATAATAATAATAATAGTTTAAATGATGAACCCGATAGTAATATTAATAATGATCATAGTAATAATAGTATAAATAATAACAATAATGAAAAAATAGTAATGGCTGTAGAAATAATGAAAATACTGATAACATATTCGTAGTTAAGAAAATATAGGGGAAAAACATAAACACAAATAAAATATATATTGGTAACAGATATATTAAAAGATATATCGGTTAATAAAAAATAGGATAACCGAAAATACTACTATTATTAATATTATTATTATTGTTGTTGTTGTTGTTGTTATTATTATTATTATTATTATTATTATTATGTATTTTTAATTTTTTTTAAATTTATGAGTTTTTTTAACTTTTTAATTCTTTAATTAAATTTTATATTTTTATGTTAATTACGTTTTTATTATTATTATTATTAGTTTTTTTTATTACTACTAATATTATTATTAATTATATTATTATTAATTAATATTGCTAGCATTTTTACTATTGTCAATAACCCTTTCATCTTTAAGATAACGCTTCATGATGCCGTTTACTTTTTAGGTTGTCGTTTACTTAAAAAAACATCCATTTATAAAGTTTTTGTATTTCCCTCCTCCTGTATATGCTTGGAAATCGTCGGAAACGTTACGTCTAATTCAGAAGCAAATTCTCAAACAGTTGCGCGTAAATTGGCTTTTGACTAAGGCTTACAATTGATTGTTGTAAACATCCAATTGTCGACCACTACGTTAATCATTCTGAATTCTCTCGTCACCGCCACAAAATTTCTTAAACCACCATCCTTTTATGCGTTCACGATTGGTTCCTGGGCCAAATACTTCGTTGATATCGTGAGCTGTTTAAGCGGCGTTTAAGCCTAGCTTTAGTTGAAATTCCAAAAATTATGTGGTTTTGCTTTATTTATCTCGCATCTAACGTTCAGAGATGAAGACATAAACGTATTAAAACTATCGTAATTAAAGTTATTATAACGATATTCTATTTGAAAATAAATCATTTAGATTCCAAATAAAAAAAAAAAGCTCAACATATGAGATAGGGCTCAGATACAGAAAGAAAAAAATGACAATGTAAAAGTATATACTAGTGAAAATATATACTTAATAATCGTCATGAAAGGGGGTAGATATTAATGCGCTTTACACCTAGGTATTTTCTCTCTCTCCAATATTTCTAATACTCCTATCTTAATATGCCAATAGCTGGACGTAATATTTCTTATTGTTTTTTATCTAACGTACCCCTCTCCTTTTCTGAGGAGAATCGTTAGGCCTCGGCATACCAAGGTATAAGAGCATTTATAACCACCCCTATTGATGTGTTTTCCTTATTAACTTGATAAATAATAAATCTCTACGGACTAATATCTACTTTTGTATTAGCAATTCTGTCTGTCTGTCTGTCTGTCTCTCTCTCTCTATATATATATGTGTGTGTGCGCGTGTGTGTGTGTGCGTGTGTGTGTATAACATTAAAAGAATACTAGGCGCAGTGCTATTATTCTTAATAGTTGAGATATGTTTTATAGTTCCAACATATACACTGCGTGTCAAATTATTAACGAGATAACATTTTTTTACCAGTTTCAGAAACTTACCGGTATTTTCGTATCAAAAGCTTCGGAAACGTTGGCAATGATGAGCTGCGCGTACAGTGAAATTTTCGTACTGTTCAGCGCAATCTGAACAACTTGCCATTGTAATTACTGAATCCACGGTATTTGAGGTGTGTCAAATTATTAACAAGTCAGTTTGATTCGTCAATAAAATGGGGTTTAAAAGTGGATTTAATAGTTCTAAAAGAGTCCTATTACAGAACAGCTAGAGAAGTTAAAATTACCCTCGAAATATCGAAAATGGTACCATCAAACTGTGAAAAACTTTGTCAAGGACCCTACAAAGATACGTAAGAGAGCTGATAAAAGTAAATCTAGAGTTATTACACGCCATTCTCTACTTCAAATTAAATGTGAAGTTGTTAAGAACCCTGGGCAAACAAGTCGAGGAGTCTTTGTCCAAGACTGATTAAAGAATGTCTCAAAAAGTACTCTATGTCGCCTTCTGAAAGAAGTGACAAAGTATGTTAAGCCATGACAAAGCTTCCGTTAAAGCAACACCACATGCAAAACCGATAGAAATGGATAGAGGATAACATGGAAAGGGATTTTTCCGATTTTTTGTTCACGGATGAAGTGCGTGTCACTCTTGATAGCCCAGATGGCCGGAGCAAGGGCTGGTTCCTAGAGGAACGACATCGTCATCAGCGTTTTAGACGCCAACAAGGTGGTGGTGGGATAATAATTTGGGCTGGGATTACCGGAGGTACTTTAGTTGGCCCATGGAGAGTCCCAGAAGACGAAAATATGGCGTCAAATGCTTACATAGCTTTTTCTGGAGGAACACCTTGAACCATGGCTGAAGAAGCAAAGGTTGACGTTCAGAAGAACCATTATTTTTATGCAGGATAATGCTCCCTCGCATGCAGCAAACAAAAGCAAAGAGTATTTGCAACAACTGGGGTTCTCTGGAATATAATGAAGCGACGCCTCTCTGCAAGTGCAGGTCCATTTAAGAGCAAAGATGAGTTCTGGGTTGCTCTCCAAGAGGTATCGCGAGGAATATATGATGATAGAATCACAGATTTGACTAATTCTGTGGACCGACGTCTTTCACAAGTAATTCATAAAAAAGGATCGCGTATACCCTACTAATTATGTCAACGTAGAAATTGCTATATAGTTATTGTGTTCTAAGAATTTTTCCTAGTTTATTTAATGTTTGAAAATTATTTCAATAAACAAGTTATGGGTGTATTGTGTTTTTCGTCAACCTCGTTAATAATTTGACACACTGAAATAAATAGATATTCCTGTCTTCTGCCATAGTTTCGCTAATACTGCTTAAAATACTTTTATTTTCTGACTGGAGTAGCTGAATAGTATCGTAAGCACTTTCTAAAAGTTTAATGGATTTTTATTCACTCGTTTATTAAATATTAAAACAAATGTTAATAATTTGAGATGCAGTTATAATACTTTTAATTCCACGTAACATTTATGTAAAATAAAATAACGTAAAATACGACTAGAGCATAAGATATAACTAGCAGTGATACACGCCGTTACCTGGTTTCAGATCCAAGACAATAGCATATATCGCCAACATAGAATATTTTATTCCAACAGCAAACTTGGTGTTATAAGCCTAAAATCTCATTAATTGAGGTATTTAAATGTATGCGAATACTCTCAAACTATCACTTATAACTAAGTTAATTTCCCTGTGTTCGAGGTTTCAAATGTCTTTATATTTTATGAATAACAGATAGAGACTTACGACCACATGTGTTATAGTCATGTAAATTGAAGACGTGAAAAAATTATAATTAATATATACACCCATACGTCTTTATTTTAAGATCAGACATGCGTACAAACATGACGGCTTTCTATTTTAATATATAGATACATAGAAAGACAAATAGCTATAAAGATAGTGGTTTATTGCAAATATACCAATATTCATACATGCTACTAGCATGGGTACCCAGCGTTGCCTGGGTTGACATGAAGTTCTGTTTGAAACACACCGGTATGCTAATCATTTTCATCATGGGCAACGTGGATACCCCCACAACAAAAATAAAAGAACGGATGAAAACATGTTAATATAATCGCACCAAAAAAGAAGTATGTGATACCCTCTCCACCAGATATGTCGGCAGAAGGGCTACAAAGAGAAGAAACTATTCTCCGGATATTGACCACTGGAAAGACCTCGCAACGAAAACATAATTAAAAATAAATCATTACAACTTTTGTTACAATAAAAATAGCAGTAAATGTCCGTGCGATCGCAAACAAAAAGAAAACAAAAGATTTACCAAAAAGTAATTCCAAAAACAATTACATGACATTTTCGTTATTTTATATTTCTAATGTAATCCGCCGAAAAATTGAATTTGTTATATTTTGGGGCTCGTTCTGTTTATAAAATTGCTAGGTGAAAATACAGAATGGTTTCATAAAAATTAATTAAATGTATCGTTATTTCAAATTTAAAAGGTAATTCCCCCCCCCCAAATAAAAAACTAAAAATGTTTGTATTTGTCATGTTTTGTCCACTCACTCTATCGCCAAACTTGAAAAAATGCTAGAGATGACATGTCTAGTTGAACGTTTTGTGGCCAAACAGTGGGTGCTCATTTTACGTTAAATTTATATAGAAAAGTTATCCCCTACGCTAAAATGTTCATTTTTTTTCAAAATTTCTTCTTTCATATTATTTATAAAGACTGCTTAAACGTATTAGGCCACAAAAAACAGATTTTAATTTTTGGGGTCAATGTCAAGTTGATTTCCAATTCCCTCAAAAACTTTAAAATGACGACTTTTAATGGTTTTCGCTGGTACTGAAAACGAATAATGCGTTTAAATTTGGGGCAGATAAGTAGTTATCATGATATGAAGAAATTACTTTTTCAAAAAATGAGGGATCACTTTCTTATATAAATTTAATGTAAAATGAGCACCCACTTTCTGGTCATCTAGTAATTTCTTCATATCCTAAAATAAATTTAACTGTGATATTCGTTTTCAGCAACCCCAAAAATTGTATCTTTTTTTTTTACTAAGGTATGCGTTCATCTTTTCATCTCATGATTTAGGGCGCTAATTTTGCTATTTGTAAGTTTACAAAAGCATACTTTTGTTTTTCGTTCTTTTTTCATTATAAAACTTGCATAGTTGTGAACAGGTGCCTCTGCAGTTTAACATTTCCCAAAAATTCTGTTTACATTTAGAGCCGATTTTCGATTTTATTTGTTAAAGATTACATTCAAACTGTCCTGACTAAAAAAAAAAAAACGAAGTATAATGTAACGTAATCAAACAGAAACCAACTTGATTTAGCAGTGTTTGAAAATAGTACGTTTTGTCATTCTCTCTTTTCTCCCATATCTCTCTTTCTGTCTCTGTTTTTCTATCTCTCTCGCTCTCTCTCTCTATCTCTGTCTCTCTCTCTATACATTTATATATATATATATGTATGAATATATATATGTATGTATGTGTTTAATTTTTATTTTTTTATTTCGGACTATTAGTCTCATCTTTATTAGTTGTTGTTTTTGGATCTTTTTTATTGGTTCACAACGTTTCGGCCAACTTCCTCTGGCCTTCGTCAGGTGGTAACCGCGACGGATAGGAACTTCGAATCTCCTAACTGCATTCTCAGCCATCACTGCCATCCGCAGTTGTTGTCGTCTCACCACATTTTGACCAATTACCTCTGGCACGCTTTGGGTGGGATTGAAATCGCTATCTTCAGACAATGTTCATCTGGAACCGTAGAGATTCAACGTCTCTATCAACTGCGCCACGGGCCCCGAAGGGCGATCAAGGTTGAATTCTTTGATCTTATAAATCCACGTTTATTTATTATCTGATCTTCCATGTGGTGAGACGACAACAACTACGGATGGCAGTGATGGCTGAGAATGCAGTTAGGAGATTCGAAGTTCCTATCCGTCGCGGTTACCACCTGGCGAAGGCCAGAGGAAGTTGGCCGAAACGTTGTGAACCAATAAAAAAGATCCAAAAACAACAACTAATAAAGATGAGACGAATAGTCCGAAATAAAAAAATAAAAATTAAACATATAATGCTCATCTTAAAAAATTAATTCCAATTAAGGAATAATATATATATGTATGTATGTGTGTTTAATTTTTTTGCTTAGAATTTTCAAACGCGTTATCAGCTATGCTCACGGACAATAATAAATTGCGTGTAAGAGGTGATTAATAAAAATGTGAGTCACTTTCAACCTTATATACTAAACGTTTTAGATGCGAAAAAAAAAAACAAACGAAGCAATTTTCGGTACACATCCATTATATTACAAGAGTTCCTTGGGAGGAAAGAAACTTGAATAGGACTTAATTTAACAGTGGTAAAAAATATGGAAGAATATATAGCCCGTTTAAAATTATTAAAAAAATATGTACAAAATAGTTTACTTAATACAATAACACTTTTTGGATCTTCCATAACAAATCATTTCGGCAACTAATAAAACATGTTAACATTTTTTTAAAATTCTAAAATTGACATTTTTTAGTAAATCTTCAACCAGACAATTGTGTTTACCTTGTGTTACGCAAGTTGACAATAATATTCGCATGAGGATGTGTTAGTTAATATTTTAATATGAAAATAAAACAAAACTTTATTACATGGGAAGGTAAAAAAACGACTTTAGAGCAATCTGCTTTTTACATCTTTATACAAATACTAACATTGAGACCTGATATTGGCCGGGATTGAATTAATATCAATGGATTTTCGACATTTTCAATGCCTTACTTGTCATCCAAATTTGTGAAACTGTCCATTTTCCAATCAATTTGATTGATTGTCTGCTCAAGTTTGAGACACAAAACGATGCCCTTGGTAAAGGATCACAATCCTGTCATTAATGATTTACTCTTGCATAACTTGATATTCTAGAGAAATTCCTGATGATTTGATTACATTATTTTTAGAAAATAGCTTAAATTAAAATTTAAACTGAAACATGATTCAGTTGTGCTATTTAGAGAAAAACTAATTCAAACGCGTTCCTTGTCCTAATAAATAATATATTTTTTTAAATTTTATACGCTGTATCGTCTGATTTTGATTTGATAAAACATTTCGAATGCATTTTCATGTTAGGCTTCAAAAAGATGTTGAATTTCATAGACAACGCCTTCAATTGGATTTTGTCGAATATCAATTTTCGATAGCTATCTGACGTATCCCGAAAAAAACTATTAAAGAACACGCTCATATACGAAATGAAAGGGCCAGACGTGTTTTGGCGTGTATAGGAAACGAACTTAAACATATTACACAGCGGCAAAGTGCCTTATATATATATATATATATATATATATATATATATATATATATATATATATATGACTACATTTAATCTCATAAATTAATATACGAAAGTATAATTTTAAGGGTAAACTTTAATTATTTACTTCAACAGTGCTCAATACATAGGTAGAGCTAAGTAGTAAGTTATAAAAATATATATGGTAATTAAGTTACACAGAATATTCCGCGTTTCATATATATATATATATATATATATATATATATATATATATATATATATGTATATAGTGCATTTATTTGTTTTTACATAAGCAGTAATATGTTGCTACACAGTTATAAATATGTTTCGGTCACCTAGTTACCAATAACTAGAGCTTATACAAAAGAAAAGTTTGCAATAAAAATATTAAGTGTTCTTCATCACAGGGGGTTGTTATCGGGAGATCTTGTTAAATGTTGTGAAAAACAGGATTTTGTGATATATAAATAAAACCCAATTGGGTAGTAAATACTTTCCAAATAAATCTGGCCGATGCACCGTTTGCAATCTAAAATCATATAGTATAATGATATCTAAAGAAAGCCTTCTAAACAAACGACAGGAATTAATGCAAAATTTCTTACTTGGATCTAAGTATCTCTGGTCTCGATTAAAACCTGATTAGAAGCATGGATTAGGTTAAAATAAATTAAACCATCAAAGCATGTAAAATTTAATATTTTTTTTATGGCGACAAATATATAAAATGAGGTAAGAAATAAATAACTGTAAACCACAATAAACCAAAGAAATTAATCAAATGTAATAATTAATGATAGCAAATGCTAACACTAGTTATAATCACATATATAGTTAAAAAGATTAGAAAAGAAAATATGATGCTATATCTATTATTTGGATTCATAGAACTACTATTCTCATCTTGACTGTGATTTTCGAAACATTTCGGTCGATGTAATCTCCGACCTTCTTTCAATGTATATTGACGAAGTCGGGAATGCTTTTATCGAACTGGGGAATTTGGACGGAATTTCGAAACCCTCCACCGAAACGATTATCCAGACAGTATGATATTAGCCCCAAGTAATCGGGGCCAGATACAAAAAGACAGCACTCAGAAACTCACCACGGTTTGTATACCATATATAAAGGACTTGTGGAAAAAATCTTCAGCGAATATATAATCTATATGGCACGAGGACAGTATTCAAGAATGGTTAAACTCTCTGTAAACAGCTTGTGAGAGTCAAGCCCTCTACAGAAACAAAACCATCACTAAGAACTGTGTATATGAAAAGAAAAATTGAATTATGAATAGACTAACATGTAAATGAAAGAGCGTAAGAAGATTAAATGTTGAGTTGTATAATGACAATTTTTTTAATAATTATAGTATAATAAACTATAAGTAGAATTAACATATCGAGTAGTTATTTAATTAATCACGTAATTAGTTGAAATAAGAAAGTAGTATGCGATTGGTGCAATGATCCAAATAAATAAACCAAATAAATTATAATCGATAAAATATATATAAAAGTATATAATATCATAATCGATAAAATATATATAAAAGTATATAATATCATAATCGATAAAATATATATAAAAGTAAATAATATCATAATCGATAAAATATATATAAAAGTATATAATATCATAATCGATAAAGTAAACATAAAATATTTGTTATAATCAGATAGGTCATTAGATTGAAATTGGACATGAAATAGGCCAGTATTGTTTTACATTAATTAAAAACTAATTTTATTTATTTCGGAAATATAGGTAAATATATATTTAACTATAAACACTAACATACGGATTTCACGATTGTGTGTAAAACTATTTTCATTGTCAAATATTAGTTAATTCCAAAAATTTCGAATAAATAAATTATAAATCATGCGGTAAGAGACTACGAAATATTATGGTTTAAAAACAACGTAAATAATTACGAAATAACACATGTAAAATAAGAAATGACTTGTAATTATTATTTTAAATACGTATTTAATAAATTAAAATAATATATTATTGTATAATTCATGAAAATTAAAACGCAAATACAAGTGGAAATGAGATTTAATTCAGTTAAGTAAAACGTGAGAAGAAGAAATGTTGAAATTAGTTTAAACAATTCAACTAGTTTATGAAATAGTTATAAAAATTGTTTGAAAATATTTCAATATAACATATACAAAAATATATAATTAGATATTTTTAAATAAAACTTGTACAATAATTAAATTAGAATGAGTAGATGAATAAAATAAATACCAATAAAATTGTAATCATTTAGGGAAAAATATTGAGCGGATAAAGTTTTCCCCATATCATAAATAAAATGAAAATTAATTTTTATCATTGCATGTTGTTGTGGTTGCAAGGTTGAACAATAATTAGTAAGGAAATACAATGAAGACGCAAACAACAAGATAACGCAATAATAAGTGTATTAAAGAAAAGGTATATTTACAATATGTAATAATGACGGTGTCGAGTCAGAGAGTCTTGGTGGGAGGACATGTACGCTCTTCGGCGTCACTTCCGGTGGCATTTGAGTAAGACACACCAAGGCCAACCTAGGCTTGCCATTTATAGTGTTATGTTATTCGCATATGCAAATAAGTGGTTGCCACCACAACACCCCCTCCCAAGATTTGAAGTCACACAGATTTTACTATCTTTTTCTTTTAGGGTTTACCATTAATGGTTCATTCACTTTTCTTTTCCTACCTGATCTTCGGGGTTCAGGTGCATTTTGACGCGGTTCCAAATTAAAAGATTCGTATATGATATCTATGGTGTCCTCCTCTTCGACTGTTGTCGTATCATCATCTGCTTGGATATGACGTTTTTTTTATCTGATTTAGGTGCCTTTTATGTATATTCTGTGGACCTTTAATCAGGTATGTACAATCACCAATGCGTTTATCCACTACTCCACATTCCCAGTAAGATGTGTTATTTCTGTAGCACTTAAAATATACTCGATCTCCCGAGTTATATTTCTTTCTTCTCGTGTGTGTAGTGTTTCGGATAATTGCCTGCCTTGGCAATAGTTTGTCAAACGCTGATTTTACCTTTCTGGCAAACATTAGATCAGCTGGTGATATGTTTGATGGTGTACTAGGATGTGGTGTAATCCTATATACTTGCAAGAATTGTTGCAAAGCTTTTTCTGTTGGTGTTCCAATGGATTTCTTTAACGCTCGTTTTAGCGTGTCCACGAACCTTTCCGCGAGGCCGTTCGACCTTGGATGATACGGCGGAGTCGTGATGTGCTTCACTCGGAACGTGTCGCAAAATTCCTGAAACTCTGCGGATGTGAACTGCGTTCCGTTGTCAGTGACCAGTGTGTCTGGTACACCGAATCTTGCAAACAACTCGTGTAGGAACCCTATTTAGTTGTTCGTTGTTGGATTCCTGCAACGCATTACCTCCGGCCATTTTGTGAAACTATCCACTACAATTAAATAATAGTTTTCACCTACTGGACCAGCGAAGTCCATGTGGATTCTCGACCATGGTTGGTCGGTTTTCGGCCAAGGTTTGTGTACTATAGGTGGAGATTTTGCCGCTAACTGGCATCCTTTACATTTATCAATTGTTGTCGCTATGTCAGTGTCCATGTTACGCCAGTACACGTAGCTTCTCATTAACGACTTCATTCGATTTATCCCCGGATGTCCTGTGTGGAAATCTCTTAACATCCTATTCTGCAATGTTTTGGGTATTACCACTCTCTCGCTGTACAGTAACACATCGTCACATATGGAGAAAACTTCCTGCACCTTTGTGTCCGTTATAATTTTCTCTTTTATGTCCTTTATATATTCGTATTTCTCGTCTTCCCTTTTAATGTCCGACAAAGTTACGGGTAGTTCCTTAATAATGTTTGCTACCATATTTTTTACTATTTTTGATAGAATTCCCGCCTGTTCCAATCTATTTAATTCTTTATCAATATTTTTCAACCCAGCGAACGGAACATTTCGCTTTTTTCTAAAAATTGGGCTGGCGTTTTCTTTAAGTTCAAACGAGGCCTTGAATTTATTGCAGCGACCTAAGTTAGTCGTGAATCCCTCAGGAAATAATTCTTTTAAATCGTCTTTTATATTTACTGTTGTTGGAGAAGAACATTCTAATTTTTTTACAGAATGTATTGCTTGGCTTATCCCATAGTCCGAATTTCTCAATTAAATCTATTCCAAACAGATTTTCACTATTTTTTAGTACGAATATTTTTAATTTCTTCGAAATCCCTTTCAATTTTATCGGGAGGACAACTTCTTCAAATTTTATACCACCACCAGTTACCGTCCGGGCTGCTTTACTAGTTTTCATCATGGCCGGTTTTCCCAACTTTTTCCACGTATTCAGGTTTATTATAGAAACATCGGAGCCGGAGTCGAGTTGTAACTTTATTGATGTTTTAAATATTTCCACTTTTACGTATTTTCGCCGATCTTTGTCTAATTTTGTATTTGATTATGTTTGCTGTACTCTCTTTCTGGTGTAATCTTTATATCTGCAGCAATCGCTTTTGTGTCCCACCTTCTTACAAGAGTAGCATTTTTTCTTCTTATAAGGACAATCTGATTCCCAATGCTTTTCTGCACATCTCTTACAGTTATATCTAGAAAGAGTCTTGTTATATTCTGTACTATATTTATGGTTATTATCTTTGGAATATCCCGTTCCATTGCTTTTCTTTGTAAAGTTCTTGGTTGGTGCGTATGGTTTTCTAACTTTTCTTACATATGCCACTCCGGATTCTTCTATATTTTTTGAATCCTTTTTTAGTGTAATGGCCCTTTCACAGTCCTCTGCTAGTTTCTGGAGGGTTAAATCTTGCTCAGATTCCAGCTTAGACAACACTCGTCTGCGTATTTCTGCATTTTCCGTGGAAACTAACCCTTGAGCGAAGATTAGACATTTAAAATCTTCTACCGTTAGTTCTGCAAGCTTAAAATTATCGCAGTTTTTATTGACAACTGATGCGTATGTCAAATAATCTTGGTTGTCCATCTTTCTTAGATTTATGCACAGCCATCTTTTATGAAAAAGATATATATTTGGATTAAATAATTCTTTTAGTAATTTTACAGCTTCCATGAACTCTAATTCCGCAGTTTTTTAGGTAATATGTAATCTACGAATTTGCTGTGTTCTGATGTACCCAATTTTCTTAGTAAGAGGCTCACTTTCTGACTATTTGGCCAATTTTTATAGTCCAGTTGAAAAACATCCTCGTATCTTGTGTAGTATGCTTCAAAATTCTTCTCTTCCTCAAGCACATAATGAAATGTGGCCATGCTATTAAAAATAGTTGTATGGGAGAAATTAACACTATCGACATTTTCTCGATTACTCTTTAGTAGTTCTAGTGTTTTAGCAAAACGTTCATCTTGTCTTTCTTCATATTCCAATTGTAGTTTCTTATGCCTTTCTTCCTGTTCCAATTGCAGTTTTTTCTGCTTTAATTGTGCCATTTTCTGCTTTTCTTCTTGGTCCTGCTGCTATTTCAATAATCTGTCCTCTCTCTTTTCCTCGCGGTCAGCCTGTGCCTGTATTTGTGTTTGCAAAAACTCGTTTTGTGTAGCTTGTCTGCGTTAATCCCGCTCAGCCTGTGATTTTAAAAATTGCATGAACATTTTTGATAAGTCTTTCATGTTTTTTTTTTGTTTTTTTTTAGTGTGTCGGAAAAAAATATTGTACCATGTACAATATACACCGGTTGGGGTTACAACAAAAAAGCAATTGCTGTAAGCTCCTGTTTTCAATAATAATATCGCTGCTTGCAATAATATATTCTTTTTGCGAGTCACGCTGTAAAAAAAAATAAAACAGGTTTATCTGGAATCACGCAATGGGATTGACTTTCCGTTTTTAGGCACTTACATATAAGTAACTCTTTCCACAAAATAAAAGTTTTTTTTTCGAGTCACAATTGAATAAATGTATGCAGTACATTTAGTTCTTTGAGTTTTTTTCTCTAGTATTTTAGTAATTAAAATACCTCTTAAATTGAGATTACCTTTTTTTTCGTGACGATTTACTGTATTATCCGTTATTCAGTGACAACTTCAAGAAAAACAAATCCTTTCCTTGAATTTTAGTTTTAGCTGTGGTATTTCCTTTTAGAGCCGACGTCAACCAAAACATTAATTAAAAAGTCCTTTAGTTGTTGTTTTGTTTACGGAGAACAGTAATTAGAATCCACTGGTGAACTTTTTTCGTAGGTTACTTCCTTGCTTTTCGTAATACGGGTCTGACCTGTCGTTTTTGCGACAGAACAAAGTTCGCTTTTCGTTTGCAAGTTGGTCCTTTAGTAAGATTTGTCGTGTAGCGACAAAACAAAAATTCACTTTTACATTCGTTTGCAAGTCGGATTCCCAGAAAACGGCGTAAATTGTCGCTTTTGCCACGTTAGAGTTTTTTTTCACTTGAGTTGAATAAAACCCGTTTGCTCATTCCTTAAAAAAAATGGTCAACCTTTGCGTTGTACTTTTTTTTTTAAATAGTTCTTCGTCAAACTGTTATATTTGACGCTTCATATCTCGTCGCCAACTGTTGTGGTTGCAAGGTTGAACAATAATTAGTAAGGAAATACAATGAAGACGCAAACAACAAGATAACGCAATAATAAGTGTATTAAAGAAAAGGTATATTTACAATATGTACAAATGACGGTGTCGAGTCAGAGAGTCTTAGTGGGAGGACATGTACGCTCTTCGGCGTCACTTCCGGTGGCATTTGAGTAAGACACACCAAGGCCAACCTAGGCTTGCCATTTATAGTGTTATGTTATTCGCATATGCAAATAAGTGGTTGCCACCACAACACATGTTAAATAAAAAATCAAGAAAATAGTCAAAATTCAATAAAATAGAATAAATTAAATTTAAATTATGTGAGGTTAATTAATAGACAACCAGATACTGTTCATTTGAATCTTATAATTTTACTTAGATTATTGATAAATAAAAATCATGATATATAGATTTATTTATTCTGACATAATTTAAATGCTACTATTTAATTTAAATAAATACTATAATTAAATTAATAACACAACTTGGAATAAAAATAAATAAGACATAATACAATTCCAATAAAACTAGATAAATGTATTATTTGTGAATGCAATCAAAATCGTTTAACATAAATTGGTTTGATATATGCAACCACTTCAGTAAATTAAAAATTAGAATATCAAACATTTAACTGTATTTAAACACATTACGAGAAAATATTACAAAAGGAAATTCTATATTTTAAATTTATTAAGTAATATTAATGAAAAATAAATTACAATAAAAATTATACTTTATGAATAATAATTATAATAATAATAATAATAATAATAATAATAATAATAATAGTAATAATAATAATAATAATAAAACTGAATTATTTATGGATATACAATTTAAATGCAATTAATAATTTATATAACTAGAAATAGAGTATATATATATAATTATTATTATTATTATTATTTTTATTATTATTATTATTACTATTATTATTATTGTTTACTATAATAATTATGACATACCGAGGGACACTAGTGTTTCATCCTTTCAGTACTCATCAGTGCAGAGTATCATGATTTACACCAGTCGACAGCAAGTATGCAATCCATTAGACTACCGTTAACCGCGAGAAATATTTTTGAAATTAAAAAAAAATATTTTTAAATGATTTTAAAGTCTGTCAGAGTGATCTAATCATAGTATAATGATCTGTGAATAAGAGCTAAATTGGCGACTCTTATTTTATCTGTTCGAGTTTCTTTACGATCAGAAACGAATTTCTAAACGGGGCTGGCATAATTTTTACTATAATAATTATTTAATACCTACTGACACTAATGATTCATCCTTTCGCGAATCATCAGTACAGAGTGTCACGATTAACACCAAGTCGATAGATCCGAACCAGGCAACAGCATAATCCCTGGCTTCATTGGTAAGGACCCAATCCATTTGGCTACTGTTAATCGCGAGAAACATTGTTGATATTCAAACATTTACTTTTTAAATGATTTTTAACGCCTGTCAGAGTGATATAACACACACACACACACACATATATATATATATGTTGTAAATAGTTTCCTATAAAATTAAATAAATATGTTAACATATGTTTTGTATATATTACAATTATTAATATTATTTAAGTCCACATAGTAATTGTCTGTATTTTTGAGATGAGGTGTTTTCATTTATTGAGATTGTTTTGCCCTCCGGCCTTCTTCAGATGTTTTCTATCGAACTGAGGAACCGTTTCTTAGGAGTCTCGAACCCAACGCTTTATTATTATTACGGGGGTACCGTGGTCGGACTCCAGCTAGGTAATGGGATATATTGGCTGATTCTCTGTTTGGAGTGTTACTTTTCACTGCCTTCGTTCAGGATTGAACTCAGCACCTTTGGGTAACTGTAAACTTTGATACAACGTCTAGGACCACTGGGTCATATGCCACTAGAACAATTCTTAGTTGGTTTTTGTTAATGTTAAGCCTATGTTGTTATTCAAGGTTTTCTCTCTCTATTAGAGGTGTCCAAATTGCAAGCTCTACGCTTGATTTGCTCAGTAGGTTTTTATGTCCGAGAAAGAAAAAGATAACCAACTGGCCTTACTTGATATACTCATATCACACACATAGCATGCTTTTTTTTCAGAGTACTCCGACATGTCCATCACCACAGTAGCATTGCCTTTGTCTGCTGGCAGAATTATTATACTGCTGTTACTCTGTAGGGTTCTTATAGCCAGCCTATCTTCCCGAGGGATGTTTGATTTAGGAGGCTTGGCTTTCTCGAGTACTTGTCTCACTTTCCATCTTATTTCATCACCTTGGGTTGATGGGATTCTCAAGGCTATATCTTCCATGTGTGTTATAATATCTAAGAATGGAACGCGTTTGGTTGTTGTTGCGATGTTGAGACCTTCATTTAGTACCTTTTTTTTTTAATTGTTTTTTTTTATTACATTTTCACCCCAAACAAGGCAAATTGCCACTTTGGTGTAGGGGGCTACTATTAGGAGCAACAACTACTGGGGTACTATGTAGGGATTTGGGCAGCTAGATGTCGGTTCACGTTACACTTGAACTTCTGCACGTCAGTACAGTTGGGGAAGCAGGGACCTGGAATGGAATTCCAGAGTCTAGCGGTTCTGGGGAACAAACTATTGGAGTAAAAATATTTTTTACACCTAGGGATCTCTACAGTGTGGGGGTGGGATTAAGCAGCCTGTCGGGTTTGTCGAGGGTGCTCACGTCGTGGGGGCACAAGTGATTGCAGTTCGTCAGAGCATTCACCGCTAAAATACTTGTAGAAAAGGCAGAGGGATGCAACATTTCGTCGATGGGACAGAGGCTGAGGCTTAGATGCCAGTTCAGGGCCTATCAGGTTTGCGACTCTCTTTTGAACATTTTCAAGGAGCGAGAGGCTAGTAGCAGATGCACCAGCCCAGATGTGGCAGCAATACTCCATACATAGGCGAATAGTGGCCTTATAGAGGTACAGGAAACTTTCGGGTGTTAGTAGTTTTCTAGCACGGTAGAGAGAGAGCCCACCTTTCTTGCAGCGGCCCTGGTAATGTCTTCAATGTAATTGTTCCAACTCATGTTTCCTGTGAACGCTAGGCCAAGGAGTTTGAAAGATGGACTCTCAGATAAATAGTTGTTGGCCATTGCTATAGGTGGTAGAGAGGGTTTCTTGTAATTATTGAATGAAACTAGTTTAGTCTTGAGAGCATTGAACGCGATCAACCAATTTTTTCCCCATTCCACTACAGATTGGAGGTCTTCCTCTAGTGTTTCTGCCATTTCTTTAGAAATGTGTTCATTCGTCTTCCTGTCGTGCCTGCCATAGAGTGTAGTGCCATCAGCATATATACCCATCTCAGAGGCAATTTTGTCGCGGAGGTCATTTATGAATATCAGGAACAGCAGAGGTCCAAGGATAGAACCCTGGGGCACCCCCGCATTTATATCATATTGTTTAGATGTACGACCGTCGAGGACAACCTGGATTTTTTCTCTTATGTGAGAAGGATTTAATTATGTTAAGTATTCTACCAGTGATACCGTATGATTTCATTTTCCTGAGGAGACCCGTATGCCATACCTTGTCAAAAGCCTTAGATATATCTAGAGCTACCGCTCTGCCCTCCCCCGCTTTGTCCAGTGAATGGTATATACGTTCAGAGATCACAGTTAGGATGTCTGCTGTGGAACGGGCTTGTCTAAATCCATATTGTTTGTCAGTCAGTAGTTTAGCATCTGTAAGATGATGGACTAGAGCATGGTTAAATATGGTCTCAAATATTTTGGCGATAATTTGATGGGTCTGTCCTTTCGCCAGAATTCTTGAATACTGGTACAACAGAAGCAGTTTTCCAACAGCCCGCAATGCCTTCATTAAGGCATTTGTTGAAGAGTTTGGAGAGAACTGGAGCTACTTCGGCTGAGCACTTTTTTAATAACAGCTGGGATAAGATCGGGTCCACATGCTTTTGAAGTGTCAAGGTTTTTTATGATAGCATGCACCTGAGCAGGGGTGGTTTTCAGATCGTCTAGCGTGGCGTCTGTCCGCATAGGAAAGTCAGGTAGGGGGTGGTTGGAAGGGTCCAGTGTGGAGTTTGAGGCAAACTGACTGACAATCATGTTAGCCTTGTCGGTTGCTGAGGAGACAACCTCGTGATTGTTTGTTAGTGGGGGAATTTTTGATTGCCCATTATTTACTACACTGTTGCAGATTTTCCAGAAGTCTCGAGTTCCTAGTTTTTGTGCTTCGATGCGCTTTTAAGTGGTTTCCGTAAATTCTCTCTTAGCTGTCGCTATTTCTTTCTTAACGTTATTTCTAGCTTCTATATACTTCAGTCTGTTTGAAGTGGACTTATGTCGGTTAAACCTACGGTATTCATGCTGCTTTTGAGCAATGGCAGTTGCACAAGTTTACGTAAACCATTGGGGAGAGTGGGGCTTACTATAAAATTTCCGCATGGGAACATGCGCTTCGATTGCAGTTTTGAACCAGTCAGTGGTCTCGTTTGAACATTGTTCAGCAGGGAGAGAGAAAATATTTCTCCATGGGGCATCTCTAATTAGTTCCCTGATAGCTTCCCAGTAAGCCTTTTTATAATATCTCGTTGTTTTGAGCACTGGCTCTTCATTTTGGGCTCTAGAGTTTAGGGCGATTTCAACCATTATCACTGCATGATCAGCGTTCACGAGTGGGCTGTGGGCCTTCGTTATGCAGTAATCGGGAACTGTTGTCAAAAACAGATCTAGAAGTTTTTTTTTTACATAGGCATCACAACATTATCAAGGCCCAGAGGCCACTCAAGGATAAGGGTTAAAGAGTGTACAGTAGAAATTGGACAATATAGGAATCATTAGTAATGAAAATTTGGTAAATCTGATAACTTATATGGAACGGCTCATCAAAAACTTGTTTACGTTAGACTTGAAGACAACCATATTGTAGTCAGTCGGAAAGCAGGAAAACGGAAGACAATTCCACAGGCGTGCAGTTCTAAGAAAGAAGCTTTGGCACAGATAAAGAGTGGGGGGAATTATTGATAGTGTTTACGGCTAGAAGAGTGTTTCTTGTGAAAGATTTGCGAGGGGGGACCATAGATTAAAGCTCAGTCGAACATTTTCCATGAAAATAACGATACATCAGAGACAAACTCGCAACATCTCTTCTGTGAGATAGAGGTTGCAAGGAGGAGAAAAGGCTACGAAGTCTATTTTAAACTCTATCAAGGCAGGACAAGTCCTTTCTAGCAGCTCCTGCCCAGATGTGGCAACAGTATTCCATCCTTGGACGTACCTGGCTCTCATATAGATAGAGAATAGCATCAGCAGTGAGATATTTACTGGATCGATAGAAAGATCCCACCATTTTTAAAGCGGCCTTGGCAACAGATTTGATGTACGTGTTCCATTTAAGATCAGGAGTAATGGTCAAGCCCAGAAGCTTGTCAAAACTTGAGGCCTCCTGAAGACGAGAGCTAAGAAGTGATGCGTGTTGTTCTTCCTGGTCAGGGAAACGAGTTGGAAAAGTAGCAATTTGTGATAGGGAGTGAGATATAGTGAAGCTATGAGTTGTGCTGCCCGCTGCATCTGTGTGAGTAGAGAATCCAAGCCAGTGTTTGTGGTGGACATTAAAGTCACCAAATACATGTATTTGTGCGCTAGTGTCGAAGGACAGTGCCGTGTCTATGCTGTCAGATACTTTGTTTACTATGGTGCAGTCCTGAGTCGAGGGAGAGCGGTAGAGAAAATAAAAAGTAGCTAATGTTGTGTTGCCTGTTTAGTCTAAAGCACGTAAAGGCTTGGTCATCTGTTTCTAGGTTTGTTTCTCTAGTCAAGGGAAGGGTATTACGAATGTAAACTCCAAGTCCGTGCATATGTCTGTCAGAGTCCTTACGGCAGAATGAGAGATATCCAGGAATGTTAAAGTGATTAGAGGGAATGAAGGAGTGTAGGTTAGTCTCAATTAGTGCTAAGATATCCGGGGTATTTGTTAAGAGAAATGCTTCAACATCAGCTAAGTTAGTTCTAAGCCCACGGATATTTGTGAATGAGAGCCTCAAGGGAGGAGACAAGTTGAATTTATTTGTCCCTAATCCTGGTTTAAGCTTATTTTTAGATTGTACTGTCGTCATATTTTTTAAAGAGTTTCGGTTTAGGTAAGGAGGAGCTAAACAAGAGGTCATACAGAGCTTCAGACATGAATCGCAAGTAGACCATCAGCTGACCTTTCTCCAATTAGGATTGTGGCCTCAGGAAAGCCCACCGGGGATGAGTGCAGGGTCCCTTTCCATGCGTGTCATGGCACTACAAACAACCCGATATTATTCAACTGTTTATGGAGCAGCCGCTCTAAGCGCTACCAAAGAGTTAGGGCTCCTGTACTACCAGTCGGGAACAGCAGCCAGGAACTGTCAATCCGTACCATCAGCCCATTAGAAGAAGGCCAACCCAATCTAATTGCTCAGGCATATCTCATACTCAAGCACTCCCAAATGTTCAGTTTTAGGTGTGGGGCGTGCTGGGAATGGGGAAAAACGGCGTTCGTTGCCCTAGCCAGGAAACAAGATCTACCGCTGGGTGTTTCTGTCGAATCACTGAGATAGTGTCTCTGCGCTTGACATAGGCAAATAAGGAGTATGGAAGTCGGGCGATAGACAGAGCCTTTCTACTCCTTAAGCAGTTTAGGTTTGCAAACCGGTGAATTTGTTTGAGTCACCAGCTCTATGAAGGTTGTCATCCAAGACTGAGGAGCCCTCTCTCCCCTTTGGTTTAGTTTCAGAGTTTTCCTTCTCCTAGACGGATGATCTGGGAAGACCTACTGGGTCTGTCAGCACTGAGAGGGTTTTCTCCGCGCCTAGGTTCTAATCCAGGTATTTCTGCGACCTCGCGTGGTTAGTGTTACTGGGTTAGTTTGTGGGGGTTATATCTCTGCTGATTAGTTACGCTCCTCAAAGTTATTTAGGGACATGCTATTTAATTGTTAATGGATAAAGGGGGTGAGTGAAGTTCATGCAGTGTAAGCGTCTATGATTGTAAGAGGGCTTGTTAGGGAGAAAATAATGTGGTTTTAGTCTTACCCTTTTTTAAATTTTATTTACGTTAGCTTAGATCTAGGATAATGTTACAGTATGAGTAGGTATTAAGGTATGAGTAGGTATTAAGAATTGAGCTACGAGTTGTGCCCGAGCTATTTTAGATGATAGGAGGGTTAAGATGTAAGTGCAATATAGTATGGATAAGACAGCAAGTTTTGAATCATGCGTAATTAGGTGAATAGATATATGGCCATGTTTTCAGTAGGTTCGAATAGAGTTGAAGTTGTAGGTATTTTCAAGTAAGAGTCATGGGACATTTTGCATAACAAGGAGTGTCGGTTCAATTTCGTATTAATCGTTGCAAAACTTGAGGAGACAGTTATGTAGTGCAAATCGCTTTGTTTCTGAGTACTTTGGCTGTTAAGTACCTGCCTCTGTGTGCTTGGGCTGTTAAATCCCTTACTGGATATGAATGAGCTGTAATGCATGCCTTAGAGGTAGAAATGTATAGATGTTTAGTGATGGCTATTAAAACAGTTTGCATGTGAGTGATTAGAGGCTGGAAGTTAGTTATTCCACTACAGATGAGGGCCAATATGGGAGTTTAGTGGCGGATAGGTTGCAAGGAGTAGATTGTTAGCGTTCAAGAGAAAAGGGGTTATTTATTACAGATAGATTTCGATTAGGATTTTTGAGTTACAGGTAAGGTTTAGTTTGAAGAAGGGGGGGAACAATTTTTTTTAAAACTTTTTTTTGCATGCAGGTAAGACAAACGCAATCGTCTTGGAGGTAAAATGTATGAGATTCCGTAGCTAGGTTTTTCCCTCTCAGTTTTAGGAACAACTAGTTCGTTGGGATTCGGAATTGTAGTCATTAAGTTCAAGCACAGAGTGTTGCATCTACTCAGAAAATTAGCCCTAGTATCACAGCTAAGATTATGTATATTGGAGTTACATTATGAGCCACGTGCAGTGGTTTGGTATGGGTATCATGAAGGAAACTTTAATACAAGTAAGCGTACGGTGATTGCATATATTAAGTATATATTAAGTATACTACTTAAATAAAGTTCTTCTGTCTTCTATAGAAGAAAGAAAGGTAGTCCTAGCTCTGTTCTGTAGCGTTACCATGTTCTTAGTGTGAGGGTAGGTGGGGGCTTCACTTCCTTTCCCCGGATTTTTTATCTATTTATAGAGCGCACATGTGTATGATAATTTTACTTTTTTTTTAGGTTAGTAGAAAGAAAGGTAATCCTAGCTCTGTTCTGTATTCTTGCATAGACTATTCTTTTTCGAGTAGAGTTCTGACCACAAAACGGCTTACATGGAACTAAAGTGTTAAATACCATTTTTACGCATATATAATGAAAATGCATTAAATAAATAAATTTAAAGAGAAGGTATAAACAGTTGGTAAAAGCTAAAAAGAGAGAAAAAATAAATAAATAAAAATAAAATGAATAAATAAATAAACAATAAAAATAATAAAAAAAATAATAGAAACGGCTCGCATGGAAGCAAAGAGTTAAAGGCAATATATGCGCATATAGTTAAAATACATTAAATAGTCAACTTTAAAAAAAAGCAGTTGCCATTTTGGTAAGATTAGGATTTGTTAATTTCACTTAGCTTGATTCCTTTGCCCATCTACAATTTGTCGCGTCTGTCAGCGAGCGTAACCATGTTCTTTGTGTGAGGGTAGGTGGGGCTTCACTTCCTTTCCCCGGATTTTGTATCTATTTATAAAGCGCACATGTGTATGATAATTTTACTGCTTCCTCTGAGTGACTCAGTTGGCGGCTGCTGAGGTTGATAACCGCTTTCACAGGTGAGCGGTGCTTTGATGTTACATTGCTCTGGTCTTTGAGCTTTGTGAGCTTCTTGATTTGGCGTTCTTTGATCTTCTCATATTCTTGTCCGTACGATTTATGCAGATCTGATTGGATTCTCACGCTGTCTTCCTCTTGAGTCACTTTGACAAGGAACAATGTTAAGGTGTCGGAGATTTCGTTCCTTAGTTTTTGTTTATTCCAGCGGATGTGTTGGATCCTTTCTCGAAATAGGACATGGCCTACCCTTTCCGCAACTCTACGTGCCTTCCTGGAATCCACTCTTGTTTGTAATGTCAACCATGTTGGTATGAGTTTTAAGTTTCTACATCTGTACAAGAAGGGTAGATGGTTAGCGAGTCTTGCCAGTTTCATATGACGCTTTTCTAGGTGTCGCCATTCAATCCTAATGTCGGGTCCGTTCCGATTGGATTATAATTTTCTGTATTTTTGAGATGAGGTGTTTTCATTGATTGAGATTGTCGGACTGACTTCCTCATCTTGGTTGTTATCGTCACAACGTTTCGGCTGTTTTGCCATAGGTTCAACTCCCTTAAAGCCAACCATGTGGCTAAGATACCTTGATGACACTTTCATACTCTGGCCCCATCAGGAAGACATCCAGGCTCTCCTAGACCATGTGAACTCAATAAGACCATCGATACAGTTAACAATGGAGAAAGAAAAAAGATAACCAACTAGTCTTCCTTGATATACTCATATCACGCACAGAACATGGGTTTAAGACATCCGTATATTGCAAGCCTACCTTCACCGGACAATAACTTAACTTCAACTCCCATCACCCATACAGTATCAAACATGGAATCGCTCGCTGCCTACAACATCGAGCAGAGACAATAGTATTTTTTATTTTATAAGTATTTTTTATTTTATATTATTTTATTTTTTTTTAACTAATCCTTAATGTTTCTTTCTGTTATCTTGTTTATAAACGTGTTTTTTCGTGTTTTATTTATGTATTTTGTTTGTATTCTCCTGTATTATCCGTCCCCCTCATTCTACAAAGCTAAACATTAAAAACAAACAAAATGTCGGCAACTAACGATAAAAGAAAACATGCCGGGAATTATTCTAATAGAATAGATAATGTTAGGACTTTATTTAAGTAGTATACTTAATATATACTTTTACTGCAAGCTTGCCTGTATTATAAATGCCTTCTTGCTGACAAATCAAACCATCTAATATAGTTAACCTTATGTTCTAGTACATTCGAAATATAATACAGTGCAAAGAAACAGTTACTCATGAAAACGAACCACCTAAAGTAAAACCGTGAATAATTATCTAAACTCAAATGTAAATTAATATTAAGCCGACTTTACAAACTGATAATAGTTAATTATTGGTTTTTAATTAATTATAAGATGAAACTCTAATAATTTAAACTCGATAGATAACGACAAACTTCCACCCATTAATATGGGAGGGGAGATTACCATCAAGTGTCCTGAATTGTTAACTTAGCACCGGACTTACTACTTAGATATTAAGTCACTTGTCCCCATTCCCCCCCCTTTTTTTTTTTTTTTTTTAATGGAGAGTAGATAATACAGTGGATGTGTTATCGGCAGCTCCAGTAACTCTCGCTTCTCCTATTTTGTCATCCAGTCCTCATTCAATGAGTGATTTTTCTGACAAAGGGTGAAGAAAAAGCTGCTTAAAGGTCGGTAGTACTTGGTGATCAGTAGTCTGAGATGTCGGAAATTTTTCTGTCTCTATCTGTCCTTGTGGCCATGTCACTAGTAAGGGTGCTGGAGGTAAACGTTTGTCTGGGCTGACGTTATCCGCCTGATAGTCAGGGACCCGAACCTTGGATTAACCACTAAGGAGGCTATCCTATCAGCAGGCGCAAAGTACTGGGACTGCTGTATTGCCATTTGGTGAGTGGATCTGGACCATGCAGTAGTCTCTGGTGGGGCCTCTCGATGCCATACTAGTGGGTAATTGTTACGGCTTTACCTTTTCGTGTGCTACAAAAAATAAATTTCCTGTCTTTTTCTCTCTTACTTTCCCTCTCTGTACTGCTCTAACCAAGTATGCTGATCTATTCCACAAATCCCCAAACCTCAACATGAAATATCTCTAGAATAAAAACTCGATTAAACCTAGAACCCCATCTTCCAACGTAGACCCCTACTACCAGGTCTCCTTCTCCAACATCAGGGGTCTACGTTCCAACCTTCCAGAGGTTGAAACCCAATTACAGGAGACGAAACCGGACATATTCTTTCTAAGTGAAACTGGAATAGGGCCGACCACTTCCCTAGATGAGTTCATAATTAACGGATACTCAAATTTAACAGCTAAATCTGACCCCCAAGATCGCCATGGGCATGGAATATGTGCCTACATTAAGGATGGCTTCCCGTGTGGCAGGGATATCTCTAGAGAAGATCCTAATTTACCCTTTATCTGCTTCAGGGTTGCACTTGCTAACACCACTGCATTTATATTTGCCCTCTATAGGCCCCACAACAGCGGAGTTACTATCTTTAAGAGCATATCTGAGAAAATAGACCACACACTGTCTTCACATCCCTCGGCTAACATCCACATATGTGGTGACTTCAACGTCCATAACGTGGAATGGCTGACCCATTCAAATAAGACAGACGATGAGGGGAGGTTTTGTCATGATTTTGCCATTGATTATGATCTCACTCAGATTGTTCGCGAACCCATCCGTGTGCCCGATACACCCGGTCAATATGCTAGCCTCTTAGACCTTTTTCTCTAAACTTCCCCTGAGCTATGTTCATATTCCATTCATTCTCCTCTAGGATCCATGCGACCACTCCGTCGTATCAGTTAAGATAAAAACGAAATGTAAGAAGCCCCCAGACGTACCCCTCCACCGTACTGTATACCGATACTCTATGGCCGACTGGGATAGCTTCCGTACATTCATATCTGATTTACCTCTGCACTCCATGTTTAAAAAGGATGTGTCCTCTATAGTATCAGATCTGACCGAATGGTTAATTGCAGGCATAGACCAATTCATACCATCTAAAAAATTCCAACAAAAACCTAACAGCCAGCCATGGTTCTCCCCAGAATGTGCTGCTGCTATCGCGCACAGAAATCACTTTTTCCATAGCTACCAACGTAATAGATGCACTGAGACTAAAGCTGCTTTTAGGTCTGCCAGCAACCACTGTAAAAGAGTAATAAAAATGCAAGAGATCTATATGCCCAGTCTGTTAAATCCAAGGTAGCTGATCAGCGGCTTGGATCCCACCAGTTTTGGCAAATAACAAATAGGATCCTGAACAGAAGTGTGCATTCTATCCCAACCATTATCAATGGACCAGAGGTCATCTCGTCAGCGTCAGACAAGGCCAAACTATTTGCAAAGAACTTTGCAGCTAATTCTACCCTTTGCAACGAAGGCCATCAACTCCCCATATTTCCTCCTATAACACAGAACACGCTAGGTAACATACAAATATCCGTGCATGAGGTCGCCAAGCTAATAAAGAACCTAGATTCCAGTAAAGCAACTGGCCCTGATGGCATCCCAATTATAGTGTTAAAAAAGCTTCAACCAGAACTTGATCCCATACTTACGAAACTATTTAAGCGCTGCCTTAAGGAGAAGTGCTTTCCGACTCCCTGGAAGACCTCATCAGTTTGCCCTGTATTTAAGAATTCAGGTGATAAGTCATCTACCTCTCAATACAGACCAATAAGTCTCCTGTGTGTTATGAGTAAGTTGCTGGAATCCATATGAAATAGAGAAATAGTCAACCACCTCAGCAGGAATAACCTTCTTAGTGACACACAATATGGTTTCCGCTCTGCAAGATCTACCGCAGATGTGCTGAAGGTTATATCCCACAGGATTAGTGAATCTCTTGACAAAGGCTTCCTTTCTAGGGCAATTGCTCTCGACATATCAAAGGCCTTCGACAAGGTATGGCATAAGGGTCTACTTCACAAGATTTCCAGCTACGGTATAACTGGAAATGTTTTCTCAATCATTAAATCATTTCTCTCCGATAGGCTCATAAGAGTAGTGGTAGATGGACAAAAATCGGAGGCCTGCAATATAAATGCTGGAGTCCCTCAGGGGTCAATCCTGGGCCCAACACTCTTCCTGATCTACATCAATGACCTCCCTAAACACATACTTAAATCATTCATTGACATCTATGCTGATGACATGACCATCTACGGCAACACATCAAAGGCTGTAAATGACAAAGTTCTCTCTGATTCTCTCTCCTCTGATCTCGAGCGCGTGGTTCAGGGGGGGGAAAGGTGGCTGGTTACTTTTAATGCATCCAAAACCAAACTGCTATCCTTACATCATCAACGCTCTGATCCCCATCTGGCATCAATTGTGATGGATGGCTCTCGTCTGGGTGAGGCCCCGTGTTTTGACAAGCTTCTGGGTTTGACCTTTACTCCTGATCTGAAATGGAACACGTACATCAAGTCTGTTGCCAAGGTCGCTGGAAAGATGCTGGGATCCTTCTACCGCTCCAGAAGATATCTCACTACGGATGCAACTCTCTATCTATATAAAAGCCAAGTACGTCCAAGGATGGAATACTGTTGCCATATCTGGGCAGGAGCTGTTAAAGACAGCCTATCCTGCCTTGACAGAGTACAAAATAGACTTCGTGGCTTAGTAAGGGATGCCCTTTTCTCTACCCTGCAACCTCTCTCCCACAGAAGAGACGTTGCGAGCCTGTCCTTGTTTTATCGTTATTTCCATGGCAGATGCTCGTCTGAACTCCAATCTCTGGTCCCCCCCTCGCCAATCTTTCACGAAAAACACCCGTCTAGCTGAATCCACTGTGAAAAATTTCCCCCACTCTATATCTGTACCTAAATCAAAACGCAGATTCCATGAACAAAGCTTCTTTCTTAGAACTGCACGCCTGTGGAACTCTGTTCCGTCTGCCTGCTTCCCTCCGGACTACAACTTGGATGTCTTCAAGTCCAATGTTAACAAATTCCTAATGAACCGCCCCCTTAAGTAAACATTTCAGCAAATCTCCTCACTAACGTAATGTACTTGCAATAACCCTTATCCCTGAGTGGCTTCCGGGCCTTGATAAGTGGTGATCACTGTGTAAAAAAACAAAACAAAAAAAAAAAACAATAAGAAGCGCTAATTTAAAATTCCAAATGGCGAAGTAAAAGATTAAATAAACGGTAATTACTATTTAGCAACCAATTTTCGAATTTTGGTAAAATGTATTTTTTTATTGAAAAAGTTGCTTTCGAGAATTGTGAATTTTAACATAATTTACGGTATTTATTGTAAGATGGTCAATGTCATAAAATTTGGAATATAAACTTTTGTCATGTGTTTGTTCTGTATATATATATATATATATATATATATATATATATATATATATGTGTGTGTGTGTGTGTGTGTAGTCGACGATTATACTAGGTTTTATTTATGTATGCTATACGAAGAATTCTTTTCATCAAATTATGAATTTCTATTTTGAAAGATTATCAGCTAGAAGAGGCGTCAATATGTGTGTGTTTTTGATTTCAACCTCGGGTGTATTAACTTAATTAATTACAAGTTGTTTCATTAAGCTAGATAAATATTACCCGTTCATATCTTCAGATGGTTTCAGCTAAAATAAATTTTAAAGAGAAAACAAATGTTTGATTTTTTTTTACATGGAGGTCACCACTTATCAAAGGATAAGGGTTATTGCGTGTACGGTAATTAATGAGATAGTATTGTAGTAATTATAAGTATTGGAGATTTACTTAAGGGGCGGTTCATCAGGAATTTGTTTATGTTGGATTTGAAGACATCCAAGTAGAAAACAAAAGAGTTCCATAGTCGTGACCTCCTGAGAAAGAAGATCTGCTCATGGAATCTACGTTTAGATTTAGCCACTGATAAAAAGTAGGGAAAATTATTGACAATCGTTTCAGCTAGACGTGTGCTTCTGGTGAAAGATTGGCATGGGGGGGGGCGAGAGATTTGAGCTCAGACGAGCACTTACCATGGGAATAACGATAAAACAAAGACAGGCTCACACCGTCTCTTCTGTGTGAGAGAGGCTGCAGGGAAGAGAAAAGGGCATCCCACACGAAACCACGAAGTCTATTTTGTACTCTGTCAAGGCAGATGTGGCAGCAGTACTCCATCCTTGGACGTACTTGGCTTTTATACAGATAGAGAATTGCATCAGTAATGAGATATCTTCTAGAGCGGTAGAAGGATCTCACCGTTTTCCAGCGTCCTTGACAACAAACCTGATGTACGTGTTCCATTTCAGATCAGGAGTAAAGATCAAACCCAGAAGCTTGTCAAAACATAGAGCCTCCCCAAGACGAGAGCCATCCATTTCAATTGATGCCAGATGGGGATCAGAGCGTTGATGATGTAAAGATAGAACCATGGTTTTGGATGCATTAAAGGTAAGCAGCCACCTCTTCCCCAACTGTACGACGTGCTCAAGATCAGAGGAGAGAGAATTAGAAACTTTGTCATTTACATACTTTGATGTGTTGCTTTAGATGGTCGTGTCATCAGCATAAATGTCAACGAATGATTTAAGTATGCGTTTTGGGAGATCATTGATGTAGATCAGGAAGAGAGTTGGGCTCAGGATGAACCCCATGGGGGACTCCATCATTAATACTGCAGGCCTCTGATTTCTGCCCATCAACCACTACTCTTATGAACCTATCGGAAAGAAATGATTTAATGATGTAGAAAAAATTGTAAGTAATACCGTAGCTGGAAATCTTGTGAAGTAGACCCTTATGCCATACCTTATCGAAAACCTTGATATATCAAGAGCTATTGCCCTGGAAAGGAAACCTTTATTAAGAGGTTCACTAATCCTATGATATATAACCGTTAGCACATCTGCTGTAGATCTTGCGGAGCGAAAACCATATTGCACATCAGTAAGAAGGTTATTTCTGCTGAGGTGGTTGACTACTTCTCTATTAATATGGATTCCAACAACTTACTCATGACACACAGATGACTTATCGGTTTATACTGAGAGAGAGATTTTTCATCTGAATTCTTAAACACAGGGCATACTGATGAGGTTTTCCAGGGTGTTGGAAAGCACTTCGTCTAAAGGCAACGCTTAAACAGTTTTGTTAGTATGGGGGCAAGTTCTGGTTGAAGCTTTTTAAGCACTATAATTGGAATGCCGTCAGGGCAAGATGCTTTACTGGAATCAAGGTTCTTGATTAGCTTGGCGAACTCACGCACAGATATTTGTATGTTGCATAGCGTGCTGTCTGTTATAGGAGGAAATATGGGGAGTTGATGGCTTTTGTCGGATAGGGTAGAATTAGCTGCAAAGTTTTTGGCAAATAGTCTGGCCTTGTCTGATGCTGACGGGATGACCTCAGATCCATTAATGGTGGTTGGGATAGAACGCACGCTTCTGTTCAGGATCCTGTTTGCTATTTGCCAAAACTGGTGCAAACCAAACCGCTGCTCAGCTATTTGAATTTTACGGACTGAGCATATAGCTCTCTTGCATTTTTTATTACTCTTTTACAGTGGCTGCTGGCAGTCCTGAAAGCAGTTTTAGTCTCAGTACATCTATTACGTTGGTAGCTATGGAAAAAGTGATTTCTGTGCGCCATAGCAGCAGCACATTCTGGGGAGAACCATGGCTGGCTGTTAGGTTTTTGCTGGACTTTTTTAGATTGTATGAATCGGCCTATGCCTACAATTAACCATTCGGTCAGCTCTGATACTATAGAGCACACATCCTCTTTAAACATCGAATGCAGAGGTAGGTAAGATATGAATGTACGGAAGCTATCCCAGTCAGCCATAGAGTATCGATATACATTACGGTGGAGAGGTACGTCTGAAGACTTATTACATTTCATTTTTATCTTAACTGCTACACCAGGTCAGAGGATCCCAGAGGAAATAGAACGGAACATAAACATAGCTCAGAGTAAGTTGTAAAGAAGAGGTCTAGAAGGCTTGCATACTGACCGGTAGTATCGGGTACACGGGTGGGTTCATGGACAATTTGAGTGAGGTCATATGCAGTGGCAAAATCATGACAAAACCTCCCCTCGTCATCGATCTTATTTGAGTGGGTCAGCCCTTCCACATTATGGACATTGAAGTCACCACAAATGTGAATGTGAGCCGAAGAATGAGCAGACAGGATGTGATCAATTTTCTCAGATATACTCTCAAATATAGTAACCCCACTTTTGTGGAGACGATAGAGGGACAATATAAATTCAGTTGTATAAGCTAATGTAGCCCGGAAGCGCATATATGTTAAATTAGGGTCTTCTCTGGAGATATCCCTACCACATGGGAAGCCATCTTTTATGTAGGCACATACTCCATGCCCATGGCTATATTGGGGCTCAGATTTAGAAGTTAAGTTAGAGTATACTTTAATTATGAATTTTATTTTTTGAGATTTGTCGTGTTGAGGTTTTGGGATTTGTGGCGCAGGTCGATAGACTTGGTTGAAGCAGGACAGAAAGGGAAAGTAAGAGAGAAAAAGACAAGAAATGTTTTTTGTAGCACATGATAAGATAAAGCCGTAACAATTTCCTACTAGTATGGCATCGAGAGCCCCGACCAGAAACTACTGTATGGTCTAGAATTCATTCACCAAATGGCAATACAGCATCCCCGGTACTTTGCACCTGCTGATAGGACAGTTTCCTTAGTGGTTAATCCAAGGTTTGGGTCCCTGACTATCAGGCGGGTAACGTCACCCCAGATGAAACGTTTACCTCCAGCACTCTTACTAGTGACATTACCACGAGGATAGACATAGAAACAGAAATTTTCCGACATCTCAAGCTACTGTTTACAAAGTACGACCGACTTGAAAGCAGCTTTTGCTTAACCCTTTGTCAGAAAAATCACTCATTGGAAATGAGGACTGAAGGACAAAAAAGGAGAAGCGAGAGTTACTGGAGCTGCCAATAACACATCCACATGAATTATCTACTCTCAATTACAGTAAAATCCAAAACAATAAGAGTAATGGATAGGGTCGGCAAGGGGGTAAAAAAGGGAGAAAAGAAGGATAATATAAGAGGGAAAATCAGCAATCTATCCTGACGATCAGGGTGATGGAGTGACAGAGAAAGATGCGTTCATTTAAAATGAGTTAATGGAAGTGCCCAATGCAGTAAATATTGAAAGTTTTTTTTTTGCGTAGGAAGTTGAAGGAGCATGTGCTTAGAAGTGGGGAGTGGATGCTTAAGGTTGTAGCCAATGAAGTGGAGGTATGTGAGACTAAGGCTGATTATGTGAAACGTATGGATAGAGAAAGGGCAGAGGAACTGGCTAGGAAGAAAATGCATCAAAGGTCCTTCCAGGATATAGCAGAAGTGGCTGATAAAAGATCATGGCAATGGCTTAGAGCTATCGGCTAAGAGTACTGAAGCTTTTGTTTGTGCAGCACAAGAACAGACATAAGGAACACGATTGTTCTAAAAAGTAGTTGTAGGAGAGGAAATTGCTGCAGCATGCCGGATTTGTGGTAAGACCTCAGAGTCAATTGCGCACCTTGCAGCAGGGTATAGTGGAATGGTCCAGAGAGAAAGAAAGAGAGAGAGAGAGAGAGAGAGAGTACCGCAAAAGACAGGATCGCATGGGGCTTCGGATATATTGGGATGTGTGTAAGAGGGTTGGGGTGAAGTGTGCTGGAAAATGGTTTGAGGAGGTGCCTACGAAGTGAACACAAGTGCGGATGGCAAGATAAAGGTATGGTGGGACAAAAGTGTCATAACGACCAAGCAATTGGAACATAATCGTCCGGATTTGATCGTCATTGACAAGGTCTCAAAAAACTGGCAGATTGTAGACTTCTCAGTACCCTGGGATGGGAATGTGAGAGAGAAGGGGAATGAGAAGTGGAGCAATTATGCTCCATTGGCCTTGGAGGTAAGGCGTATACACGGGGTTAAAACACAAATAATCCCGGTCGTAGTTGGTACACTAGGAGTAGTATCAAGTCGTCTTGAAGGACAATTGAAAAAACTACAAATCCCCGATGTTTTAGGCGGCCATCAAACCTCTGCAATTATAGGTACCACCAACATCCTTAGGAAAACCCTTGATCTTTGAAGATCCTGGTTTGAAGCCGGGATTAAGGGAAATCCTCTAGAAATGAATCCCATCCCGTTCCACAGAGACGTCCATAAGCGAAATCAGAATTATTATGATAATTATTATTATTATTATTATTATTATTATTATTATTATTATTATTATTATTATTTACTCATTAAGAATAGTCATACAGGACATCATCAAAGATGAGAAAAATGTCTTCTCTGGAGTCTGGTGACAACCAGTATCTCCAGATTTCCAGTAATGTCCACTTTTTTAATATGTTTTAAAAAAGAACTTCCGTTGTCGTAAATGTCAGTTTTTATTGATTTTTCGTTGGTCTTCACTGGAATTTGGGGAGCTATTAGCCTCCCCTCAGGTCGGAATCCTTTTTGCACTCATCCAGCGGAAACCTAATTTTTTGTAGCCCGTGATAAGGTAAAGTCGTATTAATTATCCACGAATATGTCATCGAGAATCCCAACCAGAAGCTACTACATTGCCCAAAATTCACTTGCCAAATGGCAAGACAGCAGCGCTAGTACTTTGCACCTGCTGATTAGACAGCCATCTTACTAGTAAAATCAAGGTTCGGGTGCGTGAGTATCAGTCGGATAACCCCAACTCAGATAAAACTTTCAACTCAAGCACCCTTGTTAGTGACTTTGCAACAACGATAGAAATAGAAACAGAAAATTTACGATATCTCAAGCGACGGCTTACGCAAAAATACTGTCTACCTAGAATACGGTTTTATCGTCTCCCTTTCTCAGAAAAAAATCAGTCATTCTAAATGAGGACTGATGGACAAATTAGGAGAAGCGAGATTTACGGCAGCTGCACATAACGCATCCAACATTTATTGTCTACTCTCCATTTTAATAATAATAATATTAATAATAATAACAACAACAACAATAATAATAACATTAATAATAATAATAATAATAGTATTAATAATAATGGTCATAATAATAATAATAAGTATTCTACTTAATATAAACTCGATTAACATGTTTAATGAAATAATAAAAATAAGTTAAATGAAAAGTAGGTGATAGGTTCCCGTCTCACTCACTGAAAATAGGAAGAAGAATTCAGTTGGCAAAGTTTACTTATATCAACCTTGCGGCAATTCAGCTGTTTTGCTCGAGTCATTCCGAGTATGATTTGGACGGAACTTACTTGACTCAGCTTTGCGTTCAGCAAGATATAAAAATAAGTCTGAACGCTAAGTTGGACTCTAGTGTGTTTAATAGTTTTTATAGAGACGAGGCGCTATGGAATAACATTGTCGAGTCATTATTTTTAAAGAAGCCTGCGAGTAAACTGGGTACGTTTATTATCCCTGATACGATTATACATTTTATTATAGTCTCATGTTATTTAAGTTTGTGCTGATATACACACAAAAAGTGGGGCAGAACTCAAAGGCGCAGCGGGGGGGGGCATAGGAATAACTTTACTTGTTTTTCTTCTTCTTTTAGTTATTATTCTTATTTCTATTGTGAGAAAAAAACAATAAACCACATCAAATATGAGTTTATTAATATTTCTATGTTAATAGTGTCGATTGAATTTTAAATGCAAAACTGAACTAAATAAATAAGTACGAATACATTATTGCATGAGTTTGTAAGTATTAATAAAAGTTCAGAAAGTTATATTGTGCTACATAGTTCAATATAAATAATAAAAAAAAACATTTTAAAAGACTATTTTTAATTTACTCCTTCGGACCAGCACCTTGTGGCAGACACTGCTCTCTTTTAATAAGTCATGTTACCTCTGAATGTTCCGATTTTACCAAACGTTCCGCTGATTTTTTCGTTGGTGAAGAACCGCTGCACGTTGAAATTACTGCGAACCTTTTTTCACACCGTTATAATAATGATAAATTATTATTAATATGATATTCGAAAACGAAGCTATATTCACGGAGGTCACTTTCATATTCCTATCCCGGTTGTCAAATCGGCTTTTTTAAAGAGAAATCTAGCGAAATTTGCCAATTTTGATCGAGTTTTGCCGTCAAAACTTGTATTGGAAATTTTTTGAAAGCATAACGCATGGGCATACTAAGGAAGAATGAAACAATATTATACAAACAAATTACAAGTGTAGATAGATAAATAGATAGATGGATAGATAAATAGATAGATAGGTAGATAGATGAGGCGAGAGGAACAGACACTAGATATGGTATAGGATGTAACAGACAGACGTTATTAGGAGGTGATAAAAGGTAAAGGGCATATCTTTTCAGCATTTACTTCAACGTTGCTCAATAGTACGAACGTATGAAAATATATTTTTAGCACGGATGGTCCAAAATAATGTACACTGTATACCTGACATACTCACAAAACACATGCAAAAAATATGTCAGGTAAAGGTCGGCTGAGTCTTTGTTTACGAAAAGCTTAGCCATTGGCCCATGAAAAAATTTAATTGGTAGGAGAGAATATGATTGGTTAGATACATAAACAAAACGTCACGTTGGTATATGAGAACAAGCCGTAAAAGGAATGTCTGTAGAGCCTGACATGATTTATCTATCTAGCTATCTAGCTATCTATCTATTTATATATATATATATATATATATATATATATATATATATACATATATATATATATATATATATATATATATCCAAGTTGCAGGCTTATAAATTTTGAGGTTTCATAGTATCACACGTAAAGTCTTGTTGTGGATCTTAGATACATCAATAACCTTAGAATTTTTTACTTCTTGTGTAACAGAGACGCGAACTCCTATTTATCAGCAGCAGCCGTAAGACACGAACGCAAATGACCTTGCTGTTGCGCGAGGTGACATCTCAGCGGAATAAGAGATTGGAAAGAAAAACGGAAAGATAAAAAGACCCGAATAAACGGCAAGCGACAGAAAACACGTGTGAGCCGGCAGCGCGAAACAATGTGAGCCAGAGAGTTGAAAGCACGGGTCGGTGCGAGAGAAAATTTTAAAAGAAGATACAATTCGAACTTTAAATAAAAAATAATTGGAGGATCGTTGGTCGTCGGTCGAGCTGCAGACATAGCAGTAGAAAGAGGACGATATATAATATAATATAACCCTTGTGGCGGGACAACGATACGATTAGAAGAATGATATCGAAAAAAATCTGTTTGTTTTTTGTTTTTTCTTTTACTTGGAAAAATGTCACAGGAACTTATGGGATTCTTCAGACTATTTATGGCTTATCTTCCATAAATCGAGCATCAGTTTTTGAGTAGCATATTAGAGTCAAGGAAGGTAGCGAGACTCTGGGGCATGATTTGAAGTGTTGAAGGAGTAGGAAAGTCAGAACGCTAGAGTTAATTGGCCAAATAAAGAATTTCATGGATAAGACCTGCCGTTTGTTTATAGAGGTAATAAATACAGAGTTGAATGCTAGTGGGAATTGTACGCACAATTATTCGCGATGAACTGTAGATTCAAAACATTTGCATGAAGTTTGTGCCAAGAGTACTCAGAGAAGTCTTGCTTCAGTGGCAAATCAGGAAAAGATAAATGGCAGACGAGAGTTTCCGTTTTCTAAATAGTTGATCTTACAAAATTATACATGTTGAATGGTGTAGAGTCGCGCATGTATATTAGGTATTTTTACGCCACTTTTTGTAGGAGAAATGCAGCACATATTATGTTTCTACTTTAAATATAGTTTAATATATATGTGCACACAAACCTGCCCACCCGTATAGATGTATATATACTAGTTGGACGCTATTATTTTCATTTATGCAGATTGCGTTTTCATTATTATGGAACCAATCCTATATTAAATAATATAGATTTTGGACTAATTTACCCGGCGGACTAATTCGCAAAATAATAATAATAATAATAATAATAATAATAATAATAATAATAATAATAATACTGTCGCTGATCAACTTCCGTCTGTGTTTGTTTACAATATCTCGTCAGCTGACATTTGAATTGACCAACTTAAAACTAGTCTTTCTTCTCATATAAATGTAAAAGAATTTGTACAGAGAAATATTTTACGTTATACTGGCTAAGGTTACACCGGTATGACGTAAAATATTTCCATGTAATTCTTTTTATCTATAAGAAAAAGAACACTATTTTTAGATCGATGTTTTTTTCAATTTTCGCTACTTATCGGATGAATTCCTTTACAGAACACTGCTAATCATATAAATTAGCTTTGTGTAAAATTTGCAAAAGATAGGCTTAGACGTTTCGGAACCTATTGGGAAGATTTCTCCACCGTGAAATTTCAGTGGAATGACCGAATGACTGCAGAACTGTATAATGTAATGAAAGAGTAGCATTTTTTGTTTATTTATTTATTTTTAAATTTTTGCAAGATGACGTCTTCAGTTTAGTCTAGACCGCAATTTAATCTTTTAGTTGGAATATATAATTCCTGCATTTCCCAATAGTATGATTTACTGATTACATGATTTTCTGACTTTATTCATTATCAGGTTATCGTTATCTTTATTTGATGGATTACGTCATTAAATGTGCACGGAGACATGATAATAAGAAATAAGTACCTCCCTCAGAAATTTCTAATTCATTGTCAAGAAAATATGTGCGTTTGGAAACTAGACAGAAACAATTGTATTGATATAAATTCTTTTTAAACAAATTTGGAAAATTCATTAAATTGTATATGTGCATGCGTATGTATGCATGGAGAGAAAGAAAGATGGAGGGAGAGGGAAATCAACGACGAATATAAACAGCAAAGGATGGAAAAGGTAGATAGATAGATAAATACATAGATAGATAGATAGACGCGGATATATTGGATAATTTCTCATATAAGAATTTTACCAAATCGTCCTAAGAAGCTTTTGAAAACTATGCCTAATTTTTGATCAAGAGAATTTGCGTTTGAAAATTGAGCAGAAACAAGTATTTGGATTTAGATGCTTTATAAGTAATTCGAAAAAATTCTTTAAAATTTGTATTATATATATGTGTGTATGCGTGTGTGTTCGTGTATGTGTGTATGTGTGTGTATGAGCGTGTGTACGCGCATGTATTCCCAGTGCGTGTGTAAAAAAATAAGAGAGAAAGATGAAGGGGGGGAGACAGAACATATAAAGATAAACAAACGGTGAATATGACGAGACAAGGTAGATGTGAATAAAACATACAAAACAATACAAAATACTGATTTTATTTTTCAACTAAAACAATCAAAATTATTAGTTCATTAGCAGAGATTCAAGTTGCTATCAGATATGATGAGCGATATAAAAATTTTATAAGTTCTTGACTTTCCTAAATACAAACTTTGCAAATTATCAATCGCAGCGATCTAGCAATGATTTGCAAGTTGATAAACTGTGCAGCAGGTGAAATAAAAGAAGACTTAAATATTTAAAAGTTCATCACAGTGCCTTGTTAAAGCGATTTAAAACAGAAAGTAAAAGTAGTCTCTCAAATAATCATGTCGTCAGTTTCTACGAACACCACAGGTACTGACAAATGTAATTACGGTGATTTATTTCGCATCTTTTCAAGCTGAAGCGGCTTTTGTAACAGATATAAATAAAATAGATTTATTTGCTCCCGCGAATCAATGTCCCTGCTAAGCGATTTGGCCACACGTTCACCGATTAGCTTACATGGCGCATACATTCCATTTGTTCATTAAGGAATTTCTTTAAGAATCAGAATGGATCAGCAAACAGCACACACACACACACACCCACACCCACACCCACCCACAGATACGCATACAGATACATACACGCATACACACACATGTTCCCGATCATTACATGCTCCAGTATCAATAATCTTAGACTGAAAAGTTAGTTGGAAAACATGCAGCAAATAAAGAATTCTGTAGTCCAACTTGGAAATTTCCTTGTTTTTAAAAGATGTTTTGTTTTTCATTTCTTTATAGGAGACTCATTTATATATATATATATATATATATATATATATATATATATATATATATATGTGTGTGTGTGTGTATATGTATATATATATATATATATATATATATAACTTGAATTCCTTCAGCCATAATCGAAATCGAAAGAAAAACTTATGAAGAATTCTTGATAAAATTCTTTATGAAAAGAAATGGAACTACACAACAATTAAACTACCCGGATATAAGTGTGACACAAAAAATAACATACACGATATCGTATTAATTTATAGATGACGATAATAATTTCATTTAATTTTCAGAATCTTAAAAAAATCAATTTATCCATCAGACTTAAAATACTTTACAGATTCTCTTGAGAACACTTTCTCTCCATCATCTTCTCTCAGACATGGCTGCTAGCAAGGCATCTATAGTTTTCCACATTTTCTTTAGCAAAACTCTGATTGGAGTAAGGTGTTCGCATAGACATTTTTAGGTTGGGTGTTTTCTTCGATTGATATCTTTATTTCATTATATTTTGCTATCGTTATACAAGATGCATATATTTCTGAGTAAATGAGAACATATTTTCCCCGCCCGTGCAAAGAGTGGGTCATGTTTTCCAAAATCTTAAAACAAATTCATGTGTGTAAGGTGAGCTGATAATTTGTAACTGGCTTTCAATAAAGATAAGAATCAGACCACGTTGGCAACATAGATGATAATGTTACAAAAATATTCTAATTTTTTTAAGGGAGATGTAGAATTTCTTCTTGAAACTAGTTAAAATCCTTGTTTCAAACGGATTAAAGGATTAAGTATGACTGATATATTTTAGTGTCTTATCTTCATTTAATCTTTCATTAAGTCTAGACTTGTAAAAAATGACACATGTCATTCAAAACAATACCTGGAAGTAGTTCCAAATATTTTATTCGCTTTCTTCTTTTTTACATAGGATTCACTACTTATCAAGGCCCAGAGACCACTCGAGGATAAGGGTTATAGAGTGCACAGTAGTCAATGAGATAATATTGTAGTAATCGTTAATAATAGAAATTTGGTAAATTGGATTACTTAAGAGGCGGTTCATCAAGAATTTGTTTATGTTGGACTTGAAGATAATCAAAGTGTAGTCAGCTGTAAAGCAAACAAGTGGAAGAGAGTGCCACAGACGTGCAGTGCTAAAAAAGAAGCTTTGTTCATGGAATCTACGTTTTAAGTTGAGCACAGATAAAGAGTGGTTTTAGCTAGACGGGTGTTTTCATGAAAGATTAGCGAGGTGGGACTAGAGAGTGGAGTTCAGACGAGCACTTGCCATGGAAATAACGATAAAACAAATACAAAGTATATTTTGTACTCTGTCAAGGCAGGATAAACTGCTTCTAGCAGCTACTACCCAAGATGTGGCAACAGTACTCCATCCGTGGACGTACGTGGCTTTTATATAGATACATAATTGATCTAAGTATGTGTTTTGGAAGATCATTGATGTAGATCAGGAAGAGAGTTGGGCCCAGGATTGACACCTGAGGAACTTCAGCATTAATACCATGAGCTTCTCCATCAACCACTACTCTTATGAGTCTATCAGAAAGAAATGATTTGATAATTGAGAAGATATTTCCAGCTATACCATAGCTAGAAATCTTTATGTCATATCCCATAAAAGGCGTTGTATAGCAATTGTCCTAGAAAGGAAGCCTTTGCCGGAAGATTCACTAATCATATGAGATATAACCGTTAATACATCTGCTGTTGATCTAGCAGAACGGAAACCATATTGCATGTCACTAAGAAGGTTATTTCTGCTGAGCTGGTTGACTACTTCGTTATTTAATATAGATTCCAGCAACTTACTCATAGCGCACAGAAAACATATTGGTCTGTTCTTGGAGGGAGATGATTTATCACCTGAGTTATTAAATACAGGGCACACTGATGAGGTTTCCAGGGTGGTGGGAAGCAATTCTCCTAAAGATAAGGTGTAAACAGTTTTGTAAGTATGGGGACAAGTTCTGGTTGAAGCTTTTTCAACATTATAATTGGAATGCCGTCAGGGCCAGTTGCTTTACTGGAATCACAGATATTTGTAAGTTGCGTAGCGTGTTGTCTGGTATAGGAGGAAATACGGGGAGTTTATGACATTCCTCGCATAGGGTAGAATTAGCTGCAAAGTACTTGACAAATAGTTTGGCTTTGTCTGATGCTGACGAGATGACCGAAGGTCCATTAATGATGGTTGGGATTGACCGCACGCTTCTGTTCAGGATCCTGTTTGCTATTTGCCAAAACTGGTGGGAACCAAGCCGCTGCTCAGCTACATTGGATTTAACGTGCTCAGCATAGAGCTATCTTGCATTTTTTATTACTCTTTTACAGTGGTTGATTGCAGTCCTGAAAACAGCATTAGTCCCAGTGCATCTATTACTTTGGTAGCTATGGAAAAAGTTATTTATGTGCGCTATAGTAGCAGCACATTGTGAGGAGAACCATCGCTTGCTGTTAGTTTTTTTTTAAACTTTTGGATAGTATTAATCGGTAAGGTCTGATACAAAGTAAAACACATTCTTATTTAACAGAGGTAGATCAGATATAAATGTACGGAAGCTATCCCAGCCAGCCATATAGTATCGATATACAGTAGGGCGGAGAGGTACGTCTGAAGACATTGCATTTCATTTATATCTTAACTGATACAACCGAATGATCGGAAGATCCCAGAGTAGATAGAACGGAACATGAACATAGTTCAGGAAAAGTTGTGAGAAAAAAGTCTAAACTGACCGGTAGCATCGGGCACACGGGTGGGTTCGTGAACAATCTGAATGAGGTCATAGGCAATGGCAAAATCATAACTGAACCTCCCCTCACCATCTGTCGGGTTTGAGTTGATCATCCATTCCACATTGTAGATATTAAAGTCACCAGAGATGTGAATGATGATAGCCGAAGTATGAGCATAGAGGATGTGGACAATTTTCTCAGATATGCTTTCAAATATAGTAATACCACTGTTGTGGGGGCGATAGACGGCAAATATAAATGCGGTGGTGTAAGCAAGTGCAACCTGGAAGCATATATAAAGTAAATTAGGGTCTTCTCTGGAGATATCCCTACCACACAGAAAGCCATCGTTAATGTAGGCATATATTTCATGCCCATGGCGATCTTGGAGATCAGATTTAGATGTTAAGTTAGAGTATCCTTTTATTATGAACTCATCAAGGAGAGTGGTTGGCCCAATGCCAGTTTCGCTTAGGATTAATATATCCGGTTTCGTCTCCTGCAATTGGGTTTCAACCTCTGGAAAGTTGGAACGTAGACACCTGATGTTGGAGAAGGAGACATGGTAATTGGAGTCTGCGTTGGATGATGGGGTTCTAAGTTCTGTATTTATTCTGATTATATTTAATGATGAGGTTTTCGGATTTGTAGAACAGGTTGACAGACTTGGTTAGAATAGGATAGAGAGGGAAAGTAAGAGAGAAAAAGACAGGAATTTTTTGTAGCACATAATAAGCTAAGACCGTAACAATTACCCAATAGTATGGTCCAGAATACATTAAACAAATGGCAATGCAGCAGCTCCAGTACTTTGCACCTACTGATAAGATAGTCTCCTTAGTTGTTAATTCAAGATTCGGGTCCCTGTCTATTAGGCGGATAACGTCAACCTAGATGAAACGTTTACCTCCAGCACCCTTACTAGTTACATGGCCACAAGGCTAGACATAGAAACAGAAAAATTTCGACATCTCAGGCTACTGTTAACCCAAGTACTCCCAACATAGAAAGTATCTTTTTCTTTAACCTTTATTAGAAAATCACTCATGACGACTGAGGAACAAATAAAGAGAAGCGAGAGTTACTAGAGCAGCCAATAACACATCCACAGTGCATTATCTACTCTCCATTAAAAAATGAAAAGGTAAAAAATTAGGTTAACGTAAGTCCGTTGCTCCATGTCAAATTGAGGATGATATTTGAAAATAGTCTCCCCTCCCATAATAATGCGTTGATTTGTAATGTAATACACAGAGGAATTACGTTTCATATATGCTTAATAATAATAAAACCACTTTAACCTTACTATAAGTAATTACGTATAAATAAAATAATGCTGAAATAAATATATTAAATAATAATAATAATAATAATAATAATAATAATAATAATAACAATAATAACCTCACTATAAAATGACATTTCCTCCTTGTATGTTGCTAAGACAAGAAGAACTCTGAAATGGCTTCGTTCACATCATATAAACTCGTAACTCGTACTATATCAACGAGTTCTAAGAATTATATTGGTAAAAGCAGGAGTAGGCAGGAGGTTGTGGGCTGGCTAATCCCAGCATGCATTTTTTCTTTTACGTTTCCCGAAGTTTCTGAATTATGTTTATACTATAAGGAATTACGTACAGATAAAATAATACTGACCGCAGCGAATATATATTAACTGGTGTAGTCGAGCAAACGTCTTTGTTCTCAATTCATAAATTAGCTTCGAACTGACACCGATTTGTCTCTTCAATTAAAGACTTTTGCTTCAAAATAATTTACCGTTTATAATGCCATAGCTTTCTTCTTGTGCTATTTTATATGTCGTTTTGAATTATATGCTTTATTCATTTCAATGAATTTGTACATTAACGTTTTATTTATCATTCTTTAGTTGTTTCTGATACATTACGGGGGAATAATATATTGTATTTATCGCTTCTTGGAATTTATTATACTTGCGTATTTGCTGTCAAAAAGTATTGATACATTTCCAATGCATCTAATATTTGTCAAATAAATTGTAAGCGTATCTGAACACGAACTGATTCAACTTATTATTATTATCATTATTATTATTATTATTATTATTATTATTATTATTATTATTATTATTATTATCTGTTAACGATTATAAGTTCATGAGTGCATAATAATTTTTTTAATGGCAACATGCCTGCTTTTTCCTTGCTTATAACATCATTCGTGTTTTCAAACTTTTTTTATGAATTCATTATGAAAAAATCTGAGGAAAATCTAATGATTTTACCTGTACATAGTTTTTGATATTGAGCCTTATTGTTCGTCGGTTTTTGCGCATTTCATCAAGGGGTTTATCTCATTAATTTTATCTGCAAAGTGAACTTTATGGCCAACTTTGTGACAAGTCACACAGGTTTTAAAAGTCCATGCAGATCTCTACTCTAATAGCGATCTTCATAAATGCAACCGGGACTATGTGGTTATTTATCCCAAGTTTTTTTTATTGGAATACTTGTCTTAGCAGGCGGGTGAAAAATATTTTTTTATCTTTCGCTTGTTTTTAAAAGAGTTTTCGAATCTTCTTTTGATATGAGGCATGCTCAATACTACATTATTCCTAATCTTGTCCTCTATTTATAATCTTTGGCAGTTTTCTAAGTTAAATTACGGCTTTATTCTTATTTGGTTTGCATTTTCTTCTAATGTTTGCATTTTCCTTAGATAGTTCTCCAAATATTTGATCATTTTATGTTATCCGTGCTATGTTCAGAAACACTGAAACCGCCATAGTGTTTATCTGCGATGTTAAATTATTATTAGTTTTGCTATTTCCCATATTTCCACTTTTTGTAGAATAGGGAGGATTTGGGGCTAATTGTTTTTGTTTCGCAAAAGAAATACCAGTAGTTTTCTGGAAAAAAATATAGGCCATGAATGTGTTATCTTGATGGTAACTAATTTTCGAAGTAGCGGGCGAATCATATTCGAACCTTCCCATTATACCAATCAATATTATATAGACTTTCATGGCTTCTGAAATGTGTAGCGAAAAATTTATCATCGTATGCGAAGTAAATGATCTAATTGCTTTCCATTTCATTCTCGGTATTTTGACTTTTTAGTTTTTTAGTTGGCTTTCTTTGTTTTTAATTTGTTGTTCTCATAGTTTATAGAATTTACAGTCGTTTCCATCTGGTTTTTTCATTTGAAGATTTTGAAAAAATTCACAGTTGAAATAAGTCAGCAGTTTATAATTCTTTACAGTTATACTTATTTTCTTTCTATCAGACTAAAAATGTATTCTTTTATGCAAAAGGTTTATATAGTGCCCGAATTAAATTAAATCATTGCGTTCTTTTAAAGAAAATGTAGCAATTTGCTTAATCTAAGGTAGAAATATTGATTTTTACTGTCTTCTTATTTTCGTGAATAAAACCTGCTTATTTTGTCAAGTAGGGTTGGGCAATTGCGCTATTTTATTTCCAGATGTGTTCTTTTTGTGGTTCCAATATATATAATCTTAGACTTTTTCTTCCTGTCATAGCGTCGTTTTAAATAATAAAAAAAAACAATTCCTTATAAATTCTCCGTCGCCAGTGTTGTGAGTTATATATGTTTTGAGATGCATAGTATTTTTTCGTCGTAAATGTTGTTGGTGACAATAGTTCAAACTACTTATATTTTACTCGCTGCTGATATTGTTGAAGACAAATGTTCGACAACTTTAAGTTTTTCTCGTCGCCAGTGTAGTGGTGAATTAAGGGACTGCGAGAAATACATCTCGGTGATTAGTGGACGTAATAATATATTAAGACATATCGGTGATTAGTGGAAACAAACTATATTGAACAAAATAGTCCCAGCGACATTATAGAAATCTTAAAGTAGAAGCGTAAGATTTTGCTGCTTTTCATGTGAGTATGTGTTATTTACGTTATAAGGCATATAAGTTTGCCAGAGAACATTCCAGTAAACTAAACGCAGATTTAGTTGTTGGAGCGTGGTTAACCGCGCAAGACCATATTAATTGGGGACTTTTAGACTCTCATCGATAGAATAAGAGACTTGTTTTATTAATCAATTCATATGATGCAACATCATTTCATGTAAAGGCAAATAATGGCTCTCATGTTTGCGTAATTTCCACTAAAAAGGAATCCACCTTTGACGCAGAATTGGTAATGTTTTATTGATATCGGTTAACATCCTTTCTGTGGATGTTAAGCCGATGTATAGACAAACATTAAATTGTACTAAATGTGGTTTGATGGCGTAAAGGAACGTGACTGTTATCACCAATTTGATCAGTGGTACGGATTGAAATTGCATTTGTTTGTATGAGTGAAAGTTTTTATCCAAAAGCTGACAGGGTGAATACGTTTGCAGGATTGTTCAAGGACATATCTATAAAGATAACCGAAAGTTTACAACTAGTAGTGTCAAACTGAAACGAACTGTTAAATAAGACACGTATAGCCATCAATGTTCTGTGATGATCCATCATGTAGCCTCGATGTTCCATTATCCTGACAGAATCATATAATAAAGCGCTGTTAAATACCAAAAGATCTCGTTACTTTCTTAACATTTACCGAACTCTGAGACTGAAGTAATTTATATCTAGTAATTTATGTTTGTTTTTCGAATTTCATTAATTTCATTTATCAATGCGAAGATTTTATGAATTTATATAGTCGCTTATCGAACTAAAAGAAATATCATAAGCATTGGGTGTTTTCAAGCGAAATGTGACTATCACTTAATTAAAAGAATACAAGTAAAACTATCCGTTAAAAACTTGCGACAACCGAAAAAACATGTCTATTTAAAATGTCATACTGAATACCTGTGATTTGCATTTTAATTGCACATTTGTGCGCAGCTTAAATTGTCAGTGGTTTAATCATTTGCACTTTTATAAATATTTTCTAGTCCAAATTTCATGAACGTTTTTCTACCGGGATGAAAATAAGAGGCCAGTTTAAGTTTAAGGAAGGTTTGTGTATAAAAAAAAGAAAGAACAAAAACATGTACGCGTGTTAAAAAGTATAATGTTATAATGTTTAACAGGTTATGTTCAGCTCATTTTTTCAGTTGAGTGATAGATAATTCGAAATGAGTGAAAACTGCGATATTTATATATACACAAGCACAATTATGTATACATTTCAGGGAAAATTCTATTATCTTTAAATAAATCCATGTGAAAAATTGTCGAAATTAACAAACATTGCTCCCAAGGGTTTTCTAATCTCCAATACCGAGGTGAATCCTAAGAGTGTTCTTGGCTTTATACGTAGCTTCAGCATATGAACATTTCACAAATAGTTTATATGGCTTTTAAAGTCTCATCCCCAGACGTTAGACTATTGCTGTAACGACATTTTACCTGTTAATTGCGATGGAAGGTTGGAACTGTGCAGTCATAGGAGCACCACTTTTCCAAGATTTGCCTCTCTATGTGAAGAGGTGGTAGCTTATTGGTTATCGTATGAAGCGCCTTTTAGTTAAAGATTCTGACGAAGCTTACCATGCAAACTAATAGCACTGATCTCAAAAGCGCCGAATTTAGAAGCCCATTTCCCGAACTTCATGTTTCTCACGGTTAGTAAACTAATAAATACTGATTATCTGCAAAAAGCATCCTTTTATTTCCTAGGAATGGTTCAAAAGATGGAAAGATAAACAACAAATTAAGATATATTATAAAAAAGACGCACAGGCAATAAATTAAATTAAAAAAAGAAGTTTTCAATAAACATATCTTTTGAAGATTTTCGGTTATATTTGAAGATAAAACCAATTGCATTTTTTTTGGTGATTTTAACTGCAAGATTTTGATAGTTGTAATATATTAAACGTATGTATAAAACGAATGTATATATGTTGCATAAGAGTCCATATTAGAGATAGTGGGTACATATGCAATTTGATGAGGAAGAGATAGAAAAGAGAGAAAACATTTATACAGTTCTGTAGATTCTTAACATAGAGTAGACGACTGAGAGAGCGTGATCAGATCTTATGACACATATGGTTTCTACACAAAGTTCATTATAACGATGAGTGGACACAATGCTCATATAAAGAATGTTTCACATTACCTTTAATTGTTGAAGAATGACACAATACGAAGACGCAGTTACAAAATATCATGTGGTCTATTATTACATTCGGCCGGTTGCAATTATGATGACATCCAAGAATTTAAAAGTCGAATACATGATTAAAACTTTCTAACCCTTCGCTTCCAAAGTGGGACCCTCTTCTGACTAATGTCAGCTCTGTCTCCCGTCTGTACAACTCTGCCTCCATCTCTGTCTACCCGTCTGCCGACTCTTCTTCGACTTTTATTTTTGAGAATTCATTTCTGCCATGATGTCATACGCATGGCCAAAACGTGCTTAACCTGGTAGAGAACTCACCTAGCCAAAACATACTTGCTTTGTCACGTTTCCAAACCACTATTGCAGACAATTAATTTTCTCTAACCTTTTTTCGACCTAACTTGTTTTTCAACATATCTTAATTAACTATTGTTCGTTCTTCCAACTGACCTTATTTTACTTCAGTTTATATAAAAAGAATTGAATAATTAAATTCCTTTTCAAGCAACATATCTAAACTATTTTATGTGAAAACTGAATAAAGCGAAAATTCCATTTTTGACTCTATTTCTGAACCTTGATTACGAGGTGCGAATCTCGGTCTATCTAATCTCATTTTTACTTATAAAAAAGAGAAACTTTTTCTGTAACACCCTCTCCTTCTCATTTTCCTAAAATGTACGAATTTGTAATTCTAGTACATTTTTCTCTATATCTATACAACCACCTGGCTAAGAAATATCAGCCCCCCCCCCAAAAAAAAAACTCCTTTAGTCAGCCCTTTTCAACTGACTTCATAATTTTATTTTTTTATTAGATACGACTCTCTCTCTGATCCTGGCATTTACTTTTTTGAGGGGGTGTAGGGTATACATCCTATGATTCACGTCAGTTGCTTCATCCAGCCACCCTTATGCCGTAAACTGAGGTTTCACTTTACCTCTCTCGAAATCGACGACTTCTTTCGTCCAAAAGTGTCCCGATTGTTTCTTTCGCCGGATTGTTCTACTAATTATGGCTTTGTTTCATTCTGTAACCATCTTATCTTTTTGGAACATACTCAAAGATCATTTGCTTAAATCTTTGTGGTTAGCTTATAATTATTAAGATATACCTTTTCATCACACTGTTTCGTTCGGATTTCCTTGCTTGGATCCTTAGAACTTGATGAAGACTAAGAAAATATCACCCTTAACTTAATAACCCCCATCCCTTGCGCCACAATTCCTATTTGCGCATTAAATTCTAGCTATGGCCCAATTTCTATGATTTTATTTTTCTTATCAGAACGTCCAAGATCCAGCAGAGCTATCCATCATTCATGCATCTCTAAAAAACCAAAAAGTTTATATCTTTTTACGTACTTACGGTATATTTTACTTTTTTCTCACCTCATAATGCTATATATGATTTGCCTGTGGTACCGACTCGCATAGTCCTTTTGGTACCCTAAGGATTTCTGGTATCCTCCACCTCCTGCATTTTTAATCTATTGAGCCAAGACTTACCACTCTGCTTGGAGTCATCACTTGTGGCCTGCTTTTATAAGCACCCAATTTCGCAGATTCCATTATTTTTTCGAACAGGGCATTTCTAATGCTTACCGTACAAGCTACACATCTTGCGATAAAATGTTTATGGACTTTAAAAATACAAAAAGCAGATATCAAAAAAGAAAATCTCTCCTTCGGCTTAACACATCTGAAAAAATTCTCAAAAATACCCGTTTATGTAATTTTTTATTTTGTCCCTCTCTAAAATTCTAACATATTTCTAAGCCAACCATTTGTATCAAATAACGTTTTATTTTCATATGACTTGTTTCTTTCCATTTAATGATTATGCCTAATTATGACTTTGAATTCGTTTCGTTAAAATACAATTATAGTATACATGTATGCTCAATCTGTTAAGTCCAAAGTAGCTGAGCAGCGGCTTGGTTCCCACCAGTTTTGGCAAATAGCAAACAGAATCCTGAACAGAAGCGTGTGCTCCATCCCAACTATTATCAATGGATCTTGATAGAGTTCAAAATAGACTTCGTAACCTCGTAGGAGATGTCCTTTTCTCTTCCTTGCAACCTCTATCTCACAGAAGAGATGTTGCGAGTTTGTCTCTTATGTATCGTTATTTTCATGGAAGGTGTTCAACTGAGCTTCAATCTATAGTCTCCCCTCGTCAAACTTTTACAAGAAACACTCGTCTATCTGTAAACACTATCAATAATTCCCCCAACTCTTTATCTGTGCCTAAACCTAAACGTAGATTCCATGAACAAAGCTTCTTTCTTAGAACTGCACGCCTGTGGAATTGTCTTCCGTTTTCCTGCTTTCCGGCTGACTACAATATGGTTGTCTTCAAGTCTAACGTAAATAAGTTCTTGATGAGCCGTTCTCTATAAGTTATCAAATTTACCAAATTTTCATTACTAATGAATACTATATTATTCAATGTCTACTATACACTCTTTAACCCTTATCCTTGAGTGGCCTCTGGGCCTTGATAATGTGGTGATGCCTATGTAAAAAAAAACAAAAAGCAAAAAAAAACATACATGTAAGACAATTTACAATATCATAAAACATTTTCAAAAAATACATTAATCCATTATACATTTAATTATGATTTACACAAAACTTTGATCAACATTTTTCAAGCAAAATTTTTTTTCTGTTACAACAATAAAGTCTGTCAAAAACAAAACAAATAAAACACATTAAAAGCCGAAAAGTTCAACTGTGAACAGAAAAATGCTTTTCATTTCGGCAATTTTGTCAATAAAAGTATTTCTTTCTGAACAATAACACACCGATGCAAAAGTACATTTCAGTAATACATATCTCAAAATGTTTATTGAGAGGTGACCTTAAACAATTCCGCTCTGGCCCATATTTCACACAATAAAATTAATGACACCGATTTCTTTTCTTCACATTGTGTGCATATTTAAAACTAAAACAATTGTTTTATGAATGAATTACGCATTATGACTTGTTTTTTTACAACTGTTCCTTATATTTTTTTTCATTCATTTTGACTGTTGTTTTCCTTTTGCGGCGTATCGACACCTTTTCTTTTCTTGTGAGAGTGTATACTTCTTTTCATTGTGCATGTGTGCATTTCGTCTAACTTTTTTTCTTTTTCTCTGTGCTTATGTGTGTCTTTTTCATTTTATTTTCCTCTTGATTATTATTTTTTTGTCTCGAATATTTTTCTTGTTTTTTTCATTAGATCCTTACGTTGTGTTTCGTGGTAACCAAGATTCATTTTTTTTAATTGCAGAAAAAAAGTGGTCACGGGCATCAAGAGGCAATATTTTGCATGTTTTATGTTCATATAAAGAGTGTTTCACCTTACCTTTAATTGTTGAAGAATGACACAACAGGAAGACACAGTTACAACATATGATGTGTTCTTTTATTACATTCAACCGGTTGCAATTATGATGACATCCAGTAATTCAAAGTTGACTAGATGATTAAAACTTTCTAAAACCTTTGCTTTCAAAGCAGGACCCTCTTCTGACCCCTGTGAGCTCTGTCTACCCGTCTGTCCAACTGTTCTTCGACTCTAGCTCTTATATTGAGAATTTATTTCTGCCATGACATCATACGCATGTCTAAAACGTGCTGGACCTCGTGGAGAACTCATATGGCTTGAACATACTTTGTTTGGCATGTTTCCAAACCACTTTTGCAGACAATAAATTTTCTCTATCCTATTTTCCGACCTAACTTATTTTTCAACATATTTTAATTTGCTATTTTCGTTCTTCCAACTAAACTTATTTTACTTCAGTTTTCATAAAAAGAATTGAATAATTAAATTCCTTTTCAAACAACATATCTAAACTACTTTATGTGAAAACTGAACAAAGCGAAAATTCCATTTCTGACACTATTCCTGAACTTTGCTTACGAGGTTCGAATCTCGGTCTGTCTAATCTCATTTTTACTTATATAATGTTTTTCTTACTTACAAGAAAAGGGAGACCTTTCTTGTAACATATATACCCCATGGCGTCTCTTAAATACTCCGTATAATATAAAGACCGTATCGTCTGGTGTGCGTACAATATTTTGTAAGTGTATGTATGAATACATACTTCTGTTCGTCTAATATGTAAGTGTGTTTGTGCGTGTGTTACACATTAGTTACAGTTTTTTATTTAACAGTTACTACTTACCAAGTCTCAAAAGTCACTCGAAGATATAGGTTAATGGATGTAAAGTGGCAGTGTAATAATCGATAACGGTGTAAATTTGGCAGAATTTGACTATTTACGAGGACGGCTTACAAGATGCTGCCCATATCCGATTTTAACGCTATGTTGTATTCAATCGGGAAGCAGAACAGCAAAACAGTGTTTCACATTCTACCCTATGCTACAATGACCATCAATTCCCTGTATTTCCTCCTATAACAGACAACACGCTATGCAACATACAAATATCTGTGCGTGAGGTCGCCAAGCCAATCAAGAACCTTGATTTCAGTAAAGCAACTGGCCCTGGCGGCATTCCAGTTATAGTGCTGAAAAAGCTTCGACCAGAAATTGCCCCCATACTTACAAGACTGTTTAAGCGTTCCCTTAAGGAGACGTGCTTTCCAACACCCTGGAAAACATCATCAGTATGCCCCGTATTTAAGAATGCAGGTGAAAAGTCATCTCCCTCTCAGTACAGACCAATAAGTTTCCTGTCATGAGTAAGTTGTTGGAATCCATATTAAATAAATAAGTAGTCACCCACCTCAACAGAAACAAGCTTCTTAGTGACATGCAATGTGGTTTCCGCTCTGCAAGATCTGCAGCAGATGTGCTAACGGTTATATCACATAGGATTAGTGAATCTCTTGACAAAGGTTTCCTTTCCAGGGCAATTGCTCTTGACATATCGAAGGCCTTCAATATTACTGGAAATGTTTTCTTAATCATAAAGTCATTTATCTCTGATAGGTTTATAAGAGTAGTGGTTGATGAGCATAAATCAGAGGCCCACAGTATTAATGCTGGAGTCCCCCAGGGGTCCATCCTGGGCCCAACTCTCTTCCAGATTTACATCAATGATCTCCCAAAGACATACTTAAACCATTCGCTGACATCTATGCTGATGGCACGAGCATCTATGGCAACACATCAAAAGCCGTAAATGACAACGTTCCCTCTAATTCTCTCTCCTCTGATCTTGAGCGCGTGGTATAATGGGGGAAGAGGTGGCTGGTCACTTTTAATGAATCCAAAACCAAGCTTCTATCTTTACATAATCAACGCTCTGGTCCCATTCTGGCATCAATTGAAATGGATGGCTCTCGTCTTAGAGAGGCTCCATGTTTTGACAAGTTTCTGGGGTTGACCTGTACTCCTGGTCTTTAATGGAACACGTACATCAAATATGTTGCCAGGGACGCTGGAAAAATGGTGGGATTCTTCTACCGCTCCAGAAGATATCTTACTACTGATGCAATTCTCTATCTGTATAAAAGCCAAGTACGTCCAAGGATGGAGTACTCCTTCCACATCTGGGCAGGAGCTGCTAAAAACATCCTATCCTGCTTTGACAGAGTTCAAAATAAACTTTCTCTTTCCTGCAACCTTTATCCCACAGAAGAGACGTCGCGAGCCTGTCTTTGTTTTATCGTTATTTCCATGGCAGGTGCTCGTCTCAGCTCCAATCTCTCGTCCCCCCTCGCCAATCTTTCACGAGAAACACCTGTCTGGCTGAAACTACTGTCAATAATTTTCCCCACTCTTTATCTGTGCTTTAATCCAAACGCAGATTCCATGAAAAAAGCTTCTTTCTTAGAACTTCACGCCAGTGGAAATCTCTGCCGCTTGCCTGTTTCACACCTGACTACAACTTCGACGTCTTCAAGTCCGACATACAAAACTCCTGACAAACCGCCCCCTTATGTAAGACACTGTATCAAAACCCCCAATACTAATGATTACTACAATAATATCTAATTGATTACTGTACACGCAATAACCCTTATCCCTGAGTGGCCTTCGGACCTTGATAAGTGGTGACCCCCATGTAAAAAAAAACAAAAAAAAGCATGCGGGCAGTATAGAATTCCTTGGAATCTGCGTTTAAATTTAGGCACAGATAAACAATGGAGGAAATTATTCACAATTCGTAGCATTAACAATATGTATAAACAGCGTTGTCCGCGGGGCATACAGACAAAGGAAGGCATTCGTATATTGTCGCCTTGCTTCGCTGATATTTGATATCTGGCTGAAACACTGTAAAAGGAATTCTTTCATCCGAAGGAAAACCCTAAGACGCTAATATATTTCATATTATTACACAGGCTTATTATTTCTCCCGGGGATTTGCAACTTCTTTTATTTCTACATATTTCGAAATGCTTCCATTTCTTTTACGATGTGGAAACTCTAGATGTAATAAACACCTCGTTTTTTGTTTGCATAACCCTTACATAATCAGGTCTTCTTACTGCCACTATTTCCTTCAGTGACTGATAATACGCTGTGTCAGGTCTATCTGTCTACATGTAATGTTGCGAACTTACCAAACACGTTAATTACATAAAAAGCAACTAGCCGACAGCATTCCCGTATCTTGCTTAAAATGCTTCAACCGGAAATAGCAAATTGCAAAGCTGTTTAAACGTTACCTTAGAAAGAGAAAAGTACATTTTCACTGTATTTCTTAATTGCTGTTGCCGGATTTTCAAAATGCCTTTGTCCAGTATATAAAATTTACTCGTACTTTTATCTCTGTAACAAATTATACACGCACATTGACAGAGAATTACAAATCACAAAAGAGCTGATCTACAAAATATTAGCGTTTTTATTTCATTTTACAATCAGTTTTTCTGTGACAAATGGCTATTTTTGTTTTCACGTTTACTGAAAGATGAAGGGATGTGCGAAAAAGACGGTTTGCTGATAGTGAAGAAACAGGAACCGGTTCCGCATCCTCCTTCCTTTCTTTTACTGAATTTAGTTTCTCTGTGAGTATTTCATTTATTATCACATTCTTTTTTGTTTGTTGTCTTAACCGTTGACTGCTATCTGCTCACATGTTTCTGGGTCGAATTAAGTATACCACTAGACAATAGGTGGAAATAGCGAATACTTAACATTTAAATTCATTTATGAATGTTTTGCTTTCTGGCGTTGTCTGGCAATTCATAACAAGTCTGGTCTGTATGTAAAATCCTGTAGATGAGTTATCTGCGTCACAGTTAACCCCGATCAGTCCTTTTAGTAAGTTGCTTGAATAAATGATTAACTAAATAGTAGTCAACCGCCTACGCAAAATACACCAACTCGGTGAAATGCAATATAGGCTCGTTCTGTTAAATCTACGGCAGGTGTGCTAATCGTCATATCACGCAGTATTTATGAATCTATTGAAGGATTTTTTTACTAGATCAAATATCTCTGACATAACAAAGGTTTTTCGCAGGATATAAATCTTGCCAAAATGTCCAATTACGGAAATGCTCTCATAACTATCAAGCCCCTCCTCTCTCTTCGCTATTTTAAACATTGATCTCGCAAATAACACTTATATATCATTCGTAGACATTTATGCAGACAACATTATAAATCCATAGAAACACATTAAAGGCTGCTAATGTTTCTGATTCTCTATGTTCTGACTTTTAGCATAATAGTGTAATAGAAATATAATGATTGTTAATTTTTATGTACGTAAAACCAAGTTTCCCACTTTCCATCTAAAATGTTCTGATCTGCAACTGTTTCTGATTGAAATGAAAGTCCTGTTTTGAAGAAGCACTATTCTTGGAAAGCTCCTATGACTCACTTTTACTGTTGATCTTGACTGAAACACATCGATAAAACCTGTTCCCACGGTCGCTGCATCATTCTGCTCCTCCAGTTCTCATTCTCGATTCAATCGTCTACCTGCATAAGAGCCAAGTATGTCAGAGAATGGATTACTTTTGCCACATCTAGGGAGGATCTGCTCATGAGTAATTTTTCTGTAAGAACAGCGTATATAACTGATATCGAAATCTGATGGGCGATGCAATGTCCTCCTCTTTGATAGCTCCTTCTCATTGGAGAGATTTGAGTCCCTATCTCTGCTCTATCGTCATTTCCACGGGAAGTGCTCAACTGAGTTTCACTCTACAGTCTTATCCCTTAAGGTATTTACGGCAAGAACATAATTAGATACAACCACTGTCGGGCATTTTTTGTATAAATCTGAGCGAAGTTTCACGATCAGAATAACTTCCCTAGAACTGCTAGTCACTAAAAAATGAATTCTGTCTGCAATGTTCTGTCCCACGTGAAAGATGAGAATCTTGGTGTTTTCGTCCCTGAATTTGTCAAAATAATGACCATGTCAAATGAGGAATATGATTTGGACGTTTGATATTTTACTATATAAAGAAGGGTTTACTAAAATCCCTTCTCATTTGGACGTCGGGGTCGAGAAACTTCCTATCATCTTTGCAGGTAGGCGGCCGCTTTGCTGTGCGTGTGATGATATAGGGCATATCACCATGGAGTGCTCCCAAGGGAAAGCGGAATCAAACGCGGAGACAAGAGTGGAAGAACACTTAGGAGTTTCACTGCCCGTGAGGGAACCCTGTCTTCTCCCCCAAGAAACTGCTAAAGAGGACGCTACCCCGGATCGCAAGCTCTGCCAGACTGTATCCAGGAAGAAGACCCCTGGTCGCTTTACTCTGTACCAAATGTGGCAGGAGGCTATGTTAGCAAATGACAAGTACAAAGTTGTTAACCTTAAGAAGAAATTAGATGCCCTGAGAATGGATACTGCTAAATCCCCCCTCAGCAAACTACAATCTCCCTCCTTACAAAATTTCACAATCCCCAACGAAACTGTCGACAACTAAAGACTACACCCAGTCCCCTATGAAACTAAAACCCTGCTCATGTAAAAGGTTTCTCCTCCCTTCTGTCACGTCTCCCGTACTTCAGAAGCTACTTAAATTAATTCCACGTCAAAAAAAATAAAATCCGCCCCCTCAACTATTCCTGATATCTCCGTAACTTATTTAAATACTCCGCGCGCACTACTCGCAATATTCCTGCACGTGGCTCAAGAAAAGGCGCGAAGCCCCTCCCTGGAAAGCAAATAGATACTTTCATTTCCAATGTAATCAGTTGACTGGTGAAATTAATCAGATCTTTAATTAATTAGACAGGTTAAAATGGACTAATTTTATTATGAAAATAATAACTTTTTTATCAGATCAACCCCGCTGGCAAGAGATTGACACTGTTGTCATTTCATTAAAAATCTAAATGATTTTGATTTTCTTTTAACAACTCCGTAGTTGTTTACTTCAACATATCTGTATTTTATGACCTTTTTTTCTTTGTGTTGACTGATTTTAACAATCTGCTTGTTACTCAAATTCAGATCATTCGGTAATTTAAAAAGTACGAGTTCGAACCTGTCTTCCTACTACCACTTTTTTTGATACACCTCCAAACCCCCGGGCAACGCCGGGCACCCATGCTAGTATATATATATATATATATATATATATATATATATATATATATATATATATATATATATATTAGCATGGGTGCCCGGCGTTGCCCGGAGGTTTGGAGGTGTATCTTGAGCAAAGAAAAAGTGGTAGTAGGAAGGCAGGCTCGAACTCGTACCGTTAAGGAAAAAAACGTGACGTCTTTGCTGTTACGATCACCGTCAAACCGGAAGTGACGTAGCTTTAAATTAAGGCTAGACAATCGAAAAGAGGGGACGACTTTCGAAAATATCACCGAAAAAAGCGACCCCTCCCTTGAGAAAAGTGCCCTGTTTAGGGTAAAGAAATTAATCTTTTAGCCATTTTTTCGGTATTTATCGTCCGAACGGTGAAGCCTCAAAACGATACTGATCTTGTGAAAGTTCGTCGCCTCTGTCGAAAATTTTAGGCATACATGAAAATATACATACGTACATTTATATATTGATAACTCAAATTTTCGACCTAAACCGATTAAAAAGTAAAGTAAAATTTCAAATGTTTAGACCAGAAATTGTCTGAGTAACTGGTGTAGAGACCGCAGTGGCCTAATTTCTTTTAAAATTTTGACCCTTATTATGACCTCTTAACATTTACTGTTTTGGGCTCAAATATATTAAGTTAAATCAATGTCCAAGGAACTTATATCTAAAATTTCAATTGTTTATACCTAAAATTGGCGGAGGAGTTTGGTAGAAGTCTCAAAGGTCACATCATTGAACTTTGACCCCTTAACAGCAAAATTTATGGCCGAAAGCGGATTACAAAAATTTTACCAAATCTCCATACCCTGTATATGAACTTTCGAGACTGTAGACTGACAATTAACAGAGTTATTGAATAGGGAAATGTGCACAGACAGACACACACAGACACTTTCACTTTATATATATATTTATTATATATATATATATATATATATATATATATATATATATGTGTGTGTGTGTGTGTGTGTGTGTGTGTTTTAAGATGTGAATTTTAAACGAGAACAAATTAAAGTAAATTATCAGTATCATTAGTATTATACAATTGTATAATTTATTCCAAACATTCATGATTGCTATTCCTAATTTAGATACAGTGTCGGGCTAGTGGGCCCCGCAACTAACCCTAATATTGCGTAACTTACAAGTCGAATTTACACACACGTTTACGATTTAAATCACGCTGTATTTCGATATTAAATAGTCAAATGTTGTCTTCTATGTAATCTCTTATATCGTAATTATCAGTGTAGAAACGGGACTTTACAAAACAAAGTTTCAACAACAACAAAAAAATTAAATGCGTTAAATCCCACAAACGATGTAATCAGCTGACAAATCTATTTCGTTAAATTATTCGTCACTCTGATTTTTTGTCCGTAAAATTATTGTATTATTTGCAAGTGTTCGTCACTACATGATTAATTGCCAATGAAAATCAAGCGATAATGTTACATACGAAAGGGGGGAAATGGTACCGTTTAAGGCTAGGTTATGGTTAGAAACAAAAAAAAAAAAAGAAAAAACATCTTCTAAAAGTGTTTCGTGTTGTTGCCGTTCAGTTTGTGCGATGTGACATTGGTGGCGAGAGGCCAGGTGTGGTCGATTGGAAAAGAAGAGGGCAGAAACGTGCTGTTGTCGAGCGAGTAACTCACTCCTTCCTGAACTCCAGAACCGAATCCTGATTGTAACCTTAGAAACTATTTCGGCTGTTGTCTCTCCTAGGCACACCTTACACCTAAAACCACATCAACATCACCGACCAGACGATCCAACACCAGGGCTCGGAGTCCAATAGCAGCTGAGGACTCTTCTGGACTGGAAATACTTGATGGCAGGTCTCCCCTCCTGTCGCCTCGCCGCCTGTTTCTCGTCATTCAAGTGGGGCCTCGTGCACTTTTTTTCACTCACAGCTGCAGCCATGATTGGGCCCTCGGCATTCTTGACTACCAACATCGTGGTACAGCCTGTGTCAACAAGGGACATGGCTCTCTTCCCACTGATTACTACCGGTAACTGAGGCAACGTTTCGTTGTGCGCCATTTCCACATAGAAGGGGGAACCACTGGCGCAATGGCTCCCCTTAACTCATTTCCCTGGTCTCGCAAAGCGACGCAATAGCGGCTAATGTGCCTCACTCATCCACATCGGTAGCAGGTGACCCCCGGTCTCGGCTCTTTGCAGTCCTTGAGCCCCATCTTTAATTTTTTTCGGTAAAGGGGAAGATGTATTGCCTGACGAGGTTAGACTTTGGGCTGAGCTCAGCCTCCAAAAATATGACTGCCGTGCTGAAGACGGTGCTAAGTAAAGACTGTACAGTGGACAAGGCCACTAGTTCGTACATTGGCGACATTCTCGTGGAGAAAGCAGAGATGACATCGGAGAAAGTGAGAGGTCATGTCGAGAGGTATGGGTTGACTGCAAAATCGGCGGAGTCCCGGGATGGAGGAGCAGCGTTGGGGTTGAAATCATGCCGAGATGGCAAAAGAAGTTTTGTCTTTAGACGAGGGAATGAACTACCCGATGTCGGACCTCTTCCCGGTCTGCGGGGGAGTGGTTGGACACTATCCAATCGCAAGCTGGCTAAGGATAGCGTGCAGCTTTATTACACGACAAACGGGCACTGATGGTTGGTCACGAACATGCTACAAGAAATCATCGCGAGAGTGACGAAAGAAGACCCAGTGAGGGGGGAGTGGTACGTCAGCGGCGGAGACATGGGGGTGATTTGGTGCGATGCCAGCAGTCTGGCATTGGTGCCCTCGTATTAGAGATGGAGGTGTAACTGTGGAAGATTCGGCGTGGCTAAGAAAGAAACCCGAATATTCCCATACCAACGTAGCCGAACTGGAAGCTGTTATGAAAGGAATCAATCTGGCCCTGAAGTGGAGATTGAAAACAATTGAAATCAAATTCGATTCGGCAACGGTAGTTTCATGGATCAGGTCGGCAGTGACTGGCGATAAGACAGTTTGGACCAGAGGTGCTGCAGAAATGCTGATAAAACGCTGGCTTGGAGCACTCGCAGATTTGATAGCGGAATTCCAGTTGAGAGTATCTGTAGTGCTGGTCTCATCGGAAAAGAACCAGGTGAATTCGATGACACGGGTAAAGAAGGCATGGCTGCAAGAGAGAAAGGAGATTTCCTCGGTATGCTGTGCAGGGGAGGAAGTTAAATAGTTACATGAAATGCACCAATTTATCGTAGAGAACTGGCGTTATTCCTGGCAAGAGAGGCTTACCGAGAAACAACCGAGGAGAAAGTCAGGGAGGTGGTGGAGCACTGTCAAGAGTTCCAATCGATAGACCCCGGGCCGTCCAGACACGAAGCAGGAGAGTTACACATTGCGGAGGACTGGAAGCGATTGGTCATTGATGTGACCCATTATCGCCATAAACTTTATCTGTCGATGATCGACTGTGTACCAGGGAAGTTTGCCATCTGGAGAGAGATCGGGGCAGAAGCTGCATGGGTGATCGGAGGGGTCATCGAACAATATTTTTGGAGAAAGGGCCGGGTGAGGAACTGTTAATGGACAATGGTCCCGCTTTCCGATAAGAAGCCTTTAAAGAGCTGTGTCATAATTGGGGAGTAAGGCAATTTTTTAGGGCAGCGTATCGGCCAAGTGGCAATGAGATAGTCGAGAGGGATCATCGCACCATCAAGACTGCTGTGGAAAAAAAGCAACATTTCACCCATGGAGGCTGTATTTTGGTACAAAATCTTACCGAAAACCAGACGAGATGAGACAACTGTACCTCGTAGAGCCATCTTCGCATATAAGTGGCGGCATGCGTGCAAGAAAACGGTTGGATTGAGGGTGAATAATATAACATTAAAGTTGGTGAGGAGGTGTGGGTGAAGCCCCCAAATGCAAAATATACCATTCGCTGGGGGAGGGGGATCGTAACGGGAACGCAGTCGAAGAACAACGTGATGGTCAATGGCGTCCCTCGGTATCCTAGACCTGAGTCGTGTAACCCTGCCCGTGCGCAGTGATAGCAGTGAAGAGGAGGAAGTCGGGATCCTCCGAAAAGCTAACGATTTTTTTTTTACATAGGGATCATCACTTATCAAGGCCCGGAAGCCACTTGGGGATAAGGGTTATTCTGTGTACAATAATCAATGGGATAATATCGTAGTAAGAGTTGGTATTTGAGATTTGATAAAGTGTCTTACTTAAGGGGGCGATTAATAAAAAAATTGTTTATGTTGGACTTGAAGACATCCAAGTTCAAGTCAGGTGGAAAACATGCAAACAAAAGAGAATTCCATAGGCGTGCACTTCTCAGAAAAAAAAACTATGTTCATGGAATCTACATTTTGATTTAAGCACAGATAAAGTGTGGGGGAAATTACTGACAGTGGTTTTAGCAAGACGGGTGTTTATCATGAAGGATTGACGAAGATAGGCTCGTGTAACACTAAAGAGAGGCCGCATCAGACCTGTAGGGTTGATGTGACGTTTCTTTTGGTTAAAAGTAATTTTTTTGTTCCCGGACGATGATCGGGTGTTGAAGGAATAAAAATTATTATTAATTTTTTTTTGTCAATAAATTCTGAGCTAAGTCTGTTGTTGAGATGGCGGCTGCAAAAGTGCCTTTGTAGAGAGAGGTTAAATCACAAAATCTTCAAAAGCGAAAAAGAATGCATAAAATATTTTAGCCAAAATACACAGGCGTTTGATCTGAAATGACCGAAATCATAGTTTTGCAGGAGCCGGAGGGTTGGGGATTTCACACCCGCAATTGGCAAAACTATGAGCCAAGGTTGATCGGTAAGTTTGACAAGTTGAAAAAAGTCGGGTTGTTTTTGATCTGAGAGAAACACACGCAGTGACTCGGCATTATGTTTTAGAACAAAGAAGAGGAAAAAAATGAATTGTCCGAAATTTCAAAACAATAATATGACGTATCGAGAATTGTCATTTGGTGAATCAGGTCGAACGAAAATTGAAGTTATGAAATATTTTTGCTCGGATGGGAAAATGTGTTGTCCGATAAGTTCAAAGCGACAAAGCATTCTTGGTCTTTTGACGTAAACAAAATGTCTGATATAATGGAATAGCCGACAACCAGAACTTAATTCAAAGATAAACTAAAATTCCTTTGAATTATCAAAGCGAAAAATGAGATCAATAGATAATTTTAAAACAAATAAAATCGCGTGATTTACTTTAAGTCAAAGGAAAAATAATTTTCCTGGATATGGAAAAATCCCATTAGTAAGCCAGGGAGGAGTTAAATAATACAACGTGTAAGTTGGGCGTTAATTAAAGGAGGAGTCAATCCAATTTTGGAAATGGACCAATGAAAAAGGGCCCTGTCGAAGTATAATCAACCAATGAAAAAGGGCCCTGTCGAAGTATAATCAACCAATGAGAAAAGGCCCCGTCGAATTATAATCAAGCAATTTGATTGGTCGATGACGCACATGGGTGTCGTCATCATTCCATAATTGTATTATAAAAGAAATGAAAAATCGGAGATTAAGTAAAAGAGAGAGTCCGGAATCAGAGTCAAAGAGAGCTAAGTCAAGTTGTTCTGTCTCGGCAGAATCACCTCTCCTCTCTCTCCCCCTCGCTTGTTGCCTGATAACTCAACGCTTATAACGTGTCGATCACTTAACGAGAATTACGCAAAGTCCGCGATACCGACCAGGTATTTCAACAACAGAAGCTCAGTTGTAGAACTAACTGCTTGCTTGAATTAATTGTCAACTATATGTATATGCTGTAAATAATTATTTTATGAATTTCTGAAATATATATTATATTTACCAACCTCCGGAGTTTTGTTGCTGATGTGCGTTGATCCCTATATGTGGATATTTCATTATTTGCCATTCGTGACACCGTATCCGTCAACGAACACCCAGAATAACTAGACGATCAACGGAGAACAGGCCTTGAGGACCGAGCATCCGAGAAGAATCCCCAACGCCTTAACGAAGAACTCACTGGGTGACGCGACGTACTAACGGTTGGCAGACCTGGTTGCCCAGTCGACATATTATAACTGTACCGACCAGGGTGCAGATCAAAACTGGGCCGCGATCAGAGGTTCAAGGTCGTGTAAGGTCATGTTGCAAGGTCACACTCGCAACGTCTTTTGTGGGAGAGAGGTTTAAGGTAAGAGAAGAGAGCATCCCCCACCAGGCAACGAAGTCTATTTTGTACTCTGTAAAGGCAGGATAGGTTGGTTTTTGAGGCCCCAGTCCAGATGTAGCAAGAGTACACCATTTTAGGACGTACTTGGCTTTTACAGAGATAGAGAATTGCATCAGTAGTGAAATATCTTCTAGAACGGTAGAAGGATCCCACCATTTTCCCAGCGGCCCGGACAACAGACTTGATATATGTGTTCCATGTCAGGTCAGGAGTAAAGTTCAAACCCAGGAGCTTGTCAAAACATGATGCCTCCCCAAGACGAGAGCCATTTATTTCAATTGATGCTAGATGAGGAACAGAGCGTTGATGATGTAAAATAATGGGTTTTGTTTTAGATTCATTAAAAGTAACCAGCCATCTCTTCCCCGCACTGTACCACGCGCTCAAGATGGGAGGAGAGGGAATCAGAGAGAGCTTTGTCATTTACGGCCTTTGATGTGTTGCCATAGATGGTCGTGTCATCAGCATAGATGTAAACGAATGATTTAAGTATGTGTTTTGGGAGATCATTGATGTAGATCAGGAAGTGAGTTGGGCCCAGGATGGACCCCTGAGGAACTCCAGCATTAATATTGTGGGCCTCTAATTTCTGCCCATCAACCATTATGGGCCTTTCAGAGAGATATAATTAAATTATTGAGAAATTATGTCCAGTTATACCGTAGCTGGATAACTAGTGAAGTAGGTCTTTATGCCATACCTTATCGAAGACCTTTGATATGTCAAGAGCAATTGCCCTAGAGAGGAAGCCTTTGTCGAGAGATTCACTAATCCTATGGGATATAACTGTTAGCAGATCAGCTATAAATCTAGCAGAACGGAAACCATATTGCATGTCACTAAGGAGGTTATTTCTACTGAGGTGGTTGACTACTGTTTTATTTAATATGGATTCCAGTAATTTACTAATGACACACAAGAAACTTATTAGTCTGTACTGAGAGGGAGATGGCCTAGCACCTGAGTTCTTAAATACAGAGCATACTGATGCGGTTTTCCAGGGTGTTGGAAAACACTTCTCCTTAAGGCAACACTTACACAGTTTTGTAAGTATGGGGGCAAGTTCTGGTCGAAGCTTTTTCAACACTATAATTAGAATGCCGTCTGGGCCAGTTGCTTTACTGGAATCAAGGTTCTTGATCAGTTTGGCCACTTCGCGCACATATATTTGTATGTTGGATAATGTGTTGTCTGTTGTAGGAGGAAATACGGGGAGTCGATGACCTTCGTCGCAGAGGGTAGAGTTAGCTGCAAAGTTCTTGGCAAATAGTTTGGCTTTGTCTGATGCTGATGAGATGACCTTAGATCCATTGATGATGCTTGGGATAGAACGCACACATCTGTTCAGGATCCTATTTGCTATTTGCCAAAACTAGTGGGAACCAAGCCGCTGCTCAGCTTCTTTGGATTTGATGGACTGAGCATATACCTCTTTTGCATTTTTTATTACTCTTTTACAGTGGTTGCTGGCAGTGCTGAAGACAGTTTTAGTCTCAGTTAGTCTCTATTACGTTGGTAGTTATGGTAGATATGGAAAAGGTTATTTCTGTGCGCAATGGCGGCAGCACATTCTGAGGAGTTAGACTTAGCCCCACATTGTGGTTCTTTACAACTGGACGAGAATGTCTGTAGTGAACCTGAAAACGTCAACCCCCAAGAAGTTGTCCCCCAGAATCCTCAACGTGATAGGAGGAGGCCTGCTTGGATGAAGGATTATGAAGTGTCTTATTGATCTTGAAGATAAGGGGGGCGTGTGGGAAATAATCGAAAGGATGAAAAAAGGTACCATTTAATTTCTACGACTCGGCGCGACACATACTGCCGCTAGACTTTCCAGATGGTAGCCTCTCTAGTACTGGCCAGGCTCAACATTGCTTAATTTCGTCGATTTGTCACCTGGATTTTACCAATCACAAAGAACATTGTTTGATAGGCTAGCGACAGTTTGCTTATCACTTCTCAATATGCTCAACCCAAGATAGGGATAATTTATAGTAATTCACAGGCAGTTATATATACTCTTACATATAACAGTCTTATATGCTGTTACATGTAAGAGGCAAACCGAATGCAACAAAGGATTACCTACTTTTATATCGCATCATAGTACGCATTAGTGCACACTATTCCGTCAACTTCGAAGATGAGGGGTGGTGTGTTGTTGCCTTCACTTGAAACCACACTAAAGACCATAATAGTTGCAGGAGACTTTACTTTAATCACTCTGGCCAAGTGCCTTCTATCCAGCGATGCTGACAATGGTCTCCTTGATCGATAGAAGGATGAATTGTACAGCGGCGCATCTCCGACCTCGCTAGTTCTACATTGTGTCACTTTCAGACATGAAAAAAGACTCTTATCGTGCCTGGGATTTGTACACAACTGGACAACTACGAAATGCTCTGCAAAAAGAAAAGAAAACTGATTTTCGTCAAACAGAAATGAAATCATGTCGCCTTTTCTAGGGTGAGAATTATATCGTTCCACCGTGTATATATTTATTTGTGAGTGTGTGAAATATTCTCATATCCTTCTTTATGACACCAGTTCCCCTCTACTCCTGACCTAGACGGGTCTTACGCTTGTACTACAAATATTTTATTATAATATTGGCTATACTATACATGATACTGGATACACTTATATATATAACATAAAACACTTAAAAAAATTTAATACTTTATTCTATCACCTACTCTATTCCCGGTATTTAGCAAGTTTATGTCCGGTGAATTAGAAAATATAATAGCACAATATCAATATCGGTATAATATCCCGTCCACGGATTCATTCTGTGACACTGATCAGTTTAAAATATATTACTTATTAAACAAACCCATTTTTCTATTAAATTGTGCGTTTTTGTATGTAGAATAAACCATTAAGCAAATGTAATATTATCTTTCATTTTATTTTCATTATTTTTTATGATATTAAGAACTGTGTATTAAACAATAATCATTACATCTTTAACTTCACTTCTCTTTGCTCAACTTTGAAAATTAATATAAATTGTTTTTATTCTATATTAGGCAATGCTTGTCAAATATATCAGCTCATTGGATGTGTGTTGTGTAGTTTCTGAATTTTAGACGGTAGTTTACTCATGGCTGGCGCAAATGTAAGGTTCTAATATTCTCCTAAATATTTTCAATTCCATATAATAGACGAAAATCTATTCTACTGCTCAAACCACAATCGATTTCAATTACTATGTTGCAGTATTTAGCCATGATATGCCACCATTACGGTATTTGGCATCTAGGAAACGAGGATCAATGATTTTTATAATATCTACCACCTTTGCAATGTAGTTAATTCGTGCCCTTATCTTTGTTGTTTATTGGTGGCTTCGGTTAACCCTACACCTTATTTTAATCGGTAGAAATCAGAAAGCAATTCATCTAACGATAGACCTATATATCAAGTGAACTTTATTTTCTTTTTTATCTTAATTTCCGAAGTAATTGCTTTGCACAATCTCTTTTAAAACCACGGTATCTTTCAATAAGAAACCTTAAACCTGGACAGTATTTAGAAGGGAATGAAAGATGTCGTCAATTTGAATGCCGATGAGGCTTTAAACTCAATAAAGCAGCCTTTTATGAGAATTCAAATTTACCAGTTACAGAAGGATTTGTACGAATTCGAATAAATTTCTTTATTCTGAAACGCCCCTGATAGATTTTATCATGTAAATGTAAGAGATTCATTGGTGGAACTATGGAGAGATAGTGGACAGTAGCACATAAAGAAGTCAGATACCCGCGTATTATAGAGTTTTTTTTTCTAAAAGGACTTGCCTGGTAGTCGATGCTTTTTGCTCCTCAAAACCGAAGTTTCTAATCTTGTAGTGACAAACTTGATCTGTAAAGCAGTGAATATATACACAAATATACACGCATATACACGCATACACTCACACACACATGTATATATATATGTATAATATATATGTATACATATATTAATTAAAGACAAAGTCAATTTTTAAAATGTCATGCTCTTTATCATCTTACAATGTATACATTAAGACATTCATAATGCTTGACAACACCTGTTTCGTAGCGCTAAATCATCCATTTAATTATTATATCAATCAATGAGTTTATTCTGTTCTTAAATCATGAGAAAAAAATCACTAATAAATGCATTACAAAATCCAAATTACGGGAAAATGTTTGCAATTACGTTTTTTTATAGCGCCATCTGCAAGCCATTTTTTAATGAATTTATAGGTGCTTTTACTTTTGAATAAAATTCCTTGATTTAAATTGTAATTAAATTAATGATTTTGCACTACGAAAGAACCAGTGAAAAAAAGTATTTATATCAACGTACTTTTAGCAATACATTTTAAGATGATCAATTTCCTGAAATTTAGAATATACACTTATGTCATTTGTTTGTTATATGCACTGTAATTATATTGAGTTTTATTGTATTAATAGTAAGTAGTTTAAATAAAAAGAAAACATTTTTCACATAAACACAAACACTATATCTATATATCTATAAAAACATAGATGTGTGTGCCACAGACGATTTCTGATTGGTTAATCCAATAATCACATCTCCTAAAAAACTATGGTTCCTACGCTCTTAACTTTACCATAAAATATTATGGCTTTATTTATTGTCCATCTTGGAAGGGTTTAATTTTTTCCTAACTTGTTATTTACAAATTACAAAAATACGAAACTTACACAATCTAACAATCCAACCTCCGACATCACGTCCGCCATTCTGGTGCTAGCCGCACACACGTACACACAACACGAAAACAAACGCTGTTCTACCCAGCACACGCGCACACACGCACACATACACACACGTTCACTACCGTCTTCTTTAAAACATGTTCTTTTGAAGAGACGATTTTTTAAGCTGTTGACACACATGTTTTGAAAATCTAGCAAAAATTAATTTTCTTGAAATTTTTCAATATTTAAAAATAAATTATACCGGCTGATAAAATTTTAAAACTTTTTTTTAAAGCTAGAAAGATAAAATTTAAAGATACTTATTTATATATATATATATATATATATATATATATATATATATATATATATATATATATATATATATATATATATGAAACTAAACTAAAAAAACGCGCGTTCACTCGTGGTCATTTCGGGTTTGTATTACTGTACACATAGATTCGAAAAAGTTGTCAAAAAACAAATATATAACAAATGTTATCAAAGGCAAGATAAGTTACTTTTCTACCATACTGGATATATTTTTCGTGTTTTTATTCAATGTAACATGTTTATTCAGCTCGAAAACCATACAGTGTTTACCGATGTATTGGAAAATGCAAGATGGCGTCTGACTCCCTCTTTCACACGGTAAGTTTGAGAAAAGATGTTATAAATAAAAAACTGGATAAAATACTATATTAATTTTGAGAGCACGCGTCTTCGGATCTCTGAATTTTTCGTTGATACTAGACCATGTGCCAAGATTAAGCATTTGAAATCGTCCACCGTGAGTTCCGATAATTTGAAGTTGTCGCAGTTTTTGTTTTCTACTGACGCATATCTCAGGTATTCTTGCTCATCAATTTACTTATGATTCATGCATGACAATCTATTGTGGAAAAGAAACATGTTCGGTCCGAATAACTCCTTAAGAAGCTTTACGGTCTCAGCGAAATCTAGCTGATTCGTTCTCCTTGGCAATATGAAATCAACAAATTTGCAATGTTTACTGGTACCAAGCTTTCGAAGTAATAAACTTACTTTCTTTCCATTTGGCCAGTTTTTGCAGACTGTTTCGAAAATATTTCCATACCTCTTGAAGTATCCCTCAAAAGTTTTATCCTCTTCCGGTAAGCATGTGAACACGTCTATGCTGTTAAGAATTGTTGTGTTGGAGAAGGTTGTATTACTTTCTTGTATAGAATTAGTTGTTAATTTTTCTAACAGTTCTTTCTGTTCAAGTTGAATCTGCGTGAACTTTTCTTCCTGCCTTTCTGGGCGTTTTATGAGTCGTTCATTTTGTCTTTCGTCTCTTTCTGCGGCTTGTGTTTTTTTTGTAGGATCTACTGATTCTGCATGAACTGTGTCATTATTTTAGCAAATTCCTTCATCTTGTTTTTTTTTCAAAGTTTAACAAAATCAGTATATTTTACTAATTCACTTTTTACAATAACTACGAACAACCGTTTTTATGTTCGCTTTTTTGTGGCAACCGAATTCTATCGATATATTATTTTTTGCGTTAACCCTTTCTTTTCCTCCCTTTTCTATTGAGGGATAAAAATGTATTTTATTTTTTCTCTTAATCCGTTAAGTTTTGATTACGTACAAGAATTCTTTTTTAAAAACTCCTTGTTTGGTACAGCTGAAAAAAATCACTTTTCTCCTTCAAGTTCATTTGCATGAATTACTTTACGGTGTACTAGCGAAAACACTTTTTTTTCTTTGACTTTCGTGGTTATTTGAAATGGTTATTGGTATTTTGCTTTCAAGTATCCAGTGTTCGAATATCTCGTTCGACAATTTTGTAGTTACTTTCGTTTGTTTTTCTTTTTTTTTCGACAGTGATAACTTTCCGCGTAAATTATATTTCGAATACTGTTGCTGTGTCTTACAGTGAATTCCCGAGTAAATCTTTTTCAAAGTCCTCGATGTTACTGTTGTGTTCAACAGTAGAGTTTTTTTTTCGAGTACGTTTTTTTTCAATCTTTCTCAAGTAAGTATTTTTCGTACGTTTAGTAGTGTATTCTCTTGCGTAAGACGTTTTTTCAAATTTTCGAAGCCACTGTTGTGTTTAATAGTGGATTTTATCCTGCGTAAGTCTTTTTTTCGAATTCTAGACGCCACTGTTGTGTTTAATAGTGGATTTTACCCTGCGTAAGACTTTCTTCGAATTCCCGTCGCCACTGTTGTGTCTGCAGAAATAATTAACAAGAACACGGAAAGTAAATGTATACCAATAATATATTAGGAAGAGAAGTTATATACATATTTACATATCTTCAGATATACTTCAGTTGGAGATATTTCGGGAGGTGGCGTGTTGCATCTCTTACTGGAAGCAACATAGGCGTCTTGTCTATTTGGCGGTCGTTGCAGAACTCTCCCGGTATTGGTGATTGATACAATTATACATCTCACTCACCCACCTATGTTAATTAGTGGGCGTCTTTACAACATATGTATATATATATATATATATATATATATATATATATATATATATATATATATATATATATATATATATTACAAGGCGGTCACCACTTATCAAGACCTGGAAGCCACCCAGAGATAAGGGTTATTGCAAGTACAGTACGTTAGTGTGGATATGTAAAATGTCTACTTAAGGGGGTGGGTCATCAGGAATTTGTTTACGTTAGACTTTTAGACATCCAAGTTGTAGTCAGGAGGGAAGTAAGCAGGCGGAACAGAGTTCCACAGGCGTGCAGTTCTAAGAAAGAAGCTTTGTTCATGGAATCTACGTTTTGATTAAGGCATAGATAAAAAGTGGGGAAAGTTTTTTACAGTAGTTTCAGCTAGACGGCTGTTTTTCGTAAAAGATTGGCGAGTGGGGACTAGAGATTGGAGTTCAGACGAGCACCTGCCATGGGAATAACGATAAAACAAGGATAGGCTCGCAACGTCTCTTCTGTGGGAGAGAGGTTGCAGGGAAGAGAAAAGGGCATCCTCCACTAAGACACGAAGTCTATTTTGTACTCTGTCAAGGCTAGATAGGCTGTTTTTACTAGCTCCTGTCCAGATATGGCAGCAGTATTCCATCATTGGACGTGCTTGGCTTTTATATAGATAGAGAATTGCATCAGTAGTGAGATATCTTCTGGAGCGGTAGAAGGATCCCACCATCTTTCCAACGACCTTGGCAACAGATTTGATGTACGTGTTCCATTTCAGATAAGAAGTGAAGGTCAAGCCCAGAAGCTTGTCAAAACACGGGGCTTCTCCTAGACGAGAGCCATCCATTTCAATTGATGTCGGATGAGGATCAGAGCGTTTATTATGTAAAGATAGGAGTTTGGTTTTGGATGCATTAAATGTAACCAGCCACGTCTTCCCCTACTGAACCACTCGTTCGAGATCAGAGGAGAAAGAATCAGAGATAGCTTTGTCATTTACAGTCTTTGATGTGTTGCCGTAGATGGGCGTGTCATCAGCATAGATGTCAACGAATGATTTAAGTACGTAGTTAAGGAGATCATTGCTGTAGATCAGGAAGGGAGTTGGGCCCAGGATTGACCCCTGAGGAACTCCAGCAGTAATACTGCAGGCCTCTGATTTTTGTCCATCAGCCACTACTCTTATGAGCCTATCAGAGAGAAATGATTTAATGATAGAGAGAATATTTCCAGTTATACCGTAGCTGGAGATCTTGTGAAGTAGGCCTTTATGTCATACCTTGTCGAAGGCTTTTGTTATGTTAAATGCAATTTCCCTGGAAAGAAAGCCTTTGCCAAGAGATTCACTAATCCTATGAGATATAACCTTCAGCACATCTGCGGTAGATCTTGCAGAATGGAAACCATATTGCGTGTCACTAAGAAGGTTATTTCTGCTGAGGTGGTTTACTATTTCTCCATTTAATATGGATTCCAGCAACTTACTCATGACACACAGGAGACTTATTGGTCTGTACTGAGAGGGAGATGACTTATCACCTGAGTTCTTAAATACAGGGCATACTTATAAGGTTTTCCAGGTGTTGTAAAGCACTTCTCCTTAAGGCAACGTTTAAACAGTTTCGTAAGTATGGGAGCAAGTTTTGGTTGGTTGAAACTTTTTTAACACTATAACTCGGATGCCGTCAGGGCCAGAGGCTTTACTGGAATCAAGGTTCTTGATTAGCGGTGCGACCTCATGCACGGATATTTGTATGTTACCTAGTGTGTTCTGTGTTATAGGAGGAAATATGTGGAGTTGATGGTCATTGTCGCATTGGGTAGAATTAGCTACAAAGTTCTTGGCAAATAGTTTGGCCTTGTCTGAAGCTGACGAGATAACCTCTGGTCCGTTGATAATGGTTGGGATAGAACGCACACTTCCGTTCAGGATCCTATTTGTTATCTTTCCAAAACTGATGGGAACCAAGCCGCTGATCAACTACTTTGGATTTAACAGACTGGGCATATAGCTTTCTTGCATTTTTTATTACTCTTTTACAGTGGTTTCTGGAAGATCTGAAAGCAGCTTTAGTCTCAGTGCATCTATTACGTTGGTAGCTATGGAAAAAGTGATTTCTGTGCGCGATGGCAGCAGCACATTCTGGGGAGAACCATGGCTGGCTGTTAGGTTTTTGTTGGAATTTTTTAGATGGTATGAATTGGTCTATGTCTACAATTAACAATTCGGTCAGGTCTGATAATATAGAGGACACTTTCTTTTTAAACATGGAACGCAGAGGTATAACAGATATAAATGTACGGAAGCTATCCCAGTCAGCCATAGAGTATCGGTATACAGTACGGTGGAGGGGTACGTCTGGGGGCTTATTACATTTCAATTTTATCTTAACTAATACGAAGGATTGGTCGAAGGATCCTAGAGGAGAAAGAACGGACCATGAACATAGCTCAGGGGAAGTTGAGAGAAAAAGGTCTAGAAGGCTAGCACATTGAGCAGTAGTATCGCGCACACGGATGGGCTCGCAAACCATCTGAGTGAGGTCATAACAATGGCAAAATCATGACAGAACCTCCCCTCATCGTCCTTCTAATTTGAGTGGGTCAGCCATTCCGCGTTATGGACGTTGAAGTCACCAGAGATGTGGATGTTAGCCGAGGCGTGGGCAGACAGGATGTGGTCTATTTTCTCAGATATGCTCTTAAAGATAGTAACTCCGCTGTTATGGGGCCGATAGAGGACAAATATAAAAGCAAGTGCAACCCGGAAGCACATACAAGGTAAATTAGGATCTTCTCTAGAGATAGCCCTGCTACATGGGAAGCCATCTTTAATGTAGGCACATATTCCATGCCCATGGCGATCTTGGGGGTCAGATTAAGATGTTAACTTAGAGTATCCGTTAATTATGGCCTCATCTAGGGAAGTGCTCGGCCCTATTCCAGTTTCGCTTAGAACGAATATGTCCGGTGTCGTCTCCTGTAATTGGAAGGTTCGAACGTAGACCCCTGATGTTGGAGAAGGACACACACGCACACACACACATACACACACACACACACACACACACACACACACACACACACACACACACACATATATATATATATACTGTGGTGCGAATGTAAACACTTGGGGTTCTCACAACACTACTTATAAAAAGAGAGGATGTAAATAGTGACGATCTTTATCTCTGTTTTTAGTTCGAAAGTTGTTGACAGAATCTGTATAATACTGCTTGTATAACGTTGATATACGATTAAGTCAAGCCACGAAAAATGCAATACTGCTTGTATAACGTTGATATACGATTAAGTCAAGCCACGAAAAATGCAATAATGCTTGTATAACGTTGATATACGATTAAGTCAAGCCACGAAAAATGCAATAATGGTTGTATAATGTTGATATACGATTAAGTCAAGCCAGGAAAAATGCAATAATGGTTGTATAATGTTGATATACGATTAAGTCAAGCCAGGAAAAATGCAATACTGGTTGTATAATGTTGATATACGATTAAGTCGGACCACGAAAAATGCAATAATGGTTGTATAATGTTGATATACGATTAAGACAAGCCACAAAAATGCAATACTGGTTATATAATATTGATATACGATTAAGTCGGATCACGAAAAATGCAATAATAGTTGTATAATATTGATATACGGTTAAGTCGGGCTACGAAAAATGCAATACTGGTTTTATAACGTTGATATACGATTAAGTCGGGCCACGAAAAATGCAATACTGTTTATATAATGTTGATATACGATTAGGTCGGACCGCGAAAAAATGCTTCTGACACCTTGAGCCGGGTGCCAACAGAGATTCTCTCGAAAAATTATGTCAAAAGTCACTGAGACACAACATGGGCCGAAATGGTCTTACAAAATCTAACCAAACAGTCGATGACAAGAATTGGTTAGAATAACTACTGTTCTCTCCAAAAATCTCGTTAAAATAATATTAAGTCACAGGACAAGGAAAATAGTTTGAACTAAGTTTAGTCAACTGTTTCGAAGGAGAACTTTCAAGGAAAACCAACGGGGCAGTTGGTGTAAACATCTAACAGTAAGCAATGGGGGTATAATGCTATGAATGATTGGATATACAAAGGAAATCGAGGCTGGATGTAAGAGAATAAGTAAAATGAAATTGCGCGTGCAAAAACTTACGCAAAACAGGTTATATGAATGCATGCATATATATATATATATATATATATATATATATTAGTCATCCGCATACAGGACGTTATTGAAAAGACTCTACGTCGTGGCACGCTATGATAAGCTTAACAGCTTGAAACCATAGCAATATTCCTTTGTATCAAGAGGTTTTATACCCGATTCCTTGGTGGGTATTTTATCGGGTTGTTGTGCCATTAATTCTTCCAAGATAATTAATCATCAGCTATAAGCCGTCAGCTTAAATGAATCGCTTGCATCAAATAGTGAACTTATCTTATTTTATATATATATATATATATATATATATATATATATATATATATATATATACATATATATATATATATATATAATAAATTCTACAGCCAAACAACGTCGCAGCCCACAAGAGCCATGACAGTCAAAGAACCGGAAGTCCAAGTCTCGAGTTTCGCCCTCATTTGGGCTCGTCAGTTAGACACATCCGAACTCAGGATTCGAAACCCGAGCCTCTTGCATGCAAGGCAAGCACTCTACCAACTGAGCAAACGCCCTGCACACAAGAATTTCAATTAACCAACACAGATCAAGCAAACCGCGCCGAAATCCGACTGTGAAATGAACCTACTACGTCTCAACAAGGGACGCGGTCATCCAACCAGCTAATAACCCCAAGCTGATGTCTCACTAGTAGGAGTTTTCGAATCCTGAGTTCGGATGTGTCTAACTGACGAGCCCAAATGAGGGCGAAACTCGAGTCTTGGACTTCCGGTTCTTTGACTGTCATGGCTCTTGTGGGCTGCGACGTTGTTTGGCTGTGGAATTTATTATATACATTCTCTCACATTCTGAAAATCCTATCATAAGTTGCTCGCTTGGTTAGTATTGCTGGATGGCATCGTCCTTTCGAGTTAAAACTCCTACTAGTAGAGTGCTTGCCTTGCATGCAAGAGGCTCGAGTTTCGAATCCTGAGTTCGGATGTGTCTAACTGACGAGCCCAAATGAGGGCGAAACTCGAGTCTTGGACTTCCGGTTCTTTGACTGTCATGGCTCTTGTGGGCTGCGACGTTGTTTGGCTGTGGAATTTATTATATACATTCTCTCACATTCTGAAAATCATATATATATATATATATATATATATATACATATTTCTGTGAAAATATAGTTTATTTTTTATATTATATACCAATCCTTATTTTAAGAAGCTCAATGTAATTACAAAGCAATATAGTGAATGGACGACAAAGTCTAATGGATATAATAATTAAGTGATTGATTTTGTGCAACGAAACAGATACTGTAAAGAATTGTAAATGTCAACTGTATAACATGAATTGATTGTAAGATGGTCAACACCATGAATTTTGGAATATAGACTTTTTCATGCAGTCACTATATATATATTCATATATAAATATATATATATATTCATATATAAATGTATATATATATATTCATATATAAATATATATATATGTGTGTGTATGTGTGTGTGTAATCTATATTTACATTTCAGATCTTAAAATATATATATAAACTCGAAAGCTACTAAAACGCATGTTTTAAAAAAGTTGAAATTCTACCTGTAAATCTTCCTTTTTGTGTTTAGTAAAACGGGAGAAAGAGAGAGATATGAATAAAAGAGAGGGAGAGGAATAAGAAGGGGAGAGAGATAAGATCACCCTTAATACAAGGGAACAAAGTAAACCCTCCTTATCAAGTCCCAAGTGCCAGTTGCTCAGACCTGTAATCCGAAAGAAAGAGCTCAACTCAACTTGATAACTCACAACATTATAACAATTATGACTCGAATCAGCAGGTGAATTTATTAAATACCTATACAATTTACGCGCCTACTTATGACAATCATAAAAGCCATGCGCAAGGCGTTTAGATGTGGAACATTCTTACTATTTCAAAAAGGTTCTTCACATTGTACCACAAACACGCGAGGGTCATATTTTAATGATAATTGATTGCCTGTCATAAATCATTTTCTACTTTTTCGACTATTTTTACAAGAGTCAGGATATATCAAAGCTCGGAGGTCACGCGAGGCTAAATGGGTTAATAGGTCTGCGGTAATAACCGAGAAAACAGTGTAGTTATTTTTAGTGCTGGAAATCGTGTAAAATTTAATTTTTTTAGGTGACAACCGAACAAAAACTTGTTTACGTTGGACGCGAAGGTGATATGTTTTAGCCAGCTTAGGAAGCCAGCTGAACAGAGACTCACATGTGGGCAGTTGTAGAATGAAAGCTTTGTACATTAAACTTGCGTTTATATTTCGGAACAAATATAGAATCAGGGAAATTATTGATAGTTGTTGCAGCTCTTGTTTTGTAGGGGCCGTTGTTAATTGCAATCACCCTGACTAATGACGTCATTTTAAAGGTGAAGTGGGAAATATGATAAAACCAATTAGACGGAAACGAGCGATAGAAACGGTCAACCAAACAAAGTGGGTCAATAATGGTGATAGACAAAATCAGCGTTCCAATTCTCCAGGAACAAAAGTTTGACGGAAATAAAACTCTCAGCTCCGTCGTTCTCATAAAATAATGCATTGCGGCTTTCCTCCAAGACAGGACCTTAGATGGACCAGATAAATATCCTGATTGACCAGATTTATAAACCCCTAAGTAAGTGGTGTTCGTCCGTTTCTGTTATAAAGGTAATTATGTATGGTATTTTCTCCGTCATTAAATTTATTAAAATGTACATGCACGCACAACGAACTTTAGATAGAATGTTACACATCTATGCACACATATATACACTCCCATAATATAATACACTAGACGATAATAAAAACGAATAATAATGTACTACAACTGCATTATCTTACAATATTATTTGAAAATGTTGGGGAATATCTTTGCTGTTTGAGTTTGTACGGCGGTTTCTGAGTAGCTATTTTTCAGAGACGTTTCACGAATCTCCGAATACCTTGAAAAAACTTTCATGTGTTCATCTTCGACGGGACTGGTCTACTTACGCCCGAAAGCTTGTACGGCAATCCATGGATCCAAACTACCTGCGCCGCACGGTCTATCTCTTGCACCTCCCTCGAAGAAACTAAAAAAAGGTTGTGCGGTGCAATTTATACTACAGGGGTGGTCGGTTAGATAAATGCAATTTCCGAACACCAACCAATCAACACTTGCCACATCATGCTTGGTAGAATATCATTGGTCAGCCGTCTATGCCAAACCGACAAGTGTCAACATCTCAACTCTATAAGGTTGATATTTTATTTTGTCCTCAATCGAAATTTTAAGAAATGGCATTACCTCTTCGCTCGGAAGCAAACCCCAAAATATTTATTTCACATCTTCGCTCGGCCGTTACGTTCAATCCTGGTGTTGTAATAAGTCATGTTGGTGATGTTCTTGGCGTATAACACAACCAGGTAGTCCAGGGGTTCAGGTGGAGGGAGAAAAGATAAATGATAGAACGGTACAAAGTCGTAGTTCCTTTTAATGACGTTAAGCCTGTGTCACTTTCGACTTGTAGGATGGCGCTGAGTCCTGCTCTCACACCCAGGGTCTGTAGCAGTCACCTGATTGCATGTATGGGGCCATCACATCCTTCTGAACGTTCAGAAACACTTTGGCGTTGACTTTAAAACCGACCTCGAAGATGAGGATATGGCTATTACTAGAAACCATACGAAAGACCATAACCATGGCCGAAAACCTCATTGAACTGATGCGTTGGGTGTGCATTTTGATGGTGATGGCAATGGTTCTGTTGTTATACCTTACATCGGTTGAGAGCATCGGTTAACTTATTGCTAAACAGTTCTTTATTTGAGATGCCATATTATTTGCATGCACTAATTCCGTTATATTACTTCCCTTATCATTCGATATGATTTGTGCAATTCCGTTATATTACTTCCCTTATCATTCGATATGATTTGTGCAATTCTGAAGTGTTTAACATAAAAACAAAAACAAAAATAAATATTAAAATGCTAATTAACTGCTCACAACAAGAAACGAAAACGTCTTGATGAACTAAAATTTAATCTCAATATAAAAGGACAAATTTATATGTAAGAAAAGATGAGAATTTAACTAACAAAACGAAAATCAAATGTACAAAAACAATGTCGAAATTAAAAATTCAATCCGGAATTAACGCCTTAAGAGCCGACAGGATTTACCATAATGTGTTTCCGTTCCATTCATAATCTGTTCAGATTAGCCTCGTTTGGATTTGTATTTCACTTTTTGTGGGTCATTAAAATCTGTGCAGTTCTTAATGTGTGTTTAAACTTTATTTAAAGCGAACGCAATCACCAGTAATTTTTGTATTTTCATTTGATTGAAGCGTTTCTTTTACAAAAACGTATTTCGTATTTTATTATTTACTGTAATTCATTAATCATAGCGAATATTTATTTCGGTAGCCGACCTATGAAAAATCTTAAACTTCAGCACACGTTATTTATTGATATTCATAATTAATGAGATCGAAAAAAACAACAAAAAACAAATTCCAATAAAGACTACGCATCATCTTTTCTATAAATCTGTACTTAATTACTACATATCGTAAAAAAATTTCTAATTGTTTATATAACACTTTATAGAAAAGATGTTTTCTAAGAACGTGTTATTCGGAACAAAACTTATATATATATATATATATATATATATAACGGGTTTTAAAACGGGTTTAAACTGTTAGGTTAAAACTAGAATCGTCGTTAATTCTGAGTAATGATCAATAGAACTATTTTATAGTGGCAGAACATATATAATACAAGATTTTGTTGACATTCTAAGTGTAACATTTTTTATGCAACGTTATTTTATTTAACTGTTGACTTTTTCGTTTTTGTTAACGGGAGGATAATTCTATGATTTTAAACCAATCAACTCGAAAGATAATATTTCCTTTCTATTTTATTTAACAAAAAGTTGTTGCTTTTTGTACATGATTAACCTGGCGTTATTTTTTGTGTGTTGTGTTAGAATCAATTTCATGATTACGTTTTTACAGGTAGGTCATCTTGAATATACATATATATATATATATATATATATATATATATATAGAGAGAGAGAGAGAGAGAGAGAGAGAGAAGGAGAGAGAAGGAGAGAGAGAAAGAGAGAAAGAAAGAGAGATAGAGAGAAAGAGAGAGCGAAAGAAGGGGGAGATAAGAGTTAAAAAATAGAAAAAGGAAGATTTTAAAGGAGGAAGTTTATCAGGATAATGTAAAGCTCAGCAAACTGTTTTGGAGCTTATATACATAATAAATAAAATAAGAAACGACAATATACAAACGTATACTAGAATGTATAGATTTATTCGTTTATTCAATAAATACGATATATCAATTGGGGCTGTAGAATAAGTAAAACTCTTTATAACCTCGTAGTTGGAACCAATATGCTGCTCATATTTTAAAAATATAATTATCCACTGACACGTGTTTTGTCGTCTACGACTCATCAGAGTAGCTCAATCTTCTTATCATGGGGTCCCGATTTCGAGTCTCGCTAGATTCAGCCACTGATGAGTCGTAGACGAAGAAACACGTGTCAGTGGATAATTATATTTTAAAAATAGTATATATGCCGCTCCCCATTAAGGGGGTACAAGATTGGTCAATGTGTAAATTATTACCAACAAGCATTTAGGTAAAAATGCACTTTCGTATAAATACTTGAATTCCTTCAAGAAAATATCGCTAACAAAAACAAATAAACACACACACACATACACACACATACACATATATATATATATATATATTGTATTGGTAGTAATTATTTGTAAATGTGTCAACCAAAAGAGTGCTCAATGTTTAGACAGTGCCAAAATAAGTGAATTTAGTTCACAAACAAATGGCTACACATAAGCATACATGTTTCAGCGAAAACCCAGTACGGGAATCGCTTCGTCAGGCCAAGGACATCGTCCTTGGCCTGACGAAGCGATTCCCGTACATCGTCCTTGGCCTGACGAAGCGATTCCCGTACTGGGTTTTCGCTGAAACATGTATGCTTATGTGTAGCCATTTGTTTGTAGACTAAATTCACACACACACACACACACACACACACACATATATATATATATATATATATATATATATAAATGCACGGGTTATATAAAATCTGCATGAATTAAAATTTAGGACTTTATATAAAAAAAGGTTAGAACTTTTTAACAATAAAAAAAATGTAAATTAAATATTTTACACATCCGACCGTAACGACTTTTATTCTATAAATAGATAGGCACTCGACCAAGTTATCCGGAAATAGAAATCTTCTTTCGCTCTAGAAAGACATGCTAGCTAACAGTTGACAAAAGATGGCGGACAGAATCTCCAGTGCAAAAAGGTTAAGTATTTTTTTATTTTATTTTATTTTTTTAAAACTAATCCTAAATGTTTTTTTATGTACCCTTGTTTTTAAACTTGTTTTTCGTGTTTTATTTATGTATTTAGTCTGTATTCTCCTGTCTTGTCTGTATTCTCCTGTATTATCCGCCCCCCCCTCAGGCTACAAAGTTAAATGATAAAAAGAAACAAAATGCGGGCAACTAACGATAAAAGAAAAAATGCCGGAAATTATTCTCTATTAGAGTAGATAAAGTTAGGACTTTATTTAAGTAGTATACTTAATATATACTATTACTGCAAGCTTGCCTGTAGTGAAAATGCTTGCTTCTTGCTGGCAAATCAAACCATCTAATATAGTTAGCCTTATGTTCAAGTACATTCGAAATATAATACAGTGCAAAGAAACAGTTACTCATGAAAACGTACCTCCTAAAGTAAAACCTTGAATAATTATCTAAACTCGAATGTAAATTAATATTAAGCCGACTTTACAAATTGATAATAATTAATTATTGGATTTTAATTAATTATAAGATGAAACTCTAATGATTTAAACTCAATAGATAACAACAAACTTCCACCCATTAATATGGAAGGGGAGATTATTATCAAAAGTGTCCTGAATTGTTAACTTAGCACCGGACTTACTACTTAGATATAAATAAGTCACTTACCCATTCCCCTCCCCCTTTTTTAAATGGAGAGTAGATAATACAGTGGATGTGTTATCGGCAGCTCCAGTAACTCTCGCTTCTCCTATTTTGTCATTCAGTGCTCATTCAATGAGTGATGTTTCTGACAAAGGGTGAAGAAAAAGTTGATCCAAGGTCGGTAGTACTTGGTGACCAGTAGTCTGAGATGTCGGAAATTTTTCTGTCTCTGTCTGTCCTTGTGGCCATGTCACTAGTAAGGGTGCTGGAGGTAAACATTTTGTCTGGGCTGACGTTATCCGCCTGATAGTCAGGGACCCGAACCTTGGATTAACCACTAAGGAGGCTATCCTATCAGCAGGCGCAAAGTACTGGGACTGATGTATTGCCATTTGGTGAGTGGATCTGGACCATGCAGTAGTCTCTGGTGGGGCCTCTCGATGCCATACTAGTGGGTAATTGTTACGGCTTTACCTTTTCGTGTGCTACAAAAAAATTTTTCCTGTCTTTTTCTGTCTTACTTTCCCTCTCTGTACTGCTCTAACCAAGTATGCCGACCTATTCCACAAATCCCAAAACCTCAACATGAAATATCTCCAGAATAAAAACTCGATTAAACCTAGAACCCCATCTTCCAACGTAGACCCCTACTACCAGGTCCCCTTCTCAAACATCAGGAGTCTACGTTCCAACCTTCCAGAGGTTGAAGCCCAATTACAGGAGACGAAACCGGACATATTATTTCTAAGTGACACTGGAATAGGGCCGACCACTTCCCTAGATGAGTTCATAATTAACGGATACTCTAATTTAACAGCTAAATCTGACACCCAAGATCGCGATGGACATGGAGTATGTGCCTACATTAAGGATGGCTTCCCGTGTGGCAGTGATATCTCTAGAGACGATCCTAATTTACCCTATATGTGCTTCAGGGTTTCACTTGCTAACACCACTGCATTTATATTTGCCCTCTATAGGCCCCACAACAGCGGAGTTATTATCTTTAAGAGCATATCTGAGAAAATAGACCACATACTGTCTTCACATCCCTCGGCTAACATCCACATCTGTGGTGACTTCAACGTCCATAACGTGGAATGGCTGACCCATTCAAATAAGAGAGATGATGAGGGAAGGTTTTGTTATGATTTTGCCATTGCTTATGATCTCATTGTTAGCGAACCCACCCGTGTGCCCGATACACCCGGTCAATATGCAAGCCTCTTAGAACTTTTTCTCTTAACTTCCCCTGAGCTATGTTCATGTTCCGTTCATTCTCCTCTAGGATCCTCCGACCACTCCGTCGTATCAGTTAAGATAAAAACGAAATGTAAGAAGCCCCCAGACGTACCCCTCCACCGTACTGTATACCGATACTCTATGGCTGACTGGGATAGCTTCCGTACATTCATATCTGATTTACCTCTGCACTCCATGTTTAAAAAGGAAGTGCCCTCTATAGTATCAGATCTGACCGAATGGTTAATTGTAGGCATAGACCAATTCATACCATCTAAAAAACTCCAACAAAAACCTAACAGCCAGCCATGGTTCTCCCCAGAATGTGATGCTGCTATAGCGCACAGAAATCACTTTTTTCCATAGCTACCAACGTAATAGATGCACTGAGACTAAAGCTGCTTTCAGGTCTGCTAGAAACCACTGTAAAAGAGTAATAAAAAATGCAAGAGAGCTATATGCCCAGTCTGTTTAATCCAAGGTAGCTGATCAACGGCTTGGATCCTACCAGTTTTGGCAAATAACAAATAGGATCCTGAACAGAAGTGTGCGTTCTATCCCAACCATTATCAATGGACCAGAGGTCATCTCGTCAGCGTCAGACAAGGCCAAACTATTTGCAAAGAAATTTGCAGCTAATTCTACCCTATGTGACGAAGGCCATCAACTCCCCATATTTCCTCCTATAACACAGAACAAGCTAGTTAACATACAAATATCCGTGCATAAGGTCGCCAAGCTAATCAAGAATTTAGATTCCAGTACACCAACTGGCCCTGATGGCATCCCAATTATAGTGTTAAAAAAGCTTCAACCAGAACTTGCTTCCATACTTACGAAACTTTTTAAGCGCTGCCTTAAGGAGAAGCGCTTTCCGACTCCCTGGAAGACCTCATCAGTTTGCCCTGTATTTAAGAATTCAGGTGATAAGTCATCTCCCTCTCAGTACAGACCAATAAGTCTCCTGTGTGTAATTAGTAAGTTGCTGGAATCCATATTAAATAGAGAAATAGTCAACCACCTCAGCAGGAATAACCTTCTTAGTGACACACAATATGGTTTACGCTCTGCAAGATCTACCGCAGATGTGCTGAAGGTTATATCTCACAGGATTAGTGAATCTCTTGACAAAGGCTTCCTTTCTAGGGCAATTGCTCTTGACATATCAAAGGCCTTCGACAAGGTATGGCATAAGGGTCTACTTCACAAGATCTCCAGCTACGGTATAACTGGAAATGTTTTCTCAATCATTAAATCATTTCTCTCCGATAGGCTCATAAGAGTAGGTGTAGATGGACAAAAATCGGAGGCCTGCAATATAAATGCTGGAGTCCCTCATGGGTCAATCCTGGGCCCAACTCTCTTCCTGATCTACATCAATGACCTCCCTAAACACATACTTAAATCATTCGTTGACATCTATGCTGATGATACGACCATATACGGAAACACATCAAAGACTGTAAATGACAAAGATCTCTCTGATTCTCTCTCCTCTGATCTCGAGCGCGTGGTTCGGTCGGGGAAGATGTGGGTGGTTACCTTTAATGCATCCAAAACCAAACTCCTATCCTTACATCATCAACGCTCTGATCCCCAGCAGGCATCGATTGTGATGGATGGCTCTCGTCTGGGTGAGGCCCCGTGTTTTGACAAGCTTCTGGGTTTGACCTTTACTCCTGATCTGAAATGGAACACGTACATCAAGTCTGTTGCCAAGGTCGCTGGAAAGATGGTGGGATCCTTCTACCGCTCCAGAAGATATCTCACTACTGATGCAATTCTCTATCTATATAAAAGCCAAGTACGTCCAAGGATGGAATACTGCTGCCATATCTGGGCAGGAGCTGCTAAAAACAGCCTATCCTGCCTTTACAGAGTACAAAATAGACTTCGTGTCTTAGTGATGGATACCCTTTTCTCTACCCTGCAACCTCTCTCCCACAGAAGAGACGTTGCGAGCCTTTCCTTGTTTTATCGTTATTTCCATGGCAGATTCTCGTCTGAACTCCAATCTCTAGTCCCCCCTCGCCAATCTTTTACGAAAAACACCCGTCTAGCTGAATCCACTGTGAAAAATTTCCCCCACTCTATATCTGTGCCTAAATCAAAACGCGGATTCCATGAACAAAGCTTCTTTCTTATAACTGCACGCCTGTGGAACTCTGTTCCGTCTGCCTGCTTTCCTCCGGACTACAACTTGGATGTATTCAAGTCCAATGTTAACAAATTCCTTATGGACCGCTTCATCAAATCTCCACGCTAACGTAATGTACTTGCAACAACCCTTATCCCTGAGTGGCTTTCGGGCCTTGATAAATGGTGATCACTGTGTAAAAAAAAATATATAATATTTATGCGCATTTCATTATATATATATATATGTATTAGCATTCCTGTCGTTTCCCGGTAATGAAATACGCATTATTATTATATTTTAATTCATTCTGATTTTTAATTGCCTGTAACAGAGCAAATAAATATTAATGATTTTAAAGGTTATAAAAATGGCTTTACATTTATTAGCATCGTACTATGTGTGGGTTTGTATGTTTATGCGTATGTGTGTGTTTGTGTTTGCTTTGTTGATTGTCGGTATGTATGTTTAATTTCTTGGAAAACTTACACGAGTAGCGAAGAAGATGTTTACATATATTACATTTAAATTTCTGCATTTCGGACGATCGTCAAAAAAGTGAGCGGTCCGATAAAATAAGAAAAAATAGCGATAGAAATGCATCCGGCATCACCATGATCTTTACAATAGAAATTAATAAACAAAAGCGACGAAATATTTTTATCATCAGGAATTACTCATAGCATTGTAATATTTATGCATTTCATGATCTGATTCATAATTTACCAACAATCACAATATGTTGCTCCATACCAAATAATTATAAGCATGTAAAAAATAAGTAAACATATAAAAATTCAGAATTTTTGTAAAATGAGTGCTCTGCCAACTTTACCGACCGTTGATGTTTACTTATTTAGAAGATAACAAAAACTTTGACTCCTTATCTATATATCTATAAAAGTGTATGTCTGTCTGTGTACATTTCCCTACGCAATAACTGTCAATTTTCAGTCTACAAACTCGAAATTTAATATGCAGAATATTGAGGTTTAGGAAAATATTTGTTTTCGGCCACAAATTTGGCTGTTAAGAGATCAAAGTTCCACGATTTTAGCTTTGCGAACTCTACCAATTTCCTCCGTTAATTTTGGGTATAAACAATTGGAATTTTAGATATGGGTACCTTGGACATGATTTGAGTCCACAACAATAAATGTTAAGGGGTCAAAAGAGGGGTCAAAGTTAAAACAATTTTACCGCTGCGGTCTCTACCAAATTACTGAGACAATGTCTGGTCTAAACATTTGAAATTTTACATAAAGGGTCTTCAGAGATAGGCCAAGCTTTTCAATCGGTTTGTTTCGAAAATTTAAGCTACTAGTCTATAAATGTATGTATGTATGTTTGCATGTGTGCCTAAAATTTCGACAGAGGACACGGATTTTCAGAAGATCAGTATCCTTTTAAAGCTCGACCCTTCAAACGACAAATATCGAAAAATTGGCTAAAAACATTAATTTATTCACCCTCAAGTGAGCACTTTTCTAGAGGGGGGCGCTTTTTTCGCCAATATTTTCGAAAGTCATCCCCTCTTTTCGGTTGTCTAGCCTTAATTTAAACCTACGTCACTTCCCATTTTGCGGTGGTTGTAACAGCGAAGACTCCAGGTTTTTCCCATTTCTTCCTCCCTCGTGGTACGGGTTCAAGCGTGCCTTCCTACTACCACTTGCTAAAACACACCTCCAAACACCCAGGCAACGCCGGCCACCAATGCTAATTATCTTGAAAAGTGTAGTTTTTCATAAAATAAATCTATATAATTCTGTAAAAACTACAACACTATGGGACAAAGATAAATCACTAATTCCACGTGTAAACTGAGTTTGTAAAGCCAGTGTGTTTTACACATATATAGAAAAAGGAAGAAAAAGCTTTTAATAAATTTATAACATTTCGACCTCATTTTCAAAGGACTTTTTAAGGAAATGATAAAGATGGTTGAGGAAAGAAAAACCTTCGTGTCTTTCCCTCTGAAAAGATACAAATCCAGTGATTGGATATAATAGTCTATGTAAGACAATCTCAGCTAAATCAAATTGCTCAATATACAAGATAACCAAATAAATTATAAATTAGGAATTTAAATTTTATGATTTCAAACGGTCCAATTTCAAATATAGAATTTTCATTGTATGCAAAACAAAGATTGCAATTTAGGAAATAGATTTCCTTAACCCATGTGTTTTCGATGTTTATTCATATACTCAGAGGAAAAAATATTAGCAAATATTATAAATGGTTTGCGCCTTATTTGCTAATAAACATAGAAAATAAAAAGTTTGTTATATTCTTAAATCATTTAGCTACATTAGATATTGCTGCAGAATAAAACATAAATATATTTGAATCCTGTCTACACATGTCTTGACCTTTCATATTCAAGCTTAATAAGTTCGTTGCCATTTCTCTCTCTTTTTCTTTTCTCTTTCTATTTTCAAATTTATTCTCCCACCACTATCTGTTCAATTGACATCGCATTTTTAGCAGAAGGATTTTAGATTTGATAGCTTTTAGTTTTAGTTTAAAACATTTTTACTTCTGCTGATATATATATATATATATATATATATATATATATATACATATATATGTACTTTTAATCACCAAAGCGGCATTTGATTTTTAATGACTATTTTGCTGTGCTTTGATAAGCAATTCTTTTATTTTTATTTGTCTGTGTCCAGATATTTTAGTTTTATTCACAAATTGATTTAGCACTTCGATTGAATTATGAAACTTATATAAAAAAAAACGTATTAAAATAATCTTTACCGCTTGATATAATCGAATATTTGCCGGATATCTCATTCAACCACAAGAGAAACTAAGTAAATATGTCTACATCGTAATGTTACCTGATGCCTTGGAAGAATTGCAATATGCGTTGGATCTTTTTTACCATTCCTACTGTCGAAGAACTTTTATTTCAGAATCTAGCATACATTTTGTATCCGAAGTTCAATATCGTTTTTTATTTAACAGCAATATCGAACTTCCCTTATTCTAGGTAGCTAAAATGATTTAAACACTTTAAAATATCTTTTTATTTTCTGTGCACACTAGTTATAATATTTGCTAATGTTTTTCCTTTGAGAAGATGAATAAACATCAGTAACTCATAGGTTAAGGAAATCTATCTATTAAACAGTATTCTTTGTTTTGCATATAATAAAAATTCTATATTTGAAAAGTTAACAGTTTCTAATCATAAAATTTGAATTCATAAATTATGATATATATATATATATATATATATACGTATGTATGGGCGTGTATGCGTGTGTATACGTTTTTATGTACAATGAAAGAAAGCAATTGAAAAAGTATGGAAACGACACTAATCAGATTTCAAATCCATGTTATACTCTTTAATCACCTAGTAGCTTATGAGAGGGCATAAATTGTAAAAACCGTCTCTCTGATTGTGTCGAAATTAATAATTAACGCCGATTCAAAAAGGCTTCAAATGGGTTTTCATGATCAAATCTAATTGTGAAACTAAAGGAGTGATGTCGATGTAAAACATCGGTAAAAAATACGTTCAGGGGATTGTCATTTTTATATATTTTTTTTTCAAATTCCGTTGGTTTCTCGTACATATATTTGACAATAGTCATTGCAAAGGATGGTATATATTTCGGTCTGTGATGCGGGGGTTCTAGAAAGGTTCTTTCTGGTCTTCATTATATAAGCTATAGTTAATAATGTTTGTATCGTTTATATTATTGTGCTTTACAGCTTTTTTATATCGAGTTAGTTATATAGTGTGACTATTCATTCAGTGTAAATGAAAAATATGGCAATTCTTTGATGAGAATTGCTGTCTATATTCTGTTTCTCTCGCTTTACTATTCGACGTAGTGAACGTTGTGCAATTAATAAAACAATTGTTTGTATGTTTTACAGTCGCAAAAAAAAAACTTTTTTTCCACCAATCCGTTGAACTTCACTTCTGCTCGCTTCCATTAATGTTCATTTCATTTTATGTTCCTCGCCATGTAATGGACGATTTGTATAACATTTCTGGCCAAATTGGCTGAGAAAAAATAATTCGACTACTTTACCGCTATCAAAGATATGTCGTTCATGACACAATCATTATTAGAGTTAGATAAAGCTTTTTTACAATCTGTGGAGTTGCCATTTGTTACACTATTTTCTATTTTGATTTAATTGTCTAATGGCATAAGGGATTAAAAAAAACATGGAGTTTGTGAGGATGATGATAGATAAGGAATAACTAAGGAAGTCAAAACATCGTTAATTGGCCAAATAAAGCAATTCATAGATAAAGACCGTCGTGTGTTTATAGATATAATACGTGCACAGTTTGATGTTAATGTGGAAGAGTGTACTCGCGGTTAATCGAATTTTTTGAACGGTACAACTACCGGATTGCAACCGAGAGAGATTACTTCGAAGAGAAAAAGACGACGTTCGTGGATGTACTCTTATTAAAATTGCCCATACAAAAAATTCTGAAGACGCGTCGTATGTTAACGCGGAACATGGTATGAGATTAGAATAAATATGTAAATAGTAATATGTAATAGTAATACTATTTTTTAGTAATAGTAAATGTATTAATTGTAAAAATAATTTATTTGTGCAAAATTAATAATAAATTTCTGTATTCTTGATTGAACTTTCGTAATTGACTTTTGAAAAATGTGCCTTAGATATTTCTGATTTTTTTTTCGACTAAACTATATCGGCCATATATGAATCAATTTATTACAAGTGAATACTAAGCTAGGTGTTTCTAATTTAATCGGAGAATAATCTCCCTTAACATGAGAACATAGTGCGTATGATATAGGGAGGCATTTATTTTCATATTTGTGTTGAAATATTTCTTTTTTAATCGCGTTCAAAATTATTCTTTGTTTGCCTTTTTAGATGATAAAATTGCAAAACTGGTGTAATTGTTATTATTATTTTTCAATATGCCTACAGATTGTTATTATTATTTTTCAATATGCCTACAGATTGTTATTATTATTTTTCAATATGCCTACAGATTCTATCTGCAGTTTATCATATGACTAAAGTACTTCCGTGTGTAGTTCTCTTAATGATGTAGTTATTTATGAGTATTTCGGTATGAATCTTCATAAATAATTCGTTATACATAGTAATCTTTGTATGCTATTTTTATTTTCATTAAATTTCGAATAATAGGTAAAAATTGATTAAATTGTTCGTAAGAAATTTGTGTAGTGCTTTGTGCCTGCAGACGCATACTCTAAATCAGAATAAACTGTAAAATGCGATTAAAAATGTAATCATTCGACAAAATCATTTCGGGATTTTAAAGGTTTGCAAGAGTCAAATTAAAACATTTTAAATTATTTCGGGATTTTAAAGGTTCGCAAAGGTCAAATTAAAACATTTTAAATTATTTCGGGATTTTAAAGGTTTGCAAGAGTCAAATTAAAACATTTTAAATTATTTCGGGATTTTAAAGGTTTGCAAGAGTCAAATTAAAATATTTTAAATTATTTCGGGAGTTTAAAGGTTCGCAAGAGTCAAATTAAAACATTTTAAATTATTTCGGGATTTTAAAGGTTTGCAAGAGTCAAATTAAAACATTTTAAAGGTATTACATATGTGCATGTTTAGTTTATGCTATATACAGGACATTCGGAATATATTTATTACGTGCGTAAACCAGTCGTAGAAATTAAGAAACCAAGCAAAAATAGGTTCTCAAATTTAGTTCATATATACCTCGTGCGAAATAGAATAGAAGTTATATTTAGAAAATTATATCGTGACCAAAGTACGTGTAGCATTATATCTTATCACGAAAAAAGGGGCAAATTTGAGAAAATGAATTCGTGACAGCAGAATAAAAACTACACTAACTGCTAAGAAGACATAATTCATAGGAGAATGCTCTCATGATCAGCATTTAAAAGTTGTGTGAAATAATCTGCAACCATATAGTAAGCTAAAAATATTAACTGATAAACGAACCGACTATTGATACAATGAAAATTGTACATTTCAAAGTAAGTAATGTTAAATCATTTTTAAAAGAGTAATAGATGGTAATCGTTTGTGTTTTCCTGGTAGCTGTTCTGATATTACTAACATTTTATACTAAAAGGCACTTTATCTGCGAATATGTCTGTGTGTGTATGTGAGCTCGTTTACTATAGACCCCGACACGGCTAGGTATTTTTTTAATTGTGTACCTTATGTGTCTGTAAGTGTTCATAGACAGGATTTTGTATCAGACTTCCCATGATATGTGTAGAAAATCGGTAATCGAAAAATCTGATAATAAAGGAAACAGTCCAATTTTTACTTAAGCCAATGCGATTACATGCGTGAGGTCATTTGTAGCGTTCTTCATGCACACTGTGGTGAGTCCCCGACTAAAAAAGAGTATTATTGATTTGAATATAAAATGAGATATTTCATCGATTCAGATGACAATAATAGTAAATTAAGCGTGGATCATTTGTTGAAACGGAATTCGATGACGGCAACATAATAGTTTCTTCAACAGCCACGCACACACATATAAGCAACGTCTTAGAGCATTTCTCTTAATTATATGATAACTAATCCTCCATTTAATATAGGAAACGACAGAATAATTGTTTACAATTTCTTAAAGTCAGACGAGACGTTATTAGATTTTGAATGCTTATTTTACATTTATTTGCCAATGCATATTTTGAAATATAACGAAACGAATTCTTCACTGATTAAAAGCGTCGTAATGAATATTTGCATTTTTCATTGATATTATTGACGGAATAAAATGCTACGGAAATGTAAACTTCACTTAGATTTCTTGAGAAGGTTTATTCAGGTTAATGTTGACATTGTAGTAAACGTGATGTATTTCGAATATTTATCGACATCAACTCATGTAACAGGGATTGCTATTTAAAGAAGATAAAATTGGTGATGACAGACGGTTCAGTGCTTGATAACCTAAATAAAATATCGAAATTGAAAAAAGATGTAAATAATCGTTTAATGAAAGCCGACTTTGTCAGTTTTCTTTTCCGGATATCAGTAGAGCAAGCAGTTCAAAGCAGAAAATAATTATTGCTGTTGTTCGTAGTTGTAAGATTTGTTGTTTACTACGATTTAAGCGAAAATTTTTCTTTAATATAATGTTTTATATAAAAACACTTCACTAACTACAACCACAATCTATATGTGCCTAAATCTGAACGCAAGTTCCATGAACAGGGGGTTCTTCCTATAATTACCCATGGGTGGAACACTGTTCCACTGACTTTGTCCCTGGCCGATTACAATATGGATGCCTTTAAGTTCAATATAAATAAGTTCTTGTTGAGTCCTCCCGGTGAATAATCTAAATTTTACTACATCTACACTACCACCTTAAATGCATTAACACTTATACTCGAGTAGCCTTTTAGCCTTGCTAAATTATGATTCCCTTGTGAAATCATGGTGACGTTATAACAATGTTCTGCTAATTTTCTTTTGAAGTATTATAATCTATCCCTGCTTTCTATTTTTTTCATTTTTACAGATAACTCTTAATCCTCAGTGTTCTTACTGTTATGATATGCGATGACTCTAGTAAGAAAAATGGACAGATTTAATATCAGCTTAATACACGAGTTTGATAGATATGTTGTCAGATGAATTTAGAGGAACAAGAGTGTTTGTAAGTATTAAAAAAATGCCAGCAAGTTATATTCTCTAGGTTAAACGGAAGCTATACGCAGTGTACCAGTAACTTGTTGCAAACCCGACTGATGCAGATCAAGCGTAACCTTTATACAACATTTTATACAGACACTTGTGTTCCATGGTAGTAGCTTATCAGCTGGCCACACCATCGCAAGTAAACGGTTGATGAATACTTAGTTGGTTTAAGAACATTATCATAAGCGTTTTATTTTGTGAAAGGCAATATATTAAGATCTTCCTGATAAGTAAGCTTTTTCGGGCGTCTTCAGGAATTGATAGATTAACAACTTACGAGTTATTCTTCCAAGCTAGACAGATCCCATAGGAACCAAAATCAATTGCAGCAATAGCAAGTAGGAGGTGATCGTAGGTAAGCGTACTGACTACATGGCTGTTCTAAGTTCGAATCCAGGTAGTGTTATAAAAACACTTTCGCTTAGGGACATTGTACACCCTTCATGAGAAACAAATATCAAGAAAATCATAAATAACAACAGTAACAAAATCCATCAGCAAGAACTAATCATATGGAGACAATGTCGTTTCACCTCTAGCGAGTGAGATATACGAGGATTCTGTGTGCTATTAACGTGCGGGTCCAACTCATGTTGTTAAGGAGTACTGAGATCAGACTGATATGAGGAATCTTTATCAATGAACATAATGTACAGTACGGTTTTATAGTTGCAATAAGGATCGCATATATAGCAACTATTCGTGAAATATGTCGTTGTAATTATTGCCCTGTAAAAAGAATGTACGCAGCATTGACTTACTTTGGTGTCAAAACTGATCCTGTACTATTTTAAGAACATTTAGACACAGGGCATTCTAGCTGATTGTAAGCAAATCGCTCATCGATGTTAATGAATCATCGAAGAGACTTATTACGAAGTAAATTTTGATTCCAAACATGATATCCATAAACAGTTATGCTCTGTACTAATAATGTAACAGGACTAAAGGGATGCAAAAAAAAACACACACACACACAACGATAGATGTAATAATGTCTCTGGTATCTATCGTAAGCACATCAGCTAAGGGTGTCAAATTTCGTGGAGTAAAAATATGTACAGCTATTTGTATTGAAGATAAGGGCTTCTCAGCTATGTTTCACCAGAATGGCTGACCTGAACTGGGACGCTGAAGTGGACAATGAATGAAGGGCGAGATTAGCTGTGCAAGTCCAGAGTATGAAATTTATACTAAAAATATAACTGCATACAAAGACGAACTTCAAATGTGAATTTATAATAGTTGGCAGGTAACATATGCTTCGAAACGACTAGAAAATCGTCAAATAATTGATTTCTCTTATGATTATCGATCAACATGTGAAGCACCACTTATGGATTACAATAACATCAAATCAAGTTTATGGTGTTACCATAAATGCTGGTATGTTCTCTCTAAACTACGAGAGTTGCACCAGAAAGGAATTCATATAACATTGATAGATTTTTAGAGGATGTACCTGTCTCTATGGATATTTCAGAAAGAAAGGACAAAACGTATTATTTGACACTATGATTTTTAAGGTTTCACTGTTTTATCCTTCACAATGTCAGTCATTATTAGAACTGCTTTGATGCAAGATACGTCTGCAATAAAATCAACTTCAGCTTATGTTGATGACATATACGCCAATGGGTAGGTAATGTCACCAGATGAATAAGAGAGAAAAAAGATAAAAAGATCTTCAGATATAATAGAATTTTTCAGATGTGTCAGTGCCATAAGCGCTTAAAAGATGGGATGCTTTTGTCTGAGCTTGGGGTTTCGGTTCAGTGCAACAATTTGCGACGAAGTTATGTTATGTAATGTGCTTACTGGACACACCGCAGATATATGTGTACAAAACTAGAAAAGACAATAATAAATTCGGCAGGTTACAACAGCAATGTTAATGAGGAGAGTTAAATAAGGAAAATCCCCGACGAAATACCTGTCGCATGCGATTCAACGTTGGTTTGTAGATAAATAGTGTTTATATGCGGAATTAATTTGCATATGAGGGGGATAGCTACTTAAGATAGCTAATTTGCATATCATGGGATAGCTACTCAATTAAATAGGCAAGAAAGTTCTGTATTTGACAGCTAATTAAAACATCGAAGTTGCTAATACTTCTGAATTACTGTTTAATAAACAGGAGTTTTGTCAGTTTTATTTTCAAAGGTAACCGCAGTCATTAGTAGATGCATTCCATATGATCAAGGAACAGTAATAACATTGGATGATGGCTTTCTACTAATTAAATTAATATAAAATTTCCAAGTACGGTGAGTTTAAACAACTTGGAATTTTGCGATATAAGCTAAGTTACAGCCATGACTACTTACAGTGACATTTGTACAATGAAGAAAGAAAACAATTACAGAGAGGAGTCAAGGCAGTTCAGAGTCAAAAGGGGTAAACACGGCGGACAAGATTTCCAACACTCCATGGTAATTAATTAATAAAAGCACGGTTAATTATGTATGAGAAGCAAATATTTCAACACATCCAACGCGAGTTACATAAACGTTTTCGATTAGGCAAGATAGGTTCAGTTTCCAATTGTTGATTCTGACGTAATACACATGAACATGGATTCAAATTTAGTGACAACCATTAGGGAATTAACAGAAACACTTAGTACCACCATGTTTGGCGATGTTGGTTACCACTTTAAAATAAATGAGTTGTTGAATTTTGCTAAAATATTCAGTTCAGTTGCGTAAAAACTATCTCAAGTCACACAGTAACTCTATCGATCGTTGATGAGTTTTCCGGAAATCAGCAAGGATCCGGACGTGTACCTCGGAGACTATTCCTTAGCATAGAAGCCCACCTTCAATCTCTTCCCCCTCAATAATTTCCTCATATAGATGTCACTCAAGCAAGTCAGGTCGTATAACATGGTCTGTTTGTCGCGTAAGCTATTGAGTAGCGATTCCACGGGAACACGGTTTCTGTATGTATTTTCGTTTTGCGCAAGAATATTTTAACATGTTTCTCTATTATATTGCGCATCTAAAGTAAATTTATGGCATAATATTCATCCCATTGTTTTTGAGAACGAGAAAAAAGTACAAAGTCGTAGCACTCCTTAAGCTAAGCCGAGGTTTCTTTCGACTTGTGGGTGGGCTCCGGGTTCTGTTGCCACACCCAGATTCTACCAGCAGTCATCTGATTACACGAGGAGATCACCACACACTTCAGCACATTCAGACACACCTTGGTGTTGACTTTAAAGCTGACTTCGAAGATTTTATGTGAACGTATGTGCTCCCCCCCCTCAATTAAAACCACACTAAAGACCATAATTGTGACCGGAAGTTTTGTTGTTATCCCTATTATTCGTTGACATCAATCGATATATTTTGAGGGTTCTAAAAACGATTCTGATATCATAATTTAGTTCCGAAGAGAGCATGAGTTGTACAGCAACGCATTACCGATCTCGCTCGCTGAACATTGTTTTACTTTCAGATATGATGAAAGGCTCCTATCGTTTTAAAAATTGTACACAATTGGCTAACAAAAAACGAAACCAGTTTCCATCAACTGCAAATGGAATAATGTCGTCTTTTCTAGAACGGCAATTGTATCATTCCAGCCTTTACACACACACACACACACACACACATACACACACACACACACACACACACGCATACATATATATATATATATGTGTGTGTGTGTATATATATTAAGAAACAAACCAAATTATGTGTTCATCAACGTTTCGTCTTTATTTTATGACTTCCTTGTAATGAATGAAATTAAGAAAACAAAAACAACAGCACGCATATTTTTGGAGGAAAAGTGTGACGCTGTTCCATTCCAGAAACGGAAAAAGACGTTGGAAATAAAAACATTAACGCCGATATGGCGTTTTAAAAAGCTTCCCTCTCTTACACAACGCAAGTTACTCTCTTTTTATTGAATTTCCAACGTCTTTTTCCGTTTCTGAAATGGAAGAGCGTCACACTTTTCCATTAATCCAGAGAAAGTCTCAAAATAAAGATGAAGCGTTGATAAACACATAACTCAACTTGTTCCTTTTTATTTCTCTATTTCGTTGGAATATTATTTCACTTATTCTCATATATATATATATATATATATATATATATATATATATATATATATATGTGTGTGTGTGTGTGTGTGTGCGTGTATATATATGTGTATATATATATATATATAGAGAGAGAGAGAGAGAGAGATCTTATAATAAAAAAGAATATTACTTTGTCACATTGTGTGACTCTTTCTAAATATGTAGATGTACTTAAGACTGTACCTTGAATATGCATGTATTCACAGTCATGTATTACTTAAGATTTTCTGCGTCCGCAAGAGGAAGTCTTAAGCTAATGGCCATTTCCAAACAAAGTGGTGATGCTAATAATCAATTTATAAGCGTTAATGTCATCGATTTAAAGTATGTTTAAATAAATCAATGATTTATATAATAGAGTTTCAGCATCAAGTAAACTCGCAAAAAATATAACGTCTTATATGGTTCTGTCGCAGTGGAAAAAGGCTGACGTAATCATGCTTGTATATAAATATGTAAAGCCATGGCCAAAACTATGAAGCTCCAATAAAAAATCTAGATTATGATTCAAACTTATATATTTAAACAGTAGAGTAAATATAAATATATTAAAAAACAATCACTATTTGACATGGCGTTTCTTTTGTCTTTATAATAGCTTTATTTCTGTGTACATATTGTGTTTGCATGTGATCAGATCAATTTTCTGCTACTCTTCATAAAGTTTGACCCCGAATTATTATTTTTTTTTTTGATGAAAAATTGAACATTCCCACTATTTTTCTTAGATGGGACCACAAAGTTTCCATGGAATTTAGGTCCGTTGATTGAGGTGCAACTTTATCACGGTAATCCCTTTTTTTCTCAAACTAACCCATTAAAACTTATGACATGAAGCATTGTCTTGTTGGAAGATTACATCACTTGACATGTTATTTTTAAATATTTTAGTCACAGAGGTTTGTTAATCCTGGCCCAGTATGTTAATATAAATTGTAGAACCAGTTTGTGAGATAAAATGAGATACTTACTGAAAGTTAAACAAGGTTTAAAAATTAATGTTTATTAACATCACTGCTAAATCGTTCGCTTAAATTTTAAAACAAAGAAATTTATTTTATGTAGTGATGTCTTTCATATTTATAAACCCTTTAGAAATTTATCAGCAACAATCGCGGCTACGACGTTAGAACCTAAACACAGGATGTCTTTAATGACAATTTTTGCATACATTTAATATTAGTTTTTTTTCCGAACAATACGAGTCAACATATTTTTTTATAATAGAAATGTGAAAGATTTCTTTTTTTTTTTTTTTTAGCTTTGAAAATAGAATAAATTCAAATTTACGTATATCTCGTAAGTTGGAGTGTATTTAGTATTATACTAACTTCGCCAATATTCTCAATATTGCTACCTGCATATATATATATATGTATATATATATATATATATATATATATATATATATATATATTTACATACACACATATACACTTTGTCTCGGCAGCCGTGTTAAACGCATATCTTATTTTTCTTTTATTAATATTATTGAAAAATTTTCCCTTTTTCCTTGTACATATTTGTGAATTATTCCACGGATTTCGGCCTTTTGGATTATTTTGGACCATTTTCCAATTACACGATTTCCTTGAACTTGACTTGTGCGAATGGAAATTTAATTAACTTTTTTGGATTTACTTTTTTGGATTTTACCGTCATTGGATACTTTACCTTTCACCAGACTATCCATTCACGTGAAATCACCTTTTTCTTAACCATATTTCCTCTGCTTCACTTTTTGTTATCAAGAAGGATCTTTGCCTTGTGGCAGTTTCATAAAATACTTTTGTATGCAAAATCCGATCCCGCATTTTGCTAATTCCTACCCTCTGATAAGAATGAAAGTATTTCTCCGAAACTCCGCAGATTAAGGACTATCCACTTATTAAGCGTTTCTTTTTTTTTCTAAATATGTTTTTAACTATTTTTCAAAGTGATTCTTACATGTTTTATTAACTATTTGCTCTTATATATATATATATATATATATATATATATATATATATATATATATATATATATATATATATATACACACGCTATTATATAAAATGTATTTCATGGGTGCCTCGTAAAGTGTCTGAGTTCGTTCCCTATAGGCTCCAAAACGCCCAGTCTGATTTTTATGAAATTTCACATGAATCAAACTTTATTTGCCTATCAGTGTTCTTAGATAAATTTTCTTAACGTCTTCGATAAGTAATGATGATCGACAATCTGATAATTTCGTTGAAAGAGAAAACAAGTAATTTCAAGTAAAGTAAACACCTTTTATAACTTAATATAGCAAGTGCATTCAAGCAGTTTCATTTCCACACAAACCGAAAGGTCCAACATATGAAATAAACAGTAAGTTCTTTTATATGACATGATCGCGTTTAAAATAAATGTTGCTGTTTAAAATACACTTGCACCATGATACTTGACCTTTTCATTTTAAACATTAATTCAATACATTATCATGGCACAAGCATAGACTATCAACAATCTAATCTTAAATAGAACAGGGGCGCTATCAAAATGAATACCCCCGTTTGGAGCAAAATTAAAGAATATTCCTTTATTTCTGCATTGAAAACTTTATTTTAAGTCATTATACATGAAAATAATGTTATAAAAGTAGTGATAAGTATACTATAGTATTCTATATTCTTGAATGTATTGTGGATTAAGTCACTGCGGCAATCAATCAAATAGATTGAAAAATGGGCGATTGATTACTATACGACTATTGCAGTGTGAAACATTCGTTGATCACCATTTCGTGCCGGGTAACTCTGAGTGTCTCTGCTAGTATCAAATTGTAAAATGATCAGTCGAAAAATCACGTATTATACCCTAAAGAACTCCCCATTTACAACAAATTAGTGTAGATTTTATTTAAGACGCTACCATTTTAATTGAATCAATTCTCAAACTAGCAATTTAATAAGACACTGAATAAAAATCTTAAAAATATGAACAACGCAAACTTGAGAAAACCAAAATATTTTCATGCAAATTAAAGTTATATGAAAAAGAAAGAGACAGAAAAAATAATTTAGAGATAGGCTTATCCGGTTATATATTGCAATTACAAATAATATTGAAATACAAGATGAACATTTCGTAAATATATCAAACTATAAAACAGCAGGAATATACGAAGATGAAACTGGTCGTCCCCCTCCAAAATAATGCCAAAAGATCACTGTAAAGCCGTTACTCAAGAGAAGAGCAATAATCAGATCAAAACAAGGCATACAAACTATCAGCCCTCACCTAAAAATTTAGAACTGTAATATTAATCGGCAGATACAAAATATATAAAAATCTATTGAGAGTTATATCAGGCAAGTAGGTATTTATATAAACAACAAACACGGTCACAAAACTAACACGGTTATAAAAGTGAAGCATACTACGGGAACTACCTGACGATGGATCTCGTTATAGACTGAAACGTTATGATGATGGCTAAGTGTGAAAAAATTACTTAATAATTGCAGGCAACTTTTTTCACATTAATATTACATATATTTTATGTAGAAATTTATTAAATCATTTGATACCGCATTTCATATTTATTTAGCTCTACTCTTATATAAAAGTCACTTTGTGATTGTGTGTGAGTTTTTTTCGCATAGGTTTCAACACGGTTGTGCGCTTTTTGTGCACATTTAACACAAAGCTCATTTATATGTCGGTCAGTGTACTTACATATGTTTCGTTCAAAAATCCACCCGAAAAATATCGAAAATCGAAAGAAATAAAAAAAAAAACGATCTTAAAAATAGCTTGTGTCTCTTACAGATAAAAATAAATAATGCTTACAGGACAATATTTCACGTTACACCGGCAAGGGACGTTATAAAATTTCAGTTAATCATTTATTTAAAAAGAAAACAGATTTATTATCATCTGAAGGTATAGCTTACTAGTAGGGCATTCGACAACAAATAGAATGATCCCCTGTTCCAGCCTGGTTCTACCTCGCCATTTATTTTAATTTTTATATTTTTAATGAGTTCAATTTACGAGATAAGAAGACGCACAATTTAAAATCGCCGCAAATCATTTCTTTCCTCGCATATTTTAAAACTAAATAACAATCAGAAGTGGCTGTCCAGGTCCCTCATCGTCACACACAAATATCTGCTGACGTGATATTGTAAACAAACACAGACAAAATTTGATGAACAATATTATCATTATTTTTATTTATTTTTATTTCGGTTTAATCCGTCGGGCAAATTATTCATCGTAATATATAATAATCAATAGAGAATCGATTCTATCAAAGTACAAATACAATATGCATATCTTAAAATCTCTGGACCCCTCGACAGTCTCTCAGTATAAACACCCGTCTAGCTGAAACAACTGTTAAAAATTTCCGCACTCTTTATCTGTGCCAAAACCAAAACGTAGATTCCATGAACAAAGCTTCTTTCTTAGAAGTGCACGCCTGTGGAACTCTGCTCCTTTGCCTGTTTCCCACCTGACTACAACCTGAATGTCTTCAAATCCAACATAAACAAATTCCTGATTAACCGCCCTCTTAAGTAAAATCGAATCTTCAATACTGTACACACAATAAGCCTTATCCCCGAGTGGATTCCGGGCCTTAATAAGTGGTGACTACCTTGTAAAAAATATCATGTTTAAACATATTGTACAACCAGACAACGCTGGGATGCCAGTTAGTACAGAGTAATAGACCTGATATACGACTATGAATAGTTTCTCTATATTCAGATACTTATTGTAAACTCACTCGTGCATAACTAGTTATTTATTGCTTATATATTTTCAATTTCGATTGACAATCACATTACTTCCTGTTCACATAAATCCCTTTACAACTGAATTCTTGCTGATAACGGCAGTTTTTTTCTGGATTTTGAATAACGATGAGAAAACTTTCACATCTAGTACTTTCTTCACTCTTATAATCCAATCTGAAAAGAGGTTTCTTTATTTTTCTCTTCCTGTATTACAAATGACATCATTTTCTAGTATGAACACATATTTTATGGTTTATACTATATTAGCGTTGCCCGAGTGTGCGTAGGTGGTATAGTAAAGGACCCCGAAAAAAAGTGGTAGTATCGGGGAGGATCAAAGCAACAATAGGCAGCCCGGGTGGAGAAAGGTGTTATTAAAAAGAAGTGCTTGTAGGCAGGCAGACTCGAACCCGTCACGCGCAGGAGGGGAAAAAACCGTAACGTTTTGGCCGATGCGTGCATGGCGCAAATGGAAGTCGAGAGCGTTGAAATTAAGCGTAGTTAATCCAACAGAGACGATGACTTGCGAAAATGTCGATAGAAAAAAAATGATCCTTCCTTGTACAAAACTGCCCAGTTGATGGTAAAGAAATTAATGTTTTTGATCAATTTTTCAATATTTGTCATCTGGAGGATTGAACATCAAACGATACTAATCCCCTGAGGATCCATTGAGTGTGTCGAAAGTTTTTGGGAGATTTAAAATATACCACACATTTTGCCTTTCATATATTCGACTAGCTTGCGTGTCCGGCGTTGCCCTGGTGTTTGCAGGTGTGTGTTGAGCAAAAAAAATAAAATAATAAAGTGGGAGTAGGCGAGCTCGAATCCCTGACGCGAAGTCGGAAAAGAAGTGAAAGAAAATCTGTCGTCTTTCCGCTACTCCATTGCGTGACTGGATATTCGGAAAAAATGAAGCAAAGTCAACCCAACCGAGATGATCACTTGCAAAAATGCCTCCAAAAGATCGACCCCTCCTTGTAGAAAACTGCACAGTCAAGGGTGAAGGAATTAATGTTCTTTCACAATTTTCAATATTTGTCGCCCGATATGTCGAGCTTCAAAACGATACCGATCTTGTGAAAATACGTCATCTCTGTTGAAAGTTTAAGGCTGAACTACAAACATACATACATACATTTTAACAGACAGGTGAGATCTATATTATAGATGATTTAACAGTCGTACATTTTTAAAAATATATTATTACCAACAATAACTAATTCTGTTTCTTGAAATTTTAGTTAGAACAAATATAACCGAATATCCGTCTTTCACTGTCTTTGCGATCATTTGGAGTTTTCACACCAGCCTTTAACCATTGATTCCTCGCTAGCAACGACACTTGGCCTTCTCTAAAATTTGAGCGAAATTAGGCGCCCATACCCAACCCGCGACTATTATTTATATATTCTTTATATATTCTTACGTTAGTCTGGGTGGTTTAAATTGCTATCATTACTGTTGATTTTTGTAGTATATAATAGTATTATTAAAGGAGGAGAGGTACTGTGGCATTGGTTGCATATTGCCACCTTATTTGAATTGAAGACCAATAGTATGTTCTTGTGAGACATTAATCTTAATTATGGGTTGCGACCACGTATAGTCATTTACAAACGTTACCTAGAACTGGATGATTACTGAAAATCGGGATAAACCTCTCATCCACACTTCAGGAAACATCAGTATATATTATCAGTAAGTAATCTCTGATCATGGTTAGATGGGAATTCTTAGCAAGTACAAATAATCATTAAATATTCTTTATTATAGGCCAATCATTCTCCATTCCTTTTTAACTTCTAGACATTATTTCAAATTATACAGGATGAAAAGATAACATTTTCTCTCTAGAAAAACGATATGATTCTATTTCCGTTTGATGACGACAGATTCTTTTTTTGCTTCATTAAATATACGTACTTTCGATAAGAGACTTCTATCATGTCTGAAAGTGGCACAGTGTTCACCGAGTAAGATAATGCGCCATTGTACAACTGATGCTCTTTACCGATCTAAGTTATGACCACATGATCATTGCCAGGACTCACAAAATGCAAATTCGGATTGTTCAACACTTAGGCGCTCAACTCAATAAAGTTTCTGGTCACGGTTATGATCTTTGGTGCGGTTTCCTGTGAGGGCTACATCATGCCACCTCACATCTTTGAAGTCTACTTGAAAGTCAATACCAAAAAGTACCTGGATCTGCTATAGCATGTGGTGATCCCCTGGTGCAATCAGGTGGCCGATGGCAGACCCGACAGTATCGCAGTCGGACTCGGTGCCGGCCCACGAGCCCAAAGAGACTAAGACTTGGCTCCAACTCGAAGCTGCTGAACTACTTCGTTTGGTTATACGTCAAGAACATCACCAACATGACCACACACAATACAAAAGCCAGCCTTATCGCAGCCATTCGCCGAGTTTCGTCGAGTTCCTATCGGTGCTTGTAAAAAAAGATACTTTTAGTTCCAGACATGTATCAAGGCGGTGAGTGAATCTGAAAGCAGCTACATTAGTTAGATGTAAATGCTACAAAAAATCTAATTATATTAATTTTATCAATAAATATTTTAAAATAGAGCTATAGTGTTGTTTTAAGGGCAACACATTAATTGTTCTCACACTGTACATGCAACATTGCACGTTCAGAATATGGTTTATCTCTCATTCGTTACCTTTTCTATCAATCTATTTCATTTGATTCATCTTCAAAAATTAGACAATTCTTTGTTTACGTGAGGTCTTTATTATATTAAAACAAATCACTATGCTTTTAATCATTCAATTTGCAGCCGAAATCTTCTCCACAGCGTTATTTTTTCTACAACAGTATCCACTGATACATGCAAAAAGTGCATTTAAAAGAAATAAACTTTGCGGAGATACGCACTCATTTGTCTTACAGAATATCTTGAGTTTGGAAATAGGTTAATTATAATATATTTATTAGTTGAAATAATAATCTATAGGTTGGAATCACATGAGCTGGTGGGAAAACTCTCCCAAAAGACAATATGAAACAATTATTTATGTAATCAACCAGTGATCTTCGTTTCTCTTCATTAAATCTGTTTGAAAGAATTTGTTGCTGATGTTGTAAAGATTCGACTGATGGGGAGCTGCGTTAAAGTTTACGTCTCCAAAGTTCCCGTTTTAGTTTTCCATTATGTCGGTGTTGTTATTTATTTAAATTTCCCCACTTAAATTCGTACATCACTGTTTTTATTCTACTTGCGTGACTTCCTTATGTTATACGTCAATTTGCCCACTATTAACTATATTACACTGAATTAATCGTTTAAACTTAAATAAAATGTTTATGCACCCGGAATCTATAAATACCCTTATTACTCTATTATTCGCTTCAATTTCTATCATTTAAAGCGGCAAGTATTTCACATTCACTTTTGTTGTTGAGTTATGTTGACAATAGTTGGCAGCATACAATATTTTGCTGCCAACTGCTTGACATTTTTGCTATATGCTTTTGACCCCCAACTCTTTTGACGTGACTTAACTGTTGTGATATGTTAAAGCAATTCTCCTCTTTTGTTATTGATTCTCTATTACACCTTAATATTGTGAGCTTTTCATGTGCTTCAAAAAGCAGATTAGTAAACACTGTGACTACTGACATTTTTATTCGAGTATAACAAGACTTATAATCATTATTTATTATAAAAGCATCTCTGTAAATTTTACGTGAAATGAAAATACACGCTTTAGAACTGGGCAGACTGCTGAAAAAGGACAATGGAATAAAGCAAGCCTTACATGAGGAGAAGAAATTCAGTTTTCTAAGGGGGGTTGCTTAAGGGAAGCTGGTAAAAGTAAACAGATACCATTTATTTATGGTATCTGGATAAATAAAACTCCAATAAACGGAGTTGAATTTTCAGTTCTAGGAAAGACGATGTTCGTCTAAAAATTCCTATCATGATAGGAATAAATACTTGGTAAAAGGATGAAAAACGTGAATGGTCCTCCGAGCATGGTTGACCTTGATGGCTACCCTTGGAGGAGGTACTTTTTGACGTCCACGCCCTAGCAGAAATTTTGCCAAAGAGGACCAAATTGTCTGTTAGTTTTAAAACTGCGCACGCAGGAAGTTTGCTAGCGGTCCAATCAAAGGCCCGAAAAAGAAACAATGGCATTCAGCGCCTCAACCAATCAGACTCCCAATTTCATGTACAATATCCAACACACTGCCAAGGGAAGAAAGAAAAAGGAATAGGTATCTATTACTTTTTTCTAATACTAATTACAATTAATCTATGTCACTTAATGGACATTTAAAATAATCAGTTGCAAGGACCTAAAAAACTGTTATCGTTTAGCATCTTTAGTTAAAGGAATTATAAGTTAGTTTTATAGTCAATTTACCTTTTATGGGTTGCCAATATTAGTAATTTTAAGATTATATTTTAACGTAAGCTTATGGCAACAACTGAGGTTAAGAGAAGGTTAAATTTTTAGTTTTCCGAACAATTCGGACAACTCCATTCCCTCAAGGTATCCTGTTGACTCACCCAACACAGTCGAAATGATACCAATTGTCACAGACATCACAGAAAACCATAGGAGCTGATCAGTCATTTGCGACGGACCAGATCAGACAGAAAAAAGGACCCCCTACCTCTACAAATTTTGTAGAAGATGGCACAGAAGTGGCCTTTAGTTCCAGGGGAAACAAATGTTTTAGGGAGTGGACCTGTTCACAACCATCTCTCAGCACACAGGCCGAACGAACTCTACCATCGGTCCCATTGATGAGTCTGAGCATTTTGCCTAGGCTCCAAAAGGGTCTGGTTTTATTTTGTGCTTTAATCAAAACGATTTCTGCCACCGACACCTTCAGAGGTCTATCGCCCACCATATTGGCATCAATCTCTCGCAAGAACAACAAATAATTGTTGTGCCATATCTTCCGGAATCTCTCGATATATTGATATCTCAATTTTAGAGAATGCAGAAGTTTTGCCCAACTGAGGGCACAATTCGTCCGATCCAATGACTGCTTATCAACAAATGAGGACTATACCCTGTTTGTAGAAAGTTATTTTTTTACATGGAGGACACCACTTATCGAGGCCCAGGAACCACTCGGGGATAAGGGTTATTGTGTGTACAGTACTCAGTGGTATAGTATCGTAGTAATAGTTAGTATTGGAGATTTGATAATAAAGTGTCATTACTTAAGGGGGCGGTTCATCAGGAATTTGTTTGTGTTGAGCTTGAAGATATACAAGTTTAATTCGGGCGGGGGGACAGGCAAGCGGCAGAGAGTTTCACGGCCATGCAGTTCTAAGAAAGAATCTTCGCTTATGGACTCTACGTTTTGATTTAGGCACGGATAAAGAGTGGGGAAAATTATTGACAGTGGTTTCAGCTAGTCGGGTGTTGTTCGTGAAAGATTGGCGAGGGGGGACCAAGGAATGGAGCTCAGACGAGCACTTACCATGGAAACAACGATAAAACAGTGACAGACTCGCAACGTCTTTTCTGAGAGAGAGAGGTTGCAGGGAAGAGCAAAAGGGCACCCCCACTAAGACACGAAGTCTATTTTGTACTCTGTCAAGGCAGAATAGGCTGTGTTTAGCAGCTCCTGCCGAGATGTTGCAGCAGTACTCCATCGTTGGACGTACTTGGCTTTTATATAGATATAGAATTGCATCATTAGTGAGATATCTTCTGGAGCGGTAGAAGGATCCCACCATTTTCCCAGCGACCTTGCTTATCAAAACATGGGGCCTCCCCTAGACGAGAGCCATGCATTTCAATAGATGCCAGATGAGGATCAGAGCGTTTATGATGTAATGACAGGAGCTTGGTCTTAGATGCATTAAAGGTAACCAGCCACCTCTTCCCCCACTGAACCACGCGCTCAAGATCTGAAGAGAGACAATCAGAGCGAACGTTGTCATTTACGGCCTTTGATGTGTTGCCATAGATAGTCGTGTCATTAGCATAGATGTCAACGAATGATTTTAGTATGTGTTTGGGGAGATCATTGATGTAGATCAAGAAGAAAGTTGGGCCCAGGATTGACCCCTGAGGGACTCCAGCATTAATACTGTGGACCTCTGATTTCTGCCCATCAACCATTACTATTATGAGCCTATCAGAGAGAAATGATTTAATGATAGAGAAAACATTTCCAGTTATACCGTAGCGGAAATCTTGTGAAGTAGGCCTTTATGCCATACCTTATCGAAGGCCTTTGATATGTCAAGAGCAATTTCCCTAGAAAGGAAGCCTTTGTCGAGAGATTCGCTAATTCTATGTGATATAACTGTTATCACGTTTGCTGTGGATCTAGCAGAACGGACACCATATTGCGTGTCATTAAGGAGGTTATTTCTGCTGAGGTGGTTGACTACTTCTCTATTTAATATGGATTCCAGCAAGTTACTCATGACACGCAGGAGACTTATTGATCTATATTGAGAGGGAGATGACTTATCACCTGAGTTGTTAAATGCAGGACATACTGATGAGGTTTTCCAGGGTGTTAGAAAGCACTTCTCCTTAAGGCAACGTTTAAACAGTTTCGTAAGTATGGGAGCAAATTCTGGTTGTAGCTTTTTTAATACTATAATTGGTATACCGTCAGGGCCAGTTGCCTTAATCGAATCAACGTTCTTGATTAGCTTGGCGACCTCACGCACAGATATTTGTATGTTACCTAGCGTGTTGCATGTTGTAGGAGGAAAAACGGGGAGTCGATAGCCTTGGTCGAATAGGGTAGAATTTGCTTCAAAGTTCTTGGCAAATAGTTTGGCTTTGTCGGATTCTGACGAGATGGCCTCTGGACTATTGATTATGGTTGGGATAGAACGCACACTTCTGTTCAGGATCCTATTTGCTATTTGCAAGAACTTTTTCTATTACGTTGGTAGCTATGGAAAAAGTGATTTCTGTGTGCGATGACAGCAGCAGTACATTCACATGAGAACCATGGCTGGCTGTTAGGTTTTTGTTGGAATTTTTGGGAGGGTATGAATTTGTCTATGCCAACAGGTAACCAATCGGGCAGGTCTGATACTACAGAGAACACATCCTTTTTAAACATGGAATGCAGAGGTAGATCAGGTATGAATGCACGGAAGCTATCCCAGTCAACCATAGAGTACGGTGGAGAGGTACACCTGTAGACTTATTATATTTCATTTTTATCTTAACTGATACAACGCAGTGGTTGGAGGATCCCAGAGGAGATAGAACGGCACATGAGCATAGCTCCGGGGAAGTGGAGAGAAAAAGGTCTAGAAGGCTTGCGTACTGACCCCTAGTATCGGGCACACGTGTGCGCTCGCGATCAATCTGAATGAGATCATAGGCAATGCCAAAATCATGACAGAACCTTCCCTCATCATCAGTCTTATTTGAGTGGGTCAGCCATTCCACATTGTAGACGTTGAAGTCACCGCAAATGTGAATGTTAGCCGAGGGATGAGCAGACAGGATGTGGTCAATGTTCTCCGATATACTCTTAAAGATAATAACTCCGTTGTTGTGGGGGCGATAGAGGGCAAATATAAATGCGGTGGTGTGTTACATGATAAGGGCTGTCCCCTTTTCATGTAAGTATAAAAATGGAGAATTTAGTTTAAAATGAAAATGAAAAAGCATAGGCGAAATTCGAACCTCGTAATCTAGTTTAGAGATAGATTACGTGTGAGAATTTAAAAATGTAAAACAAAACATTTGTTTAGAAATAGATAAATATTTCAAGAAAAGAATGTGAGCTGTCAAGTTTATTATGAAATTTTAAATTGAAAGAATGCAGCTTATAAGATAATGTTTTAACATATTGAATATAGGTTAAAATTCCTTTAGTAGAAATAGGAAAAGTTTGGACACGTATGTCCAGGAAACATGAAAGAATGCACATGTTTTAACATGTGTATGACGTCACGGAAAATAGAAAGTTCTAGAATAGAGAAAAACTTTAGTTATAGTTAGATCAGTAAGTGAGAAAACTCAGAGACAGGCAGACGTCTGAAGCGAGGCGTCACTTCAGGAAAAAATGTGAGACTTTGAATTCTTGGTGATGGAACGGCCGGTTGTGAAGAATAAACCAACAAGTGTTTTTTGTAAAGCTCGTCTTGTGTCTTATGTTTCTTATACAAAGGTAAAGTCCAATTGTATTATATATTTGTGTTATATGTATTTACATACACGTCTCAACATCATAATGTCCGAACTGTCTGAACACTATATCTTTTCACTCTAAGAGCTCTCCTTCTCTTCCATTCTACACAATTAAGAAATAACATTTTATAAAATATAAGAATCATAATATGAACAATCTCTCTAAGTCTCTCTTACAATAAAATGAACTTCTATCTCTCTCTGAGTCTTAAAACATCCCTCACTGTAATAAGACTCCTTCTAAAAATCTCTTCCTAAGACTCTCTCTTTTAAGAAGACCCCCTATATGTAACAGGTGTAAGCAAGTGTAACCCGGAAGCACATATAAGGTAAGTTAGGGTCTTCTCTGGAGATATCCCTGCCACATGGGAAGCCATCTTAAATGTAGGCACATATTCCATGCCCATGCCGATATTGGGGGTCAGATTTAGATGTTAAGTTAGAGTATCCATTAATTAATAACTCATCTAGGGAGGTGGTCGGCCTTATTCCAGTTTCGCTTAGAAAAAATATGTCTTGTTTTGTCTCCTGTAATTGTGTTTCAACCTCTGGAATGTTGGAACGTAGAGCCCTGATGTTGGAGGAGACGTTGTAGTAGGGGTCTACATTGGAGGATGGGGTTCTAGGTTTGCTTAGAAAAAGAATTGACGAATTCATAACCATATTACCCTGCTACTTTTTACCCTAAAACAAGGCACAGGCCCATTTATATATAAGGGGTTAATATTTTAATAAAATGCAGAGATAATATATAATACGTTGAGCACTAAAATATATGTTCGCATGACATGTGAACTACATGTCAATACAGTAAGAAAAGCAAAGATCCGAATTCTTGCAGTTCGACATAAAAATAAACTAATTGAGTAAAAGGCTTTCTGGTATCTAATAGTCTTTACAATAAAGGGGTAGGAGTTTGCTGATTGCTGAGTTAGTTGTATTTATTTACGTCGAGATTACGTCGATTAGTTCTTTGTACTCTTTAAAGAAGTAAGAGACTAGTAGCAGATGAATACGCCCAAATGTTCCAACAATATTCCATGCATAGGCGAATGATGGCCTTATAAATGTACATGGATACTCTCTGTAAGTGCCTCTCTAGTACAAGAGAAAAAGAGCGTATCTTCTTCCTCTTTCAAATAGCTTTAGTGTATTTGTTCTAATCCATGTTAATTCGAGGAATTTGAACGAAGACTTTAAAGGTAACCATTAATCATGGCTATCAATGGCTGACAGTGTTTTTTTTTTGTAATTATTAACGTAAAGAAGTTTAGTCTTAGCAGCACTGAATATCAAAATCTATTTACAATCCACAACAAATGAGAGGTTTTCTAAGTTTTCACCCGTCTCCTAAGAGATATGTACATTCGGTTTCCCATCGTACGTGTGGAGTCATAATCAAATTTACCTATCTCAGAGACAGTTTTATTAGGGAGATCATCTATGAATATGTGGAACAAAAATGCCCCAAAGACCGACCCCGCATTTAAATTGTTTTTTGTTTTTTTTGCATACGACCACTTGCACTTTGCTCTTATTTCTGAAAAAAAAATTAATGAATTTTCTAGTATTCTCAAATGATTTAATACTCATGAAAATGGCCATCGTACACGACCCTGTCGAAGATGTTAGATATATCTAAGCCTATCATCCTAGCCCCTCCTACCTTATCTAGCACGTGGTTTATACGTTCAATAATTACAGTCAGGATATCTGCGGTGAAGCGAACTTGGCTTAATCCATACTGTTAGTGAGGAAATAATTTAGTACTTATGAGGTTATGGACTAGCGCTTGATTAATTAAAAGCTCGATTAATTTTCCAAATAGTGAGAGAATTCTAATTAGCCGATAATTTATTGGATCATTTCCTAAGCCAGAATTCTTGAAAACTGATAATACAGGAGAAATTTCCCAGCAAGCAGGGAAGCAAGATTCGGTAAGATATTTTATGAAGATTTTGTAGAGTATGAGGGACAGCTATTATCGACAGAAAGAAGGCTCTTCGATCTCGTCATTCCATTGTTTGGCTGGTGCGGACGCCAAGGAAATAACCAAACAAGTTTCCCACACAGGGAAACACGAGGGTTCAGCACATCGGGGATTTTAGGACTCTGATTTTATCGTCTCTATTGGATGGTCCTGTTTTATATCCGGATCTGCAAACCAAAAACTCTGGCTCCATCCTTTAGTTGCACTGGATCCTTGCAGACACGAACGGAAGTCTGAAAATGCTTGCACACACACACACACAACGAAGAGCCCACTCTTTCATTGAGAAAAATGTAATTGAAAGGTACTTACATAGCACGCCCGATTATGTCATCTTACAATATGATGGCGTCTATAACAGATTTCATAATGAGAGGTGGCACGTTGAGACAAATCCTAGCTCCGAAAAGTATCTAAAACAAATAAATATTTAAAACCCTCTTACAAAAAAGAAAAAAAGAAAATAATATCAACGGCGTGAGAAAACAAAGAAACGAATCACTGGCAGTAACAATTAAGTAAAAAAAAAAATATAAGTTTAAGGAGATAATTTTTTTTTATCAAAATGCCATTTGGAGTGCAGTTTATTATTTCACGTATTCTTCAGACGATGAAAAAACTTTATTTGATATTTTTTTAAACAAAAAATAAAATGTATAACATATTAAGTCTCTAAGAACTTTTGCTTACTACTGCTAAAATTAGGAATAAACCGAACATTAAAAATCGTACACTATATTAATCCCTTAAGAACAAATAACTTCACTTTTATTTATTTATTAGCGGACTTTATCTTTACATTCATAATAGTTCTTGCTATCTTAAGTTGATTGTTAACATTGTCTGAATTCCTAACCAAAGCATGCCAGAAGATTAGTTGGTCAAAACTTGGGGAGACAAAAATTATGGAAGACAATAATTGCTGAAGATACAATTATGAGGCTCAGCATTCCTATGCCGTCGCTGTTAGCAACGACTAGGAACAATCTATATAAATATTTGACCGAAACCTAACGAAATAACAAAACTATGAAGATGAGTATAAGAGTCTGCAAATAAAAAAAATACAAATAACTCATTCTAAGTAAAAATAATATATACGTTCACTTCTGTTAAAGCAATTAAACTTTAATAAATCATTTTATCAAAAATGTTTTTATTACAGGAAATGTACAAATATTTTAACTGGATCACCTAAATAATTAACTGAACAATTAATGTACAAATAATTAACTGAATAGTTATTGTACAAATAATTAACTGAATAGTTATTGTACAAATAATTAACTGAATAAGTAATGGACAAATAATTAACTAGATGAAGATAACACGGAAATTTTTCAACATAATTTGTGTAGAAATGCTTTCACAAATATACTTTTATATATATATACTTCTAAATATATAATAAATTATATCAGGTTTCTTAAATAATCATTTTAACTATTATCACAGTGTTCGAGTGTTTCAAATATATTCTGTGTCGATCTTATTACGTTAAAGGGGGAGATAACCAAGCATGTTTAAATGGTTAGAGAGGATGGAGGAATGTAAGTTAGGTGACACATAGCTCTATGGTATAAGGACAACTTGTTAGTGGAAATAAAGATACATCATGTTAGTTCTTACTCCAAAATTATTAGTGAATGTCAGCCTCTAGTAATAACGCAAACTGTTTTAGTATTTGTGTGCGACTTCTCTGATTACATTTGTTTCGTTGTAGTTTTAAGGTGCATGCAGATATATACACATACGTAGACCCTTATCCGACGCTTCATCCACAGGAGTCTTCCCTGTGGAAAGCCGACTGGAGATGGGTGCTTAACCGACATGTCACTGCAACCGTCTCAATATAATACAAGACTAGACTACCCGTGACCCATTGGGTCAGTATGTTATATTAGCTATGGAATTAATGTATGAGCGTGAAACTTGTGACGTAAAGAAAATAGTTTTTTTTGTGACATAACAGAAACATTTCTATTGCATTATGGGTGTTATTTAAGAAGGGATGACGTATGTATTTGTTGCTGTGTGTTCGTATTAGAGTGTGGAGAGATAGTGTAGATTTTAAAGGAACTGACGGGAACATGTAATACAATTTGGATGAAGGGAGACATATAAATATAGATAGAGAGATTTATAGTGATATTGACATTTATACTGTTGACAGTTCTGTGAATGGGAGTGTTTCTATAATATTGACACATATATTTCTTTACCTATTTTTTAGATGATGATTTTCACAAAGTTCTTATAATATAAATTCACAATACCTTTCTGTTGAATAACATAACACGAAGACGCAGATACAAAAAGATGAAGTTGTTCGTTTATTCCATTTCCACCGGTCAATGGCTTTGCATCAAGGAATGGTTTTCTTCTTCTAACCTTCGCTTCCATGTCAGCTCTGTCTCTGACTCACTCTTCTCTGTTCTCCCCTGACTGACATCTGATTCACTTACTCTCTGCCAAGCTCTAACTATATTGAAAAACCATGACGTCATTGCCGACTCCCTTTTAAATTCCTCATTTTAATTTCATTTCTTTAACAGAAACAAAATTCATCATTACATTCCTTTTTCAATAAACAGATATCACCTATTTATGTGAACTAAACAATGGCAATTCTACATTCCATTTTCAATAACATTCTGTATTATTTAATTTAACTTATGATCGGAATTCTCAATTCCAATCGTAGCTTCGCAGGTTCGAATCCTCGGCTACCCTATCTCATATTTACTCACAAGAACAGGCGGCAGCTCTTTAACATTTCTATGTAAGTATATTAAAATGAAAAAAATAATATAGATATATTTCTATGAGTCGTTCTGTTAATAAGTGTTAATTTTGGAAAAAGAAAACTTAAAGCCATTGAATTATAAGTGGTTTGACCATACCTATAGGTAAATGTGCACCGAACAGATACCTTAATACTTAAATTTAAATTCAAATGTTGATATATCTTTTAATTTAAACGCGAAAAAAAAAACAGTTGGGACGCTGAAAACCTCCGCTCTCGCGTTGATTATTTATTTGTAATGCACATTTTTAACATATTTTCGGGGTTATTTATTTATGTTGGTATTGTAGAAGAGAATTTATGAATGCTTATTAAGAAAGGTGTATTAAAAAATCGAGAATAAATTAAATAAAAAAGGAATGCGGTTGGTAATTCGCCGTTGTAAAACGCTCTTATGGGTGTAAACGTACACAGTAAAACAATAGTTTTATTGTCGCGTTGATTATGTACATATGCGCAACCGGAAGTCGTAAATTGGATGTTGGGTTACAACACCCGTTACAAGGTCATTTGCGTTTTATAGTCATATAGATAGATTGATAATAAAGCAACGTCTCTAAAACCTACAAAAATTAGTTCGGAGACATTCTTCGAAGGGGCAAATAAATTCATCCACTACATTAGTTTGGTTTAGTGTTATTGTTTTTAATAATTAATTTGGAGGTATAATTGAGTATAATATATTATTAGTTCGATTTTATTGTTCTGGTTGGTTAGTCTGGTGTATCTTTTAATTTGGTTTGCTATTATTTTTTCATCTGTTTTGTAGTTAGTGTGTACTTTATTTTTATGGTATACTTTGATAGTAGCGATTTTGTTAGAGTTAGTGTTAATAGTTTTATTGAGGAGTTAGTTTAAATAGTATTTTATGTGCTTATCGAAAATATTATTGGGAAACTTATTGTTTATCATGTTTTTATGTTTGTAAGTTATTTATGAAATATTTGTTTGGTTGATGAAATATTGTATGAGCGGTGAATCAATTTGTCATACCATGATATTTCGAAGTCTAATGCTTAACATCAGAATAGTAGAAAATATTCTAGCTAACTGTAATGGCTTGCAATAAGCCACAAAGAAAACAGAACAACTGAATAGTTTAAACAATGTATTACTGGAAGAACAACGCAAAAAAGGTTACAACTGAAAAGAGTAGTAAACGTCACCGAGCAGGCGAGGGTCGCTCTGGTGTTTAATCCACACCTGCGATCAAAAGGTTATATATAATGAATAGAACAGTCAATTTGGAGGGTGATTCCCCCACAACACCCCTCTCCCAAGCTGATTTCCGTGGTTGTGAAAATCAGTATTTCTTACTTTGGGGGCAGACCACCAAGGGGTCTGTGCCCTTCCCTTTTCTGCCGGGGCGTCTCGGTTCTGACATCCCTTTTAGAGGGTCTATGTCAAAACAGTCATATACAGTTTCAATCGCATCACTGCCATCCTGCGGTGGTTCTTCTTGATCCTTGTAGAAGCGTTTCCTGATTTGGTTCAGGTGCCTCTTATATGTTGGAACTTTGGGCCCTGAATGATGTATGTAACATGGCTGATTCTTCGTAAGATCGTGCCCTGTTCCCAAAAAGAAACGTTATTTCTAAAATGTCTAACATGCACGTTATCTCCGCTGTTAAACCGTTTCGTTGGCATTGTAGAAGTCCTGTTGTGTACGATGTGTTTGGGTAGCAGTTTATCAAATACGGATTTTATTTTCCGACCAAACATGATTTCTGCTAGGGATCCCGCATCTGGTTCGTTCGGATTTCTCGTGATTCTGTAAATCTGCAGAAATTGCTGAAGGGTCTTTTCTGTCGGTGTACCGGGCGCCTTTTTTAATGTCATTTTAAGCGTATCGACGAAGCGTTCGGCCTGGCCGTTGCTTCTGACGTGGTACTCGGGTGTCGTAATATGTTTGACTTGATACGTCTCACTGAATTCTCTGAACTCTATCGAGGTAAACTGTGCAGCGTTGTCGCTAACCAGACAGTCTACAACCACAAACCGAGCAAACAATTCCAATAAAAAATTTGTCGTTGTTGCCGTGGTCGTTTTTTTGCATCTTAGTACCTCTGGCCATTTAGAGTAAGAGTCAACTACTATCAGGTAGTAAAAATCTTCCACAGGTCCCGCATAATCGATGTGGATTCTCAACCATGGTTGTTCAGCCTTAGGCCAAGGTTTATATGTTATCAGTGGTGCTTTTGCAGCCAAAGCACAACCTTTGCATCTGTTCACCATGTCGGTAATATCTTGGTCCATAGCTGGCCAATAAACAAAACTTCTCATTAGGCTTTTCATTCTGTTTATTCCTGGATGCCCTATGTAAAAATCCCTGAGAATTCATTTTTGAATGGTTTGGGGGATGACAACCCTTTCACCGTATAACAGTATTTCGTCACAACCAGAAAAAATGCCTTAACTAGTGTCACCCAGTGCTAATTTCTGCTTCGTGGTTTGAATGAAATTGTCATTTAGGGATTCTGACTTAATTTCCTTAAGTGTGACCGGCAGTTCGCGGACAATATTGTTTATCATGGTTTTTACATCACTATTAATACGTAGTGCCGCAATTACTGATCTTCAATACGTTCCATTTTGGAAGGAATCAGTCTCGAGAGACCGTCTGCATGGGTTAGTTGTTTTGAGGGGAGAAATTGAATTGTAAAATTATAGTTCAGCAGAATAGTTCACCATCTCAATAGTCGGTTCGCAGTGAATGTTGAAAGTTCTTTTTTGATCCAAAATGGATATTAATGGCTTATGGTCGGTTTGTAGAAAAAAATGGCTTCCGTACAAGAACCGGTGGAATTTTGAAACTGCAAATATAATTCCTAGGGCTTCTTTCTCGATCTGAGAATAATTCTTTTTCGCTGGCAAGAGAGTCCGTGATGCGAAAGCAATAGGCTGTTTCGAGCCACCCGGCATTCGATGTGGCATGCACGCCCCGACGCCATATTGACTAGCGTCGCTAGCTACTATTATGTCCAGCTGCGGGTTGAAATGCGCAAGGAACAGTTTTGAAGTCAGGATTCTTTTTATTTCTTGGGATGATGTCTTGTAATATTCTGTCCACTCCCAAACCTTATGCTTTTTCAGCAATTCATTAAGTGGTGCGCGCAATTTTTTCATATTTAGGATGAACCCCTGGTAATAATTTGCCAAACCTAAAAATTGAGTTATGCTTACTGGTGTCGGCATTTCTTTAATAGCGGTCGCCCCATCTGGGTCTGGCCTCTGCCATCCTTATCGATTATTTGACCCAGATATTTACTTGTTTGTAAAAAGAACTTGCATTTATCTGCTTTGATCTTAAATCCATAATCTTGTAGTCGACTGAATACTTGTCTGATATGTTTTTTATGTTCCTCCCTGTTTTTGCTCGCTAAGACAATGTCATCAAGATATGCGATTGCGGTGTCCAAGCCGGACAGCATAGTATCCATTACTTGCTGGAATATTGCGGTTGCCACCTTGATACCAAACGCGAGTCTTTTATGTCTGTACAAACCCCGATGAGTGTTAATACAGAGGAGGTTAGCGCTTTTGTCCTTTACCAGAATTTGTAGGTCGCTTAGGTCGATCTTCGAAAAAAAAAACTTGCCGCCATTTAATTTCGTGAACACTTCTTTTGGACTAGGTAATGGATATTGAAAATCTTCTAAGGACCCGTTGAGTTCGGTCGCGAAGTCGGCGCAAACGCGAATTTCCCGGACCTTTTCTTTACGTAAACTGCCGGAGCATCCCACTCACTATATTCAATTTTAGCCAGTATACCGATGCTTTCTAATCTGTTTAGTTCCTGATTTATTTTGTTCAATGAAACGAACGGGACATTAAGTTTCTTTTTAAACACCGGTTGTGTGCCAGGTTTCTACTTAAAATCTACGGCCATTTTTGTACATCTCCTTAGGCCAGGGGTAAATACGTTTGTGAATTCTTTTTTAAAACAAGTTATAAGTTTCTCCGTTTCTGCTGGGCGGGTATCTATTTTCTTGCAGAATGTGGATATAGGAAGATCCCAGAGACGAAACTCATCCATGCTGTCAGAACCGAACAGGTTCTCACTATCTTTTAGCACATACAATCTGAGTTTTTTGTTTTCCCCCGTAAAGTGACCTTTGTAATTAATTCACCTTCAAAATGAATTTTTGTACCATTAACGGCCATCACCGTTCTGTTAGTTTTTAACATACTCGCCTTTCGTAATATTTTCCACGTTTTGAGATTTATTATTGAAAGATCCGATCCACTATCTAATTGGAATTTAATAGCCTTGCCGAAAATGTTAACCGTCACATATTTGCGTAGATTTTCATCTACGAAGTCTTTAGTTCTGGTTTGACGTATACGGCTTCTATTCTGAGTTTTTCTAGAGTGCGAAATTTTATTACCAATCTTATTGCATAAATGGCATCTTTTTGTTAAAAATGGGCAATCCCTTACCCAATGTATTCAACCTCATCTGAAACAAGCGCTCGGTGCTTTTAGTTTTTCTGAGTTTCGGTGGTTAGTGACTGTGTGCTATTTCGACAGTTTTTTCTTAGTTAATTTTCTATATTCGCGATGCCTGCTTCGATATTTCTTGCATATTATTTAATAATTTCTACTTTTTGATAATCCTCAGTCAATTTTTGAAGTGTTAAATTCGGTTCATTTTCTAATTTTGTAAGGAATCTGCGCCTGATTTCCGCATCTTTTTCCGAGGTTAACCCTTGCGCAAACACAAGGCATTTAAAAGTGTCTGCTGTCAGTTCAGACAACTTAAAGTCATCACAGTATGTGTTCACTACAGCGGTGTAGGTGTCAAAATCGTCATTATCGTCTTTAACCACATTCAAACATCTCCAACGGTTATGGAAAAGGGACATTCTCTGGCGAGAAAAGTTTTGTGAACAAATTTACCGTCTCATTGAATGATACATCTGTTGTTTTCCGAGGCAAGATATAATCACCGAATTCATCATGCTCAGCCGTTTCCAATTTTCGGAGTAGAAGTCTGGTTTTCTTTTGATCAGACCAGTTGCTGCAGTCAATATTAAAAAAAAAAAGTCTTCATAACGCCGAAAATACGCTTCGAATGATTTTTCCTCTTCCTCGTATTTAAAATTGTCTATTGCGGTCCATATTGTATTTTGAGAAAATGATGAATTGCTTTCCGCGCTCGAATTATTCTTAACAATTTCTGTAAGCAATTCCTCTGTTCGTAATTGACGTTCGGCTAACTGTTTTTGAACTTCCTTTTGCTGTTCCTCGAATCGTATTCGACGTTCAGTCCAGTGTTTTTCGGATTGTGACTGACGCTTTGCGGCATCGATATGCAACTTGGTTAAATGTTCCAACGCTACTTTCAATTCGCCCATTTTGCTTCGTCAGCATTAGCAATTTCAAAACGTTCGCTGAATTTTACAAAACCGTTTTATTCTTTCTTATTTCTTCCTCCAGACAATAAAACGAACAGAAACAAGACATAAATACATAAAAATTTCATTGTCTACAGAAAAAAAATCAAATGTATATTTTTCTCCAGTGAAAAAAAATAACGCCGGATTTTAGCAGCGAAAACCACAAGTGACGAATACTTTTTCCAAAAGAATAAAAATTTACCTTTCTAATCGCGAGGAACTTTTTTTTCTTTTTGCAAAAGCAAAGCGCTATCTTTGAAATTCGTGACGAACTTTGTTCTTTTCAACTCTTTTTCCCCGTAATGATCTGCGTTTTATTTAGCTATCGTGAATCTTTCAGTTGCAAGTGTTATGTTAGACACTTACTTAGGCTTGATAACAGAGTCCGACGTCGGTAGTATTTTTAGAATACTATTTCAATGCGATTATTTTTTTTCGGTGTTGTTTCTGGTTTCGAGTTTTGTATGCTCCTTGAATCCAATGTCGTCAATGTTTAGTTTTTTAGAACACTAGTTTTAAACGTGAGTACGTTCTCTAAATCCAATGTCGCCAGTGTTATGGTTTTCAATAAGCCACAAAGAAAACAGAACAACTGAATAGAGTTTAAACAATGTATTACTGGAACAACATCGGACAAAATTTACAACTGAAAAGAGTAGTAAACGTCACCGAGCAGGCGAGGGTTCCTCTGGTGTTTAATCCACACCCGGGATCAAAAGGTTGATGGTTTATATAATGAATAGAACAGTCCATTTGGAGGGTTATTCCCCCACAACACTTAGATAATGGGGATGTGACATCTAGCAATACTTTCATTAGGAGCAAAATAAACTATTGAGGCTTTTTGGGGAACTATATCTGTGATAGAAGAAGAGTGTAGTCTGTATTATATTATGTACGTGATTATATAGAAAATCTATCATAGTGAGGTTATGTGGACATACCCATCACAAAACCGCCTTCGCCATGAAAAAAAGAAAAAAAAGTAAAGCGTTATATTTGTTTTCCCTTTTTTTTTAAGTTTCATCGACTCCCCTCCTCACTGATTTCTAGCACATTCTCTTAAACCTACACCTACTAAGACTTTTGTCTTTTTGACGTTTCTTATCCTCTCTGTGAAGACCCGACCTTATTATTTACTGACTGCCTCGAATGTTCTACAACGAAGATTTATCCATGTATACATATTTCTTTACTTACCTCGTTATTTGCATTCGCGAAAGCCACTTAGGAAATACTTGCATTATCTAAGATAACATAGTTTATAATTCGCGAATTACAAATGCGGAAACAGTAATATACAACTTGGAATTTACGCCCACTCAAACTCTTTTATCCTCGTAAAAAAGCGTACATCAAACAGTAACAAGCTTCTTTGACATTTTGAAAAAAATATTCATCACTCAACTTAGAGAACTGTCTCCGACTGAATAATTACTCATTTATCGAACTTTCATTTTTTTTCATACAATTTTATATATGTTTTATTTTTATTGTTTGTACTCTATATTTTTGTATATTTATTTAATTTCTTCATGTCTATTTCTTTCACTTATTTTTACTTCTTTCTTTCTGTCACTTGACTCGTTACATCCTTATTCTTTTTGTTTTTAATCAACTTCTTTCCACTTTATACTCTTACCCTTTTTATTTTTATCATCTTATATTTATTTCCTCTCTTATACTTAATAACCACGTACCTCATAGTACTTGCATTATATATTACTTGCAGTATCCAGTAACAGCTGTTGCCCGGTGCAAGCATGCCCCGCTCTGCGAAAAAAACAAAAAAAACTCGCGAATAACTTTTTTCTGATATACTTTGTTAACACCGAGAAAGCATTTGGACCACAGCAAATAACACACAATCAACGCAACAACGAATAAGGCTGTCTGGTATACTTTTCGAAATATCAATAAAGAGCAGTACGCTTTCGCTATATGGGAATATCACTTTCTCCCATGGGCCTATGTTCTGCCTACCCGGATTTATAACCCCGAATGACATTGGACTCCTTCCGATAATGGACTACCCAGGTTGTATCAACTTCTTTCGTATAATTTTTTCCATATAATTATCCACAATCACTCAAAAAACTATTTTCAATAATTGTGCTGAAAAGCAAAATAGCGTCCATTCGCAGCTGAACATGTTGTTAACTGCATTTCATTTCATTTCTCATTGATATGTGCCATTGTTGAAAATCCATGGATTAAGGCAATTAAAATAACCCCTTCTATATATTCCTTTGTCAAGCAATAAATTCTTAAATCGAATATATGTCAGTATGAGTTGTTTTTCAGAATTTTTAATTGAACCACGAAACATATATATATATATATATATATATATAAAGAGAGAGCAAGAGAGAGAGAGAGCGAGAGAGAGAAGGAGAGAGATAAAGAGAGAGAGAGAGCAATTAATTCTGAGAGAGTAAGAAAGCGTGTATCTGTCTACGCCAAGTTGCATAGTATCCTTATCGTATAGCGGAATCTTTGTAGGGAGAATTTACTAGTTTTCGAATCGGTGGATGAGAATTTGACAGCTGTACTTTGAGTTTGTGAATCAGTTACGGAGGTGGAAACCACAGTATCCGTACCCTGTGTATAACCATCTTCGGTGTTTACTGGTGGCGGTAAAAAGATTTGCTGATAAATGGTAAAAATCAGGACTACCTCCTCTGTAGGTTAATGCGATAGTGATATTGTAGCCCCTCGGATGTAATCTAGGATTTTGTTTGAACACCTGGATGTGTCAGAAAAGTGTTAATAAAGTTACGTAAGGTAGTAGCTAATAAGCTAGACATAAATAATGTGTGTGTGACATCTGCTGTTTGAAACCTACGGTATTTTGGTTCAGAGGGGAAACTGCGTCTCTTTTATTATATATAGAAATAAAATAGATGTAAATATGAAGCATGACAATTGCGCCTCTTTTATTATCTACAACATGATATTGTTCCAATACTTAGACTTGCCACTTTCGCACCTAGCCGCTGCAATCGTCGAAAGACGAGAAAAGTCAGCCAAATAGATGTCGAACTGTTCTAATAACAGACTGGGTTCCATGGAAAAAAGCTCTTGGAAATGAGATCTCAACGCCTCCAGCACACCCTGGTTTGTGGTCACGGTACGCCCGTCCGGCAATGTGACACCAGCGATGTGCCTATCAACCGCTTGCCTAAGCTCCTCTGCAGGCAGTTCAGCCGCCATGTTTGTTGCTTCATGGGGCATTCTTTTTAACCTAGCCCCAATCACTAAAGCTTGGTGCTCCTTTTCAGTAAGGGAGGCAAACTGAGCCTTAATTAAATTAACGCTAGCACTATCCCCCTCCTCCACCGCCCGATCTCATCTAGACTCTAGTGTCGCTTTAGCTGCCCTAGAATCTAGGTTGAGTCTTTTGCTAAAGTTGGTAGAAAAGGACCTAATGGCTTCCTTAATTTTTACCCACCACTTATTCCCAATAATTGCCCCCGTCAATTCCCGCTGTAGGGTTAGTAACAACCCTTCACGGAAGTCCTGCATATCGAATAACGACGTGTTGAGCTTCCAGTAATCGGCTAATCTAGGCTTAGGTCTATCTAAGTTTACCCGTGCACGGACAAGTCTGTGATCCGAGTAAACAATATTGTGGAAACTTGGGCAATTCAATACTCCTACACCGACTCTCCTAACTAAGAACCGGTCGATATAGTTTGAGAGCTGTACCGGACCGGAGCCGCGTCTACCTGTCCAAGTCCACACTAAGTCATGGGTCTTTTCATTTCGGAATTTGTTGATGAGATCAAACTTATCCACAAATTCACGAAATAAAACAGCATCCCGATCTCTGTTAGTTCCCCTAGAAAGTAACCCATATCGATCTAACTCGGGATCCAGGACCGCGTTCCAGTCTCCTGCTAAGATAACCGTTCGCGAAGTATCCATGAACTGTTCGATTCGCCGAAAAAAGGCAGCCAGCTCAACGTGGCTATTTGGCACATAAACCCCAATAAGACGAAATGCCCTGTCCTTTATTGTAACGTCCAAAACACATAGTCTTCCCTCAGGATCCATGTAGCACGGGTAACACGACACATCTAGGAACCTTTTAACTAGCCAGGAATCCCCTCTAGAGTCAGAATTAAAGTACTCTGAGTAATCCCTAAAGGTCTTAGACAGCGCACGTAAATGGTCACCAGGAATAAAATGGGTTTCCTGCACACAGCAAATATCCACTCCGAGGTGCTGCAGGTCTAGACTCAAGCGCTATTTTTGGGAGTCGGCCCTTAGCCCTCGGACATTCATACTAGCAACCTTGAGATCCATGATTGTGCCTTAGTGTTGAGAATCAGAAACAAACATCGCGGTCGTAAGCGTGCCGACAGCTCTCGTGAGGGAATAGGTACCCATCGCAGTATCGATGAGTCTGTCACGAGATATACCGCCGACATGAAGAGGATAGGTTTGTTTTGCTATCCTATACAGGGAGGGGTGCATTTTTACCGGGACCCTCCCAACACAACATTTCTTTAGGTTTTTTGTGTCTGTGTCTTTAAAAATAACTAGGGGAGGGGAAAGATTGAAGGGCTTATTTGTCTCCTCCAGCATTTGCCATAAATCTCCAGCCCTTTCGCGTTTTCTAATGACTGTCAGAATTCTTTTTGCTTTGGGGAAATGTGTGGGGATGTCTATTAGCTTCCCCCCTACCGCCCTAAACTCAATTATTTTGGTGAGGTCGGCACCTTTAAAGTTTTTGTTGTTGTTGATGGCTGCTGTATTGAGTATGCATATTTCTTTTCCAGGGAAGTAAAGGGTCTTTTTCCCTTGTTCAAGCGAGGGGGTAATGTCCATAGCAGTGTGTGTGTTAGTAGGGTTTTTCAGGAGATGCATGAGGAGTATTGTGAGGGGACTTAGAGATGGGTGGAACAGGAGAGGAGGATTTATGTTTTTTTAAGGGGGCTTTGGGTATTAGTTTTGGCATTTTTTTTGTGGGGAGGCATTTTGAAAGGGGAAGGACTTTTGGATGTTGTGGGGGACTGCGTGATAGGGTTAGTGATGAGTTTAGGGCTTTGTTTTGGTGAAGGTGACTTGCATGGGGATTGGGGTGTTTGTCTTTTTAAGTCTAATTTCTTTAATGGTTAACTATCTCAATATACTTATATATAAAGGTCTCCGATTTCACTGCAGTTCCAGCAGGTGGCTCGCCTGCCGGCCATTATGATAGGCAGTTTTTCTTCGCCTACTTCAAGGAAGAAGGGGGTGTTTAGGAAATCTTCCTTGTTTAGAAGAATGTCGAACGACCACATACCGTGAAATTAGTCGACCTCTATGTGGAACATTTCTCCGAACTTTAAGAAAAAGGCGCCGAGGTGTTCGCCATCGTTGTACTGTAGTACGTGGAAGACTGAAACAGTGGTGCGTTTTTTCCCCAAATATTCAGTTCTGAGGATGTACTGTTGTGTGATTATTTCCTTTTGGGAAATAGTAATGCACTTTTGTGATAAGTTGAAGGGTGCGCTCCATGTATTATAGCATTACACTTAAACTTTATGACAGGTAAGGGTCTGAGTCCTGCATTTGAAAAAAGGTTGATAATGATATCTACAGTTGCTCTTATCACCTTTTTAGTCTTCCTGTCTACCATGAACAGTGTTAGGCACCTTTTCTTTATTTCGTCGAGTTTCGGGATGTTGATGAGTAGTTCTGTATCGGTGACTTGGTCCAGGAATTGTTTTGCCTATTCAACGAATTGAGTAACTTTGATGTCAACTTTCGGAGCTTTAGTCCGCGGATTTGGCGTAGAAGGTGCGACGTTTTCCGTCTCCATCCTGACGACAACAGGCGTCTGGCTCGCAGAAGCGGCCATAGCCGGACGGTTCAAAAAAACGGTTAAACAAAAAGTAAAAAAAAACTGTTAAAAATAACAGCAAAAAAGCAGGAACAAAAAGCATCGTGTAGAAAAAACAATCGACGTTGATAAAAATAAAAGGAAAAGGACAAAAAGGAGAGAAATCGCTTACAAAACAACGCACATCACAAATTAAAAGACGGAGTGATGGGGTAAATATTTATTTTATTTGACAAGATTAAATTTATACAAATAAAAATGTGGCACAAGGCCGAAAAAAAGGGGGATGGGGGTTAATGTTGACCTAACTAACATAACGTTAACTTAACTAGACTCTTTCACCAAAATACCAGAATCACTCTGTGGACATTTTACTTAAACCCGAAAATTACAAATATATATACATGATGTGGGGGGTTGGGGGTAAAAATCTTATTTACAGAAATCGAATGAAAAATATACAATGATAAAAAGTGGTTAGTAAAAAGAACCCCCTCACTACTAACTGTGGCAGATAAAAAGTTTTGTCAGTCGAAAAGATGTAGGTCTCACGAAAACTAACTTTATTCAAACACCACAAAAATGGCCTACATCGCTGGCAAAACAGTCTATCCGTCACCTAATGGGGCCGGGATTGGGGATAATCGAACCAAAATCGGGAGAGAACAAAAAAAAAAAAAAAATAAATAAAAAAAACGGGGGACGCTGGGACAGGGAAAACCAAAAAGGGGATTGGGGCGATGACAGCATGCATACTCTAGCTAAGTTAAAAATCGAACAAAAATGCCTAACTAGCCTACTCTAGGAGGTCCGATGCATGTCTATGTTTGATCAGGTCACCCAAAATCCTTAAAAAAAACCTAAGCAACTCAAAAAAGAAATTCAAGACTAGCTCCATTCACTTTACACAGTCGCGAAACCTTCACCCACCTGTCGTTGAAATTCACAGGAGCGAGTTTCACCTTCTCCAGCTTAATTCGCATTTTCAATCGATATTTGAAAATGAGGACAAGCTGGGGAGCAGTGAAGGTCTCATCTCCGTAAACCTCCTTCTGTCGCGTCGTCCAAATCACGCCTATCATAACTGCTAGTAAACACAGAAAAACGTAGCGTTCTTCTTTCTTCATGGTCGGTGCCCAGTTGCAGCACGGGGAAACCGACTCCAGCACAAAAAACCGCTCGCTCAGCATGCGAACCGTGAAGCCTTCAACTAACTCACACAACGGTCGAACGATGGCGCAGTGGAAGAAAGCATGATCAAGGTCTTCCTCCCATTCTCCGCATCGGACACAATTGGGTGTCTCCGTAAAACCCGCTGCGTAAAGTCTTTTGCCGACCCAGAGGGCATTTCGTATTACCAGCCAGGTGAGTGATGCCTCGTAATTATCGAAGCAGCTCGACCCAGGCGCCCAAGGCCATATTAAGCGGCGCTCCTCCTTCGTAAAACCGAACTCCTCAATCTTTTCGTCTCGAACGGATCCCCTCACTAAGGCCCGATATAGCGTCTTGCGAGACAACAGCTGGGTGTCAGAGAGGCTTTCTTTGACCCGTTGAAGAAATCTCAAGGCCTGCCGACACTCGCGATAGAAAGGGCACTCGTTTCAGGGCAACCTGTGTCCTCCCCCTCAGCCGAATGCACACTCTCCAAAGCCTGAAAGGCTTTCTTAGTGTCTTCTATCCAGAAGACACCGTTTCCCTCACTTGGTGTACACATTCGATCCAGGTATATCAGCCTAAGAGTGTGTCTACGTATTTCCACACTAGGCATACCCAGACCGCCTTCAGACGGATGCAGGTAACAGACCTCCCGGGTAACCATGGCTTGCTTTCCGCGCCATAAGAACGCGAAAAGAGCCCGCACCAGATCAACTAGTGTGGTCTCCGGGAGTGGAAGTACTGATAGACGGTAAAGGATCAGGGGGTAGATATGAGAATTGCATACCTCCGCCCGACCCTTCAAAGACAGATTTCTCAAGGCCCACAAATGAGATGCGACCTTGACCGCTTCCAATACCTCCGACCAATTTTTCTCCAGCTGGAGACCAGAGCCAAACCAGACGCCGAGTAGCTTGCATGGCCCATCAGCCCAACCAAAGGGTCCCTGAAGGGGCATACCCCTCCAGGCACCGATACGTAAGCCAATAGACTTAACGTAGTTAATTATGGCCCCTGTGACCTAGGCATACCGATTTGTTTCTATGTCAACGACTCTAATCTCGGCACTGCTCGTTACAAGCACAGTTACGTCGTCAGCATAGGCGGTATACTTTACCGGGGTAGAGCTACCTGGCAAAGTAATCCCGCGAAGGACCGGATTCACCCGTAGCTGGCGCAAATATGGCTCAAGCGCCAGCACATATAGCATTGGGGATAACGGACAACCTTGACGGATCGATCTTGTTAACATGAAGGGTTTCGACCTCACCCCATTCACTTCTACCATAGCACCGGAGTTGTCATACAAGAGACAAATCAAAGAGCGAAACTGGGGACCAAACCCAGCCGAGCGAAGAACAGCCTCTAGGTAATGATGGTCTACTCTGTCGAATGCTTTGGACTGATCTAAATTAATCAGCGCGGCTTCTGTGTCGACTTTTTCTACGATCAAGCGTATCGTGTGCAAATTATCTAGAATCGTCCGGCCCTTAACAGAACAAGTCTGTTCAGGACTTATTAGACGGTGTAAGACAATCTGCAGACGATTTGCTAAGATCTTGGCCAAAATCTTTAACTCTGTGTTTAACATCGTTAAGGGCCGGAAATTACATATCCCATCCCCTCCATTTTTATCTTTGCGTAACAATTTAATGATCCCCTTGTAAAGTACTGAGGTATGCACCCGTTCCTATACCAGGAGTTAAAAAGTACGGTCAGCAAAGGAATAAAAATGGGCGACAGCCTCAAATACACCTCGTAGGGCAGACCATCTATCCCAGGGGTCCTGTCTAGCCCGACCTGTTTCAAGGCCTCAATGACTTCTTCCTCTTTTATGCTACCTTCACACCTAGCTGCTTCGGTCGCCTCCAGGCGAGAAAAGTCGGCAAAATAGGTGTCAAACTGTTCAATAGTCAGACCGGGCTCCTTGGTAAAAAGTTCCTGAAAATGAGTCCGAAAACCCTCCAAGATTCCGTCGTTTGAAGTTACGGTTCGTCCGTCCGGCAATGTGACACTGGCGATGTGTCGATCTGCAGAACGTCGAAACTCCTCCGCACGCAGTGACGCGGCCATGTTTGTTGCCTCGTTTGGCGCTCTTTTTAATCTAGCCCTAACCATTAATCCCTGGTCCTCCCTGTTATCCAAGATAGCCCCCGTCAATTCCCTCTATAATGTTTGTAGAAGCTGTTCCCGGAAGTCCTTCACATCGAACAACGACGTGTTGAACTTCCAGTAACTAGCCATCCTAGGTTTAACACTATCTAAGTTTACTCGAACCCGGACAAGCCTATGGTCTTAATAAACTATACTATGAAAACTTGGACAGTCTAAAAGCCCTAAGTCGACTCTCCTAACTAAGAACCGATCGATGTAATTCTAAAGTTGCACCGGATCGGAACCGCGTCTACCTGTCCAAGTCCATGCTAAATCCCCGGGTTTTTCGTTCCGAAATTTATCGACAAGATCAAACTTGTCGACAAAGTCATGAAACGCTTTAGCATCCCGGTTCTGGTTAGTATCCCTTGTGCTTTTAACCCCACGATCTAACTCGGGATCCAGGACCGTGTTCCAGTCTCCCGCTAAAACTAACCGGCGAGACGAATTCATGAAAGGCTCGATTCGCCGAAAAAAGGAAACTAGCTCAGTACGGTTATTGGGCGCATAAACCCCAATAAAACGAAATGCCACATCCTTTACGGTAACATCCAGAACGAGCAATCTTCCCTCTGGATCTGCATAAATAGGGTCACACGATGCATCAAGAGTGCGCTTAACTAGCCAGGTAACCCCCCTTGCGTGGGTATCATAATGTGCTGAGTAGAGCTGAAAGTCTCTAAGGAGCACATCCTGATAGTCACTTGGAATAAAGTGAGTCTCCTGTAGATAACATATATCCACACCAAGGCGTTGAAGGTCGCGTGCAACTCGAAGTTTACGAGAGGCATCCCTCAACCCTCGGACATTTAAACTAGCTAATCTTAAAGAAGCCATCCCGAGCTACTTAGGGTTGGGAATCCTGATCAAACATAGACGGTGTCAAGACACCGACAGCTGTCCCCATGGATCCAGTGGTCATCTCAGTGGTGATTGACCCGTCAGGGGACAAACCGCCGATGTCAAGAGGAAAGGTTAGTTTAATGGCCCTATATAGAGATGGGTGCATCTTTATAGGGACCCGACCAACACAAGATTTTTTCATTTCTGTTATTTCTCTATCGTTGAAAAAAGCGACAGGAGGATAGAGGTTGAAGGCGCTATTCGCCTCTTCCATCATTTTCCAAACCCCGTTTGCTTCCCCTCTAGGTCTAACTACTGTTAAACTCCTCTTGGATTTGGGGAAGTTTTCGGGGTTTGAGATGTCTTTCTTGTGTACTAATTTGAATGCCAATAGGTTTTTATAGTCCTTGGACTTGTGTGTTTTCATGATTAGTTCTTTCTCTGGTGTTATTTGACATACAGCGTTGCCAGAAAAAAAGGGGGGGATTTTTTTCCGGGATTCTGTTTCAATGGATGGGCTTCTTTGCCTCTTTTTGTCAGAGGGGGTAGGAGGGGGCATGTCAGTTTTCATGGGTGAAGGGGGAGGAGTGTTCTGGGGTGTGTTGGCAGGGGTGGAAAAAGGGGAGGGCCTTGGACTTCTTTTTTTCTGAGGGGCGCCTAATGAAGTCATTTTTTCCCTGGTAGTGAGTGAGGCGTTAACTGGGACTGAGACTTTTTGGGGGGAACGTTTTTCCTTCGGAGCGGGGTTGGGCTTTTCGGGAAACAGGGACTCGGGGAAGGGGACAGATTTACCTGCTTCACGCTTCTCATCAAGAGAGTCCTTAAGTTTGAGTAATTCCTTATATTTATTTCCTCCCGGATCTGTGCTAGTCCTGATTTCTAGCTTTTCCTCTTTGGTGAGTGACTTAGCGTATGTTTTGGGAGCTGTTTTTTTGGAAGGCAAATATTCCACTCTCCTTTTTTTTCTGGAGATGCTGTTCCAGAGTTGAAGGTTTTTTCAAAATCCTCTGGTGATATCTTTGTAGGCGTGTCCTCTTTTTGTTCAGAATCAGGTATCTTGAATCCAATCAATGGGGCCGACTCTAGATGATCTAGGACCCGATTTTTCGGGTTTCTGGGGGTAGGTTGTTTTTTGGGGCACGTGTATGTTAAGTGCCCCACTTCACCGCAAATCCAGCATGCAGGTCGTCGTCCTGCCACTACGATTGGTAGTTTTCCGTTTCTGCTTCCATATAGTACGGTATTTTGTGGTACGTTTCTTTATCTAATAAAATGTCGAAGGACCATACGCCGTTATAATGGTCCACCTGTACTCCGGTAATGTCTCCAAATTGGAGGAGGTACGCTGCTAAATATTCCCCTGGGACTACTCCAGGAACTTCAAAAATAGAGATAGTAGTCCTCCTACGTCCTATATATTCCATTCTAAGAATGAAATCGTTAGTTATGATTTAATTCTGTGATAATTTCACACAGTCGTCTTCATTTTTGAACAGGACTGCCCAGGTATTGTATCCACGCGCTTTAGTAATGCGCTCCGCTCTCATACCGGTTGTTGCAATGAGTTTGGTCACCGTGTCCTTTGTTGATCGGATGAGTTTCTTTGTTTTTCGGTCTATCACAAAGAGAGAAATTGTTCTCTTTGCGAACTCTTGCAACCTTGGTTGCTCCACAGTTATCCCCGTCTCGGTAACGAATTCGCTGCATTTATTGGCTTTGGTCAGAAAAGATTCCAGGTCTATTTTGACAGCAGGTGGCTTTTTCCATCCTCCGTTTTCGGAGACGAATGTCTCCTTAACAGGAACCGGCGGCGCACAGCTGGCAGATGCCATGGCTGTCGGAAAAAGAGCGTTCAAAATTCCGGTGCTAGTAACTAGCGTCGTGGGAAGAGAAGGAAAAGAAATAACAAATTTAACAAAGCAGCAATAACAATAATAATAACAGAAATGTATAACAATAGGCGCAGTAAACAGACGTATACGACCAAAAGACGAAGTGATGGGGGTAAATATTTATTTTATTTGACAAAAATACAAATAAAAATGTGGCACAAGGCCGAAAAAAGGGGGTGGGGGTTAATGTTGACCTAACTAACATAATGTTAACTTAACTAGACTCTTTCACCAAAATACCAAAATCACTCTGTGGACATCCTACTTTAAACCCGAAAATTACAAATATATATACATGATGTGGGGGGTTGGGGGTAAAAATCTTATTTACAGAAATCGAATGAAAAATATACAATGATAAAAAGTGGTTAGTAAAAAGAACCCCCTCACTACTAATTGTGGCGGATAAAAAGTTTTGTCAGTCGAAAAGATGCAGGTCCTACGAAAGCTAACTTTATTCAAACACAACTAAAATGGCCTACATCTCTGGCAAAAACAGTTTATCCGTCACCTAAGGGTCCGGGATTGGGGGTTATCGAACCAAAAGTGGGGGAAAAAAAAAACACAGGGACGCTGGGACAGGGAAAACCAAAAAAGGAGATTGGGGCGATGACAGCATGCATACTCTAGCTAAGTTAAAAATCGAACAAAACTGCCTAACTAGCTTACTCTAGGAGGTCCGATGCATGTCTATGTTTGATCAGGTTACCCAAAATCCTTAAAAAACCTAAGCCACTCAAAAAAGAAATTCAAGACTAGCTCCATTCACTTTACACAGTCGCGAAACTTTCACCCACCTGTCGTTGAAATTCACAGGAGCGAGTTTCACCTTCTCCAGCTTAATTCGCATTTTCAATCGATATTTGAAAATGAGGACAAGCTGGGGAGCAGTGAAGGTCTCATCTCCGTAAACCTCCTTCTGTCGCGTCGTCCGAATCACGCCTCTCATAACTGCTAGTAAACACAGAAAAACGTAGCGTTCTTCTTTCTTCATGGTCGGTGCCCAGTTGCAGCACGGGGAAACCGACTCCAGCACAAAAAACCGCTCGCTCAGCATGCGAACCGTGAAGCCTTCAACTAACTCACACAACGGTCGAACGATGGCGCAGTGGAAGAAAGCATGATCAAGGTCTTCCTCCCATTCTCCGCATCGGACACAATTGGGTGTCTCCGTAAAACCCGCTGCGTAAAGTCTTTTGCCGACCCAGCCAGGTGAGTGATGCCTCGTAATTATTGAAGCAGCTCGACCCAGGCGCCCAAGGCCATACTAAGCGGCGCTCCTCCTTCGTAAAACCGAACTCCTCAATCTTTTCGTCTCGAACGGATCCCCTCACTAACGCCCGATATAGCGCTTTGCGAGACAACAGCTGGGTGTCAGAGAGGCTTTCTTTGACCCGTAGAAGAAATCTCAAGGCCTGTCGACACTCGCGATAGAAAGGGCACTCGTTTCGGGGCAACCTGTGTGCCCCCCCTCAGCCGAATGCACACTCTCCAAAGCCTGAAAGGCTTTCTTAGTGTCTTCTATCCAGAAGACACCGTTTCCCTCACTTGGTGTACACATTCGATCCAGGTATATCAGCCTAAGAGTGTGTCTACGTATTTCCACACTAGGCATACCCAGACCGCCTTCAGACGGATGCAGGTAACAGACCTCCCGGGTAACCATGGCTTGCTTTCCGCGCCATAAGAACGCGAAAAGAGCCCGCACCAGATCAACTAGTGTGGTCTCCGGGAGTGGAAGTACTGATAGACGGTAAAGGATCAGGGGGTAGATATGAGAATTGCATACCTCCGCCCGACCCTTCAAAGACAGATTTCTCAAGGCCCACAAATGAGATGCGACCTTGACCGCTTCCAATACCTCCGACCAATTTTTCTCCAGCTGGAGACCGGGACCAAACCAGACGCCGAGTAGCTTGCATGGCCCATCAGCCCAACCAAAGGGTCCCTGAAGGGGCATACCCCTCCAGGCACCGATATGTAAGCCAATAGACTTTACGTAGTTAATTATGGCCCCTGTGACCTTGGCATACCGACTTGTTTCTATGTCAACGACTCTAATCTCGACACTGCTCGTTACAAGCACAGTCACGTCGTCAGCATAGGCGGTATACTTTACCGGGGTAGAGCCACCTGGCAAAGTAATCCCGCGAAGGACCGGATTCACCCGAAGCTGGCGCAAATATGGCTCAAGCGCCAGCACATATAACATTGGGGATAACGGACAACCTTGACGGATCGATCTTGTTAACATGAAGGGTTTCGACCTCACCCCATTCACTTCAACCATAGCACCGGGGTTGGCATACAAGAGGCAAATCCAAGAGCGAAACTGGGGACCAAACCCAGCCGAGCGAAGAACAGCCTCTAGGTAATGATGGTCTACTCTGTCGAATGCTTTGGACTGATCTAAATTAATCAGCGCGGCTTCTGTGTCGACTTTTTCTACGATCAAGCGTATCGTGTGCAAATTATCTTGAATCGTCCGGCCCTTAACAGAACAAGTCTGTTCGGGACTTATTAGACGGTGTAAGACAATCTGCAGACGATTTGCTAAGATCTTGGCCAAAATCTTTAACTCTGTGTTTAACATCGTTAAGGGCCGGAAATTACCTATCCCATCCCCTCCATTTTTATCTTTGCGTAACAATTTAATGATCCCCCTGGTAAAGTACTGAGGTATGCACCCGTTCCTATACCAGGAGTTAAAAAGTACGGTCAGCAAAGGAATAAAAATGGGCGACAGCCTCAAATACACCTCGTAGGGCAGACCATCTATCCCAGGGGTCCTGTCTAGCCCGACCTGTTTCAAGGCCTCAATGACTTCTTCCTCTTTTATGCTACCTTCACACCTAGCTGCTTCGGTCGCCTCCAGGCGAGAAAAGTCGGCAAAATAGGTGTCAAACTGTTCAATAGTCAGACCGGGCTCCTTGGTAAAAAGTTCCTGAAAATGAGTCCGAAAACCCTCCAAGATTCCGTCGTTTGAAGTTACGGTTCGTCCGTCCGGCAATGTGACACTGGCGATGTGTCGATCTGCAGAACGTCGAAACTCCTCCGCACGCAGTGACGCGGCCATGTTTGTTGCCTCGTTTGGCGCTCTTTTTAATCTAGCCCTAACCATTAATCCCTGGTCCTCCCTGTTATCCAAGGAGTCCAGTTCAGCCTTAACTACAGTATAGCTAGCACTATCCCCCTCCTCCACCGCCCTTTCTAATCTATCTTCTAGCGCCGCTTTCGCTGCTCTAGAACTACGGTTGAGCCGGCGACTAAAATCAGCAGCGAAGGACCTAATGACTTTTTTAAGGTTGCCCCACCACTTATTCCCGATGATAGCCCCCGTCAATTCCCTCTGTATTGTTAGTAGAAGCTGTTCCCGGAAGTCCTTCACATCGAACAACGACGTGTTGAACTTCCAGTAACTAGCCATCCTAGGTTTAACACTATCTAAGTTTACTCGAACCCGGACAAGCCTATGGTCCGAATAAACTATACTATGAAAACTTGGACAGTCTAAAAGCCCTAGGTCGACTCTCCTAACTAAGAACCGATCGATGTAACTCGAAAGCTGCACCGGATCGGAGCCGCGTCTACCTGTCCAAGTCCATGCTAAATCCCCGGGTTTTTCGTTCCGAAATTTATCGACAAGATCAAACTTGTCGACAAAGTCATGAAACGCTTTAGCATCCCGGTTCTGGTTAGTATCCCTTGTGGTATTAACCCCACGATCTAACTCGGGATCCAGGACCGCGTTCCAGTCTCCCGCTAAAACTAACCGGCGAGACGAATTCATGAAAGGCTCGATTCGCCGAAAAAAGGAAACTAGCTCAGTACGGTTATTGGGCGCATAAACCCCAATAAAACGAAATGCCACATCCTTTACGGTAACATCCAGAACGAGCAATCTTCCCTCTGGATCTGCATAAATAGGGTCACACGATGCATCAAGAGTGCGCTTAACTAGCCAGGTAACCCCCCTTGCGTGGGTATCATAATGTGCTGAGTAGAGCTGAAAGTCTCTAAGGAGCACATCCTGATAGTCACTTGGAATAAAGTGAGTCTCCTGTAGACAACATACATCCACACCAAGGCGTTGAAGGTCGCGTGCAACTCGAAGTTTACGAGAGGCGTCCCTCAACCCTCGGACATTTAAACTAGCTAATCTTAAAGAAGCCATCCCGAGCTACTTAGGATTGGGAATCCTGATCAAACATAGACGGTGTCAAGACACCGACAGCTGTCCCCATGGATCCAGTGGTCATCTCAGTGGTGATTGACCCGTCAGGGGACAAACCGCCGATGTCAAGAGGAAAGGTTAGTTTAATGGCCCTATACAATGATGGATGCATTTTGATAGGGACCCGTCCAATACATGATTCTTTCATTTTTTGTATGTCGTTATCATTGAAAAAAACGGCTGGAGGAAACAAATTAAAAGCGCTATTTGCTTCCTCCATCATTGTCCACACTCCACTGGCCTCTGCTCTGGGCCTTACTACAGTCAATAATATTGAGGCTTTGGGGAAGTTTTCGGGGTTAGTGGTATCCTTTTTCTTTATATTTTTTAAGGCTAGCAAATTTTTATATTCCTTGTTCTTGTGTTCCTTCATCACAGTTTCTCTTTCGGTTGAGATTTGACAAACTGCTTTGCCTGTAAAAAAAAGGGGAGATTTTTTTTTTCGGGATTCTCTCTCGGAAGAGGGGCTCCTTTGCCTTTTTTTATCTGTCGGAGTGGGAGGGGGCATATCTGTTTTCATGGGAGAAGGGGGAGGAGTGCTTTGAGGCGTGTTAACAGGAGTGCAGAAGGGGGAAGGTCTAGGGCTTCTCTTTTTGGGAGGAGCGCCTAGAGAGGTCATATTTTTCCCTCTAGTCGGGGGTGTAGAAACTATTGGGGCTGGAATTTTTTTGGGGGAACGTTTTTCTTTTGGGTTAGGTTTCTCCGGGAACAGGGACTCTGGGAAGGGAACGTGTATTTTTTCTTTTCGTTTTTCATCGAGAGATTCTTTTAATTTTAGTAGTTCTTTATATTTATTCCCTCCGGGGTCTTTGCTCGAACGTATTTCAACTTTTTGTTCCTTTGTTAAGGATTTTGCATAGGTTGGTGATGCTGCTTTTCTGATTGGTACGGTTTTCCATTCACCTTTCTCTGATGATGCAGCTTCGGTGTTATAAACTGCTTCGATTTCGTCAGTTGATAGACTGGGAGGATTAGTTTTATCTGTCGGTTCTGGTATTTTAAATCCAGGTTGTGCGCCCGGCTCTAAATGTGGCAATACCCGATTTTTTGGGTTTCTCGTCGTTGTTTGCTTCTTGGGGCACGTATACGTTAAGTGCCCCACTTCTCCGCATATCCAGCAAGCCGGACGCCTTCCTGCCACTACTATAGGTAGTTTCTCCTCCTGTGCCTCGATGTAGTATGGTATCTTATAGTATGCCTCCTTATTCAGCAAAATATCAAACGACCAGACACCATTGTACTGGTCGACGTTTACTCCAGAGATGTCTCCGTATTGCAGAAAATACGCCGCCAAATATTCCCCTGGTATTACACCTGGGACTTCGAATATGGAAATGGTTGTCCGTCTCCGTCCCAGGTATTCCATCCTCAGAATGTATTCTGGAGTGATGATTTCGTTTTTCGAGAGCTTAATACAATCTTCTGGAGATTTAAATAGGGCTGCCCAGGTGTTGTAGCCCTTTGTCTTGGTTATCCTTTCCGCTCTCATTCCCACAGTCGCAATTAACTTTGTCACGGTGTCTTTGGTCGATCTAATCAGCTTCTTGGTTTTTCTGTCGATGACAAAAAGTGAAATTTTCTTTTTGGCAAATTCATCGTAGTTGTTCCACCTTGATGCCATTCGTGGTGACATGCTCTATGCATTTCTTGGCTTCTTCAAGAAACGATTCTACGTCTATTTTTACTGCTGGCGGTTTCTTCCAGACTGCATTCTCCTCTTCTTGCTTTTCCTTGACAGGTTCCGACGGCTCACAGCTGGCAGATGCCATGGCCGACGGGAAATGAGAGAAAAAAAAAAACGCGAAGATCCGGGACTTAAAAAGGTAACAACGGGGGAAGAGAAGAAAGAGGAATAACAAATTTAACAAATATATAACAATAATAATAACAATAATAATAACAGTATCAGCGCAATGAATATCGTATACAACCAAAAGACGAAGTGATGGGGGTATGATCCCACACAGTCGGACGATACTATTTATAAACGATGCTGCTAGGAACTGACGAATCGAATTAATTCACGTTCTGCTACCAATCAATCAGAAACCAGAATTGCTTCATAAATATTAAACATTTTCTGAAACAATTTCCCATATTTTTTTTCGTCTCGACACGGTAAGAATATTTTGCTCTGTGGAACTGTCTACTGCAAACATTTCACCTCTCAAAACTTGTTTAGAACAATGAACCATCGGAAACTGTTCTGTCTAATGCAAACCAGTCACCTCTCAAGACTTGTTTAAAACAACGAACCATCTGACACTTTTATGAAACTAAACATAGCTTACACTTCTAGAGGTTATGCGCCCAGCATGCCTCTTTATTTCGATGGATCCGAATCCAAATTCGAATTGTGGCAAGTTAAATTTCTAGGATATCTACGAATCCAAAAGCTGCAGAAAGTACTTCAAGCACAACCTGAAAACAGAAACGACCCTGACTTCATTGAAAAGAACGCAATTGTATTTGCAGAATTAATACAGTGTTTAGATGACCGAAGTCTATCACTGGTAATGAGAGAAGCCCTGGACGATGGCTGCAAAGCATTAAACATATTTAGAGAGCATTATTTATCGACAGGAAAACGCAAAATAATTTCTTTATGCACTGATCTGACCTCTCTAAAACAAATAGAAGCCAAAACTATTACTAATTATATATTAAGAGCCGAAACGACTGCAAATTCTTAAAAAATATCTGGTGAAGTTATAAGTGACAGTCTGTTAATTTCCATTGTCCTTAATGGATTACCGAGTAATTTCAAGGCATTTACAACCGTGATAACTCAGAAAGAAAAACCTATGGCATGTAGCCAATTAAAGGTAGTACTCAGAAGTTACGAAGAAACTTAAAAAATGAGCACAGAGCAAAACGAATCCACAAATATCATGAAATTTAAAAATACACAACTAAAAACAACGAAATTAAATTATACCCATGCCAGGAATAAAAACCGCAACTTTGCCAAAAACAATTTTTCTCCTAAGAAAAGTACACAGATTATTTGCTATAATTGTGGACGACCTAATCACAAGAGTTTCCAATGTAGATACAGGTCTCAAAATGGCGACTCCATTAAAAATGTAGAGAGCTGTGTTAGCGAACATACATTTTTATTTTCGTGTGCGTTTAATGCTTCAACAAACAATAATACTTTTTCTTGTAGATTGTGGGTCCACGGCACATGTGATTACAAAGGAATCTGATTTTATGAATTTTAACCCCAACTTTAAGCCATAAAATCATTTTGTAGAACTAGCTGACGAGAGCCGGGTAAATGATATCGTTTTGAAAAGAGGCAATGCTAAAATCTCGCTAAAGAACAATAAAGATGAACTACGTTTCTGTATTCTAGAAAGCGCTCTTCTAATCCCAAAATTCAAACAAAATATATTTTCTGTACAAGCTGTCACAAAACAAGGTGCAAATATAAACTTTAGCCCCAATAAATCAAAACTGGTATACCCGAATGGAACTGTATTCGACATTAAAGAAAATGGAAGACTATATTATTTAAATAGCGTAGTCCCATCGAAAACCGCATGCCGTGATCTACTGATATGTTATAAAATTCTTGGACACTGCAATATTCCTGATATCAAAAAGTTGCCGACTGTAGTTGATAGGATGAAAATACAAATATAAAAAAACTTCAACTGTGACGTCTGTACACAAGGGAAAATAACAAATTATCAAAGCAAGGTACCAGACAAAAAAGCAACAAAAAAACTCCTCAAAATGGTGCATTGTGACTCGAACAGTCCCGTAGAACCGATGGCCGGAGAACATTATAGATATGTGTTGAATCTCGTAGATGACCATTCAGGTTTAATAATGGTTTACTTTTTAAAGAACAAATCTGATACCCTGCTAGCAACTAAAAAATATCTAGCCGACAGGGCTCCCTACAGTGAAGTCAAGTGTATTCGCTCTGACAACGGTAGGGAATTCACCAATAAAGACTTTGAACTTTTACTAATTAATCATCATATCAGGCATGAAAAATCAGCTCCTAGATCGCCACACCAAAACGGGAATGTTGAACGTGCGTGGCGGACACTTTTTGAAATGGCAAGATGCCTACTCATTGAATCCAAACTCCCTAAATACCTCTGGACGTACGCACGTATGGCGGCAGCCTATATACGTAATTGGTGCTTTAACAAAACACTATTTAAAACTCCATATGAATCTTCTGTGGTAAAAAAAAAAAACAAATTTAAGCAGAATGCATATATTTGGTTCAACTTGCTTCGCATATATAGATAAAAAGAGTAAATTGAATATCAAAGCCGACAGAGGTATATTTCTGGGATATGATAAAAACAGTCCAGCCAATTTAGTATTTTTTCCCGAAAAAAAAAAAATAAAAAGAATCCAATGTGTAAAATTCACAGACACGTTTAATTTTACAGACGAAACCCCTTCATATGAAGAAGATGAAATTACATTGCCTGAAATTATTAAAACAAACCAATACAATAAAAATGACGTAGGCAAGAGTGTCCATGATGATGATGATGATGATGATGATGATGATGATGATGATGATGATAAAGTCGAAACGTATCCCAAAAGAAATAGAAGGCGACCCGATTTTTTTTGGTCGACGATATAAAAGATTATCAACTCGACTATTGCTATTCAATGGAAAATGCCCCAAAAAGCTTTAACGAAGCAAGTAAATCAGAACATTGTGATGATTGGAAAATTGCCATGAAAAAGAAATTGATGCCTTAACCGAAAATGATACCTATACGGTAGTGACTCTCCCAAAACATAAACATGTTATTTCTACAAGATGGGTATTTACAAAAAAGACTACAACATCAGGCGTAGAACAGTAAAAAGCTAGATTTGTTGCTAAAGGCTACTCTCAGATTTACGGTTGAGAATATTTTTCTACGTTTTCACCAAACTCAAACCTTACGACAATCAGCATTTTACTGCAAATCGCATCACAATATGACCTAAACATCAATCAAATGGACGTAAAAAATGCTTATTTGAATGCCACAATAGACTGTGAAATTTATATTATCCCTCCAGAGGGATTTATAATGAAAAAAAAAATAACGTGTGCCGACTTAACAAGTCATTATATGGTCTAAAGCAAAGTGCTCAGTGTTGGAATACAGTATTTCATGATTATATTATTAAACAACAATTTAGACAATGCGCTGTAGACCCCTGTTTATATACCCAACACAAAGACGATAAACTACTGATTTTGGTTTTGAGGGTCGACAATATTTTAAACGCATCAAATTGTGACATAATGTTAACCGATGTTAGATTCAAAATGACCGACCTTAGCAAAATATCTTGATTTCTGGGAAAAGAATTTACTCAAACAAAGGACTTGTTACGATGACTACATCGAAATAAATCGACAAAATACTATTAAAATGTGGAATGGGAGAGTACAAAAAACGCTCTACATCGGTCGACAATGATATACACACAGAATCTGAAATAATAAATTGCACACAATATCGTCAAATTATAGGTAGTCTTGTATATTTAAGTACTACAACCAGGCCCGACATATGCTGTACAGTAACAAACCTGTCACAAAAATTAACACAACCGACAATGAAAATCAAGAAATCCCCTTAAATTTGAAGGGTTTTCGGATTCAGACTGGGGAAACGACGAAGATCGCAAGAGTATATCTGGATATTGTTTCAGATTCTCAGAAAATGGGCCTATTATTTCATGGAAATCTAAAAAGCAACAGATTGTATCTCTCTCTACGTGTGAAGCAGAATTTATCGCGATCACACACACTATCCAAGAAGCACTTAACATTAAAAATATCCTAAAAACTATTTTAGAGCCAGAATTAACTAAAAGCCCCGTAGTAATTAATTGTGATAATCAAGCCAGTATAGTCTTAGCACAGTACACGATAATCAACCAAAGATACAAGAATATAGATATAAAATACCATTTCATAAAAACCGAGGTGAAAAAAGGATCTATTATTTTGAATTACATATTATCAGAACAAAATATCACTGATGTATTAACGAAACCCGCAACCAGCGTTTTTCTCAAAACTTTTTGGGGGATTCGACTGATTAATTCTTTTCATGTATATAGATTTCTATATATAAAAAATAGTATTGGACAAGACGTTAAACTGTATGCTTTTTATTTGTATTAACACTTTAACCTACTAATGCGTAACTAATACTTTTTTCTGAAATAAACAAAAGTCACTTAAGAAAAAAAAAAGGAAAAAAAAACTCTTTGTAATTTTCCCTTTCGACAAAATACTTATTTTATAGCGCGCAGAAATTACAAGTGACTATTATTTATTTCTGTGCAAATTAGTTTTCTTTCTTATTTTTCAAAAATGTCCTATCTTTTTTGCATTGTTTTCATTAACAAAAAACCTCTTTAAATGGGTACATATTGCATGTATATTTATTTATATGCATGCGTTTTTCTTTTCTTTTCTTCTTTTTACAAAACTGCATAATCAAATTTCAGAAATGGCTTCTTTTTAACATACCCACCCCTTTTTAAGGTTAAAATAGCTTCCATTTCTTTTATTTCTCTTCTCTGTACACATCTCTGGTTTGACATTTGAACACAATTAAAAATGGCGTCTTTTCATATGCTAAAATTCTAAGATCCAAATGATTTCTTATTTTTGTTATGTATAATTGAATATAAAAATATATATTCATTTTTGAGCAGAACGAACACAAGGGACTTCCCCATTATAAAAAAATAAGGAAGATGTTGCAATATTTTGGACTTGTAATGAGGTAAACATTTAATTGCTGCCCACATCAGCAAAATGTGGTACAAGGCCGGAAAGCAGGCACCCCTAAAGAAGGGCCACTCCTGCAATATTAAAACATTGAGTAACCCCGTCGGCATTCCCCGGTCGGGGCGCCTCAGGCAGCAAGCAATAACCTTACCCCACCGGAAAGCCAGGTGGAAAGTCCTGGGAGAGTGGACCTCCTAGGTATTACACAGGCGGTGTACCTCAGTCCGATAGGTGCAGGTCCGGTTCCCGGCCCCTCACCTCTCGGGCTGAGTGTCAAGTTACGAATCCTTGACGTGTACTACCCTGTCTCCCTGCAGTCGACGCCGCTAGAAGACACATCTCATGACAATGGACTTTTAATGGGGTATATATTTAAATGCTGCCCACATCAGTTTTATGTTGCACAAGGCCGGAAAGTTGGAACCCCGCAGGCACCCCTAAAGGAGGGGCACTCCTGCAATTTTCAAAATTTCCCCGAGTAACCCTGTCGGCATTCCGCGGTCGGGGCGCCTCAGGCAGCAAGCAATAAACTGGCCCCACCGGAAAGCCCGGTGGCAAGGCCTGGGAGGGTGGACCTCCTAGGTATTACCCAGGCGGCGTAACTCAGTCCAACAGGTGCTGGAACGGTTCCCGGCACCTCACCTGTTGGGCTGAGTGTCAAGTGACGAATCCTTGACTTTTACTACCCTGTCTCCATGCAGCCAAAGGAGACCTTCCCCATCAGACTTGTAATGGGGTAGTTATTTAATTGCCGCCCACATCGGCAATATTTTGCACAAGGCCTGGAAAGTTGGAACCCCGCAGGCTCCCCTAAAGGAGGAGCACTCCTGCAATTTTAATAATTGCCCGAGTAACCCCGTCGGCATTCCCCGGTCGGGGCGCCTCAGGCAGCAATAAACTTGCCCCACCGGAAAGTCCGGTGGCAATGCCTGGGAGGGTGGACCTCCTAGTTATTACCCAGGCGGTGTACCTCAGTCCAAAAGGAGCTGCGGTTCCCGGCCCCTCACCTCTCGGGCTGAGTTTCAAGTTACGAATCCTTGACGTGTACTACCCTGTCTCCCTGCAGTCGACGCCGCTAGAAGACACATCTCATGACAATGGACTTTTAATGGGGTATATATTTAAATGCTGCCCACATCAGTTTTATGTTGCACAAGGCCGGAAAGTTGGAACCCCGCAGGCTCCCCTAAAGGAGGGGCACTCCTGCAATTTTCAAAATTTCCCCGAGTAACCCTGTCGGCATTCCGCGGTCGGGGCGCCTCAGGCAGCAAGCAATAAACTGGCCCCACCGGAAAGCCCGGTGGCAAGGCCTGGGAGGGTGGACCTCCTAGGTATTACCCAGGCGGCGTAACTCAGTCCAACAGGTGCTGGAACGGTTCCCGGCACCTCACCTGTTGGGCTGAGTGTCAAGTGACGAATCCTTGACTTTTACTACCCTGTCTCCATGCAGCCAAAGGAGACCTTCCCCATCAGACTTGTAATGGGGTAGTTATTTAATTGCCACCCACATCGGCAATATTTTGCACAAGGCCTGGAAAGTTGGAACCCCGCAGGCTCCCCTAAAGGAGGAGCACTCCTGCAATTTTAATAATTGCCCGAGTAACCCCGTCGGCATTCCCCGGTCGGGGCGCCTCAGGCAGCAATAAACTTGCCCCACCGGAAAGTCCGGTGGCAATGCCTGGGAGGGTGGACCTCCTAGGTATTACCCAGGCGGTGTACCTCAGTCCAAAAGGAGCTGGACGGTTCCCGGCCCCTCACCTATTGGGATGAGTGTCAAGTGACGAATCCTTGACTTGTACTACCCGGTCTCCCTTCAGCCGAAGCCGCTAGGAGACACATCCCATCACAATAAACGTGTAATGGGCTATGATCTCACACAGTCGGACGATTCTATTTATAAACGATGCTGCTAGGAACTGACGAATCGAATTAATTCACGTTCTGCTACTAATCAATCAGAAACCAGAATTGCTTCATAAATATTAAACCTTTTCTGGAACAATTTCACATGTTGCTTTATTTTTCCGTCTCCGCACGGTAAGAATATTTTGCTCTGTGGAACTGTCTACTGGAAACAAGTCACCTCTCCAGACTTGTTTAGAACAACGAACCATCTGAAACTTTTATGAAACTAAACATGGGTTACACTTCTAGAATCATTATTATATCTTTTCAACTATACATCCCATAATTTTTGATAATTCACGCCCTTATTATACAATCGACATTCTCGATTTTACCTAATTAAAATCTTAGTGCACACTTTTATCATAATAATGTTACACATAATAACATATACCTCTTCTAATTACTATGCTGATCTCAGATACCCCTGCTAAAAATACTTACATAATATAAACTCAATACTCATGTAAAAACCTCTCCATAGCTACAAAACATATGCACGCAGTATTAAATAAGAACCCTCTTCGGACTTACTTTATATACTCCTCGAAAGTTTAAACACACATGCTGTCCGCACATATAAAACCCACTATAATCGACTATCTATATACTCATATACATCATATATTACAAACTACACCCTCCTTTATCTCAGAGATCAATATATTCCCCCAAGCAACTCGAATAAATATTGCCGTGCCTTATGAAACTATCGCTAGACGTCGCATCCGCATTATGTTACCTAGCATATTCTCTATTCTTCAGAAATACCATGGTAAAAAAGTTCCTTTTTTCCAAAAACCCTGATTAATGCATACTCTTATTAAATAAATGAATAAATTTTCTATATATTACTCAATAGTTTTCCTACTTCCATTTTTCTCTTTACTGACGCCTATGTAAGCTTCAAAATGATTTGCTTGGTGTTGTATTAACCTGATAATTTTTTTTTACATAGGCATCACCACATTATCAAGGCCCAGAGGCCACTCAAGGATAAGGGTTAAAGGGTGTACAGTAGAAATTGGTCAATATAGTAATCATTAGTAATGAAAATTTGGTAAATTTGATAACTTATATGGAACGGCTCATCAAGAACTTATTAACTTTAGACTTGAACACAACCATATTGTAGTCAGCCGGAAAGCAGGAAAACGGAAGACAATTCCACAGGCGTGCAGTTCTAAGAAAGAAGCTTTGTTCATGGAATCTACGTTTAGGTTTAGGCACAGATAAAGAGTGGGGGAAATTATTGATTGTGTTTACAGCTAGACGAGTGTTTCTTGTGAAAGTTTGGCGAGGGGGGACCATAGATTGAAGCTCAGTTGAACACTTTCCATGAAAATAACGATACATCAGATACAAACTCGCAACATCTCTTCTGTGAGATAGAGGTTGCAAGGAGGAGAAAAGGACATCTCCTACGAGGCTACGAAGTCTATTTAGAACTCTATCAAAGCAGGACAAGTCCTTTCTAGCAGCTCCTGCCCAGATGTGGCAACAGTATTCCATCCTTGGACGTACCTGGCTCTTATATAAATAGAGAATAGCATCAGCAGTGAGATATCTACCGGATCGATAGAAAGATCCCACCATTTTTCCAGCGGCCTTGGCAACAGATTTGATATACGTGTTCCATTTAAGATCAGGAGTAATGGTCAAGCCCAGAAGCTTGTCAAAACCTGAGGCCTCCTGAAGACGAGAGCCATTCATTTCAATTGATGACAAATGTAGATTATAATGTTGATGATGTAAAGAGAGAAGCTTGGTTTTAGATGCATTAAAAGTAACCAGCCACTCTTTTCCCCATTGTACTACGTGCTCAAGATCAGAGGAGAGAGAATTGGAGAGAACTTGGTCGTTTACTGTCTTAGATATGGAACCATAAATGTTAGTGTCGTCAGCATAAATGTCTACAAATGATGTAAGGATATGATTTGGAAGATCATTAATGTAGATCAGGAAAAGAGTTGGGCCCAGGATGGATCCCTGAGGAACACCGGCATTAATACTGTGAGCTTCTGATTTTTGCCCCTCAACTACTACTGTTATGCACCTATCAGAAAGAAATGATTTAATAATTGTGAAGACTTTTCCAGCTATACCATAGCTAGCGATCTTATGAAGTATACCTTTATGCCATACCCTATCAAAGGCTTTAGATATGTCAAGAGCAATTGCCCTAGAAAGATTGCCACCGTCGAGAGATTAGATAATCCTATGCGATATAACTGTAAGGACATCTGCTGTAGATCTAGCAGAACGGAAACCATATTGAGTGTCACTAAGAAGGTTATTTTTGTTGAGATGGTTGATTATTCTGTATTTAACACAGATTCTAGCAACTTACTCATGACGCACAGGAGACTTATTGGCCTGTACTGAGAGGGGGATGAGCGATCACCTGAATTCTTAAATACAGGGCATACTGATGAAATTTTCCAGGGAGATGGGAAACTATTCTCCTTAAGATAACGTTTAAATAGTTTTGTAAGTATGGGCGCTAGTTCAGGTTGAAGTTTTTTGAGTACTATAATTGGAATACCGTCCCGGCCAGTTGCTTTACTGGAATCAAGGTTTTTGATTAGCTTGGCAACATCACGTACAGATATACGTATATCACATAGTGTGTTTTCAGATACAGGAGGAAATATTGGGGGTTGGCGGCCTTGATCGCAAAAGGTAGAATTAGCTGCAAAGTTCTTGACAAAGAGTTTGGCTTTGTCTGATGCTGACGAGATTACCTCAGGTCCATTGATGATAGTTGGGATGGAGCACACGCTTCTGTTCAGAATTCTGTTTGCTATTTGCCAAAACTGGTGGGAACCAAGCCGCTGCTCAGCTACTTTGAACTTAACAGATTGAGCATACAACTCTCTTGCGTTCCTTATTATTTTCTTACAATGGTTGCTGGCAGTCCTGAAAACGGCTTTAGTTTCCATACATCTATTACGTTTGAAGCAGTGGAAAAAGTGATTTCTGTGCGCAATGGTAGCAGCACATTCTGGAGAGAACCATGGCTGGCTGTTAGGTTTTTGCTGAAACTTTTTAGAGGGTATGAAATGGTCAATACCTACAATTAACCATTCAGTCAGGTCTAATACTATAGAGGACACATCCTTTTTAAACATGGAATGCAGAGGTAGATCAGATATAAATGTACGGAAGCTATCCCAGTCAGCCTTAGTGTATCGATATACTGTACGATGAAGAGGTACGTCTGGGGACTTATTACATTTCATTTTTATCTTAATTGATACAACAGAGTGAACGGAAGATCCAAGAGGCGACAGAACAGAAACTGAACATAGTTCAGGGCAAGTTGTGAGAAAAAGGTCTAGTAGGCTCGCATACTGGCCGTCATTATCGGGCACACGGGTAGGTTCCTGAACAATCTGAGTGAGGTCATAGGCAATGGAGAAATCATGACAGAACCTCCCCTCATCATCGGTCTTGTTTGAGTGGGTCAACCATTCGACGTTGTAAACATTGAAGTCTCCACATACGTGAATGTTAGCTGAAGGATAAGTAGAAAGGACTTGGTCAATTTTCTCAGATATGCTTTGAAAGATAGTAACTCCGCTGTTGTGGGGGCGATAGAGAGTAAATATAAATGCAGTAGTGTTAGCTAAAGCAACCCGGAAGCACATATAGGGTAAGTTAGGATCTTCCCTGGAGATGTCCCTTCCACATGGAAAGCTATCTTTAATATAGGCACATATTCCATGCCCATGGCGATCTTGGGGGTCAGATTTAGAGGTTAAGTTAGAGTATCCTGTAATAGCAAACTCATCTAGGGAAATAGCCTGTCCAATGCCAGTTTCACTTAAAAATAAAAGGTCAGGTTTAGTCTCCTGTAATTGGGTTTCAACCTCTGGAAGGTTAGAACGAAGACCCCTGATGTTGGAGAAGGAGACATGGTAGTAGGGGTCTACGTTGGAAGTTGGAGAACCGGGTTTAATCGTGTATTTTTTCTTGAAACTTGTCATGATGAAATTTTGGAATTTGCGGACTAGGTCGTCAGATTTACTTAGAGCAGGACAGAGAGGGGAAACTAAGAGAGAAAAAGAAACGAAGAATTTTTTTTGTAGCACATGATAAGGTAAAGCCGTAACAATTACCCACTAGTATGGCATCGAGAGGCCCCACCAGAAGCTACTGCATGGTCCAGATTCCATTCACCAAATAGCAATACAGCAGCCCCAGTACTTTGCACCTACTGATAGGACAGCCTCCTTAGTTGTTAATCAAAGGTTTTTTTTAATTCTATTCCTTGAACTCCAAAACATACAGATATACGTATACAAACAAACAAACAAACACACAAACAAACACACACACACACACACACATATATATATATATCAATAAAGAACGAAAATAACGATTTAAAGCTATATATTTAATATATATATTTATTCATTTATTCAACAATTTTATATATATATATATATATATATATATATATATATATATATATATATATATATATATATTAGGGTTGTAGGGTTGTAGGGGAATCTCTTATTAGGGTTGTGTCATAGTATTTAGAAGTCTAATGCTTCTCATCAGAAGAGGAGAGAAGATGCTAATAGGGACGTGACGTCTACCGATACTTACATAAAGAGCGAAATAAAATATGAAGGTTTTTTTTAAGGGATTTAAATTAATCTCTGTGGTATAGACTTAAAAATCATAAATAAAGATAAACATTTCTGGCTTACCCTACACTCCTAATTTATGTATACCCTTTATGAATATATATATATGTATATATATATATATATATACATATATATATATATATATATCCATAAAAGTAAAATTGTCAGTGTGTTGGTGTTTGTGTGTTTATTTTTAATGTTGTGACACTTTGGGCTGTGATCATAGCGTAGAATCTATGTTAACTGTGGCAAGCGGGTCAAGACATTATTATTATTATTATTATTATTATTATTATTATTATTATTATTATTATTATTTATTCGAGCGACAGCGGGTCGCTGGATCAATTATTATGATATGAAAAATAAACAATCGGATTGGGAAAAATGATTGATACAAATAAGAATATCGCTACAAAAGGAATGTGAAAATAGAAAATAGACGTAAACATGATTTTGGTTTGCATAAACGAATAACAAGATGAGGTTACATCAGCTGTTGGTCTGAGACACGTAATGAGATGTAGATTTGGGGGTATTCTAGTCAGTCGTAAGCTGGGCATCAGAGAGAACGGACGACTCAAAGGGGGGGTAGTTTGTCTCTCTCAGGCAGCTAAGATGTAAAGACATTGTAATCTTGAAAGATGTCGGCCAAAATTATGAAAATAAATATTCGTAAATAATTCAAGTATGTGTTGTGCAATTTACACCTGCCAAAAGGAACTGTTTGTCTACAACTGTTTCGATACGTCCACGTCAATCATTTTCTGTTAGAACTGTTGCGTTAAAATATACACACTAGACGATTAACTAAATGATACGACGTATATACATACACGTATTTACACGTACATGAATATACAGATAAAATATAAACCTCTGCTATTCAACATTTTTGTGCCGTATATAAAATACCCTTTTTTGTGCTCGATGACAGGCCACCCATACAAAGGTGCGGGGAAAAATCGGACCTGGAGGCTACCACGGTGAAGAACAAACAAATAAAAAAATCGACAAGGGAGAAAAAATAATGAGGAATGGTACAATAGACATAAAATAGAAAAAAAAACAAAGCAGATTAAAAATACGAAATGAAAAGAAAAAAGAAAAATAAACTATGGTATCAGAATAAGAAAACAAAGAAAACAGTACTAGACATATACACACACAAAAATAAACATAGCAACAGATAAAACGTATGAAAAAGAACGCACGAACACCGGAATATATATATATATATATATATATATATATATATATATATATATATATATATATATATATATTAAGCAATAAATAAGAAACGTCTATGAAAATAATGTTCGTAAAAATTGTGTCAATTTTATGTTGTAAAAGAAAGAAATAACATATACGTATGTGTCGATTTGAATAGGAAAACAAGAAAATGTAATACATTGTTTTGATGTTAGATTGTCAAATATCGCACATTGTTTATACCACAGTGTTGGAATGTAAATGTTTTATAGCTGTGAGACTAACCGTAGCCCTCGGCGCAAGAGGGTCCGTGTGTGCCTGGCGTGTGGGGTGGTGGCTGATCCTGTGGTCGGGGCAGCGGAAGAAAGAGTTTCAAGATGGCGCCTGCCTGCTTTTATTAGAGACGGAATCTCGCAGGATCACGCGAGATCTCGCGGGGATGCAAATTAGCTAGGCCATCTTGAGTAATAAAAATCGGTCCATTGGAGGTGCGAGTCAGTCGGGTTCTGACGTTCGTGGCGATCAGTACAGTGACCGTTGGGTTCCGTGTCTATTCGTGCAGTCAGCTGAGCTTTGTAAGTTGCCGTGGCTGTGATTGTTTGTTGGTTTGCTGTGTGTTGCTGTGGTTCTTCAGTGAAACGCTTCGTTGCCCACGACGAGTCTCACCGTCTCCTACACAAGATACTCTTACAAGCTATTTCGGCCTCCCCACTCCGAACTTGGTTTTCTTTTCTTCAATGGCGGATAGGTTCGATCTAAAATTGATACCGGAATTCGACGGATCCGACCCGGTACTCAGCTGGGTTGAGAAGGTCGAGTTACATTGTCAGTTGTCCGGCGTGAAAAATGTCGAGCGCGTGATTCCTCTGCGGCTGACCGGCGGGGCCTTCGCTGTATATCAGCAACTCAGCGCTGAGGAGAAGTGTGACTACTCGAGTATCAAGGCGGCGTTGTACAGGGCTTTCGCCACTGACCCCGCCACTGCATGGGAGCAGTTTGAGACGAGGTCTATACGCTTGGGCGAAACTGTGGACGTGTATCTCGCCGAACTTAAGAAGCTGACGGTGTTGTTCGGCGGTCTTCCCGAGAGGGCCCTAGCCTACAAATTCCTGTCAGGACTCCCCGCTGGAGCAAAGCAGCTCCTGCGAGCAACCTCTACCATGTCCTCACTACCGCTGAGTGACCTAGTGGACAGAGCCAGGACAATAATGAAGGACGACTCGACGGTGCAGGAAACGGTAGTCGCTGTCGCACAGGCCCCACCAAGTGGCGAAGGACCGTCTCAGGGACCCAGCCCGCAAGGTGATGTCATCTGCTACAGATGCAACGGGCGGGGCCACATGGCAAGAAATTGTAGAAGGCGGTCGACGGCTGTTCGCTGCTACCGCTGTAACAAGACTGGGCACATGGCCCGAGACTGTGCGGGAAACGGGGACGGGGACAAGGTGCCAGTGCCGACCTCTTCCCCGAACAGAAAATAAACAAGGCGCTCCCTGTCATTCAGGTTCGAGTTAATGACACGTTATGTTCAGCCCTCCTTGATTCCGGTTGCTCCCGCACCATAGTGTGTGCGGACTTCTGTCGGGCGTGGAAAAAGAAGAACGTCAGGATAACTACCATCACTGGAAAAATACGAATGTGTTGCGGCGTGGGTGTGGTACACATTCGCACAAGAACTGGGAACTCAGCCAACGTCGAAGCGCTGGTGACACGCGAAAAACCGCTGAGTTTCGACCTGTTGCTAGGCTACGATGCCATTAAAGCCCTGGGCGGCGTGCGCATAACGCGCGCTGGCGTTGTAGAGTTTCAGGATAGGCCCCCGGTGTGCGCAGCACTAAGAGTCGACCAGCCGGACTTCAGTGCGGAATTCGACGACCAACAGAAGGCGTGGACCGCCACTTGGAGGTGGTCAGAAGACAAGGAACCGGCCAAACTACAAAACAAAGTGGCAGAGTACCGTATGCCCGACCAGATAAGGCCTGCATACGAAAGCGAGCTCCGTGAATGGATTAAGAACGGTTGGCTGATTCCATACCCCTACGACAAACTTGGACCCCCCAAGGGCCTGATACCGCTGATGGCAGTTGCCCAACCTAACAAGTTAAAGGTGAGGCCGGTAATGGACTACCGTGAGTTGAATGCGCACGTTGATGCGTTCACAGCGGACGCCGACGTCTGTGCCAGCAAGCTTCGAGAGTGGCGCCGGCAGGGGTCCAATGTGTCCCTACTGGACTTGAGAAAAGCATATTTGCAGGTCCGGATCGGCGAGGCGATGTGGCCTTTCCAGACAGTGATGTTTTCCGGGAAGAGATACTGTCTTACGCGACTCGGATTTGGGCTAAACGTAGCACCCCAGATAATGAAGGCTATCGTCAATGCCGTGTTGTCACAAGAAGAATGGATCAGAAAGGGAACATCGGCGTATATTGACGATATATACGTGAACGAAGATATCGTGTCCTCTTCGCGCGTAAGATCCAAACTTGCCGAGTTTGGTCTAAACTGCAAGGACTCTGAGCGGCTTGAGGATGGTGCCCGCGTATTGGGCTTGAGCGTTCAAGAGGAGCGAGGGATCCTGAGGTGGAGGCGTGGAACCGCAGTTCCCGACGTACCCGACGTTTACACAAGACGTGCCGTGTTGTCCCTGTGCGGGAAACTTGTGGGGCACCTTCCAGTATGCGGATGGGTTCGTGCAGCGACAGGCGTCATAAAAAGGAGGGCAAATGCGGTCAGCAAAGGCTGGGACGATGAGATAACCGACGAACTATTGGTTCGAATGTTAAAGGAGACCGTCGCTAGTGTGAAAAAGAATGACCCCGCCACAGGGGACTGGTGCGTGCAGGGAGACAAACTGAGCGTGTGGGTGGACGCAAGTTCTCTAGCGATCGGTGTAGTTTTGGAGAAAGATGGGGCCGTAGTTGAGGATGCCTGCTGGCTGCGACCGGCGAATGATGCTGCCCATATCAACCTGGCAGAACTCGACGCTGTAATAAAGGGCATTAACCTGGCACTTCAATGGGAAGTGAAGAAACTGCGTGTGCACACCGACTCACTTTGCGTGCACCACTGGGTGTCGGACACACTCACGAGCAAGGCCAGGGCACGCACCAAGGCAGCCAGCGAAATGCTGATAAGACGGAGGCTCGAGACTGTGAAAAAACTGGTGACGGAGTACAACCTGTCCGTAGACTTAGTGCTCGTCGCCTCGGACTACAACCTCGCCGACAAGCTCACTCGGGTACCACGGAGATGGTATGAGGCTATGAAGAAAGAAGCTAAGCCATTGCCTCTGTGTGCTGCCTCCGTCGAGGAGGACGAAATCAGGAAGATACATCACGACAGTGGGCACCCCGGAGTGCAACGGACCTACTACTTTGTGAAGTTGGCGAGACCATCAATACCAAAAAGCGCAGTAAGAGCAGTGGTCAGGGAGTGCCAAACGTGCCAGTCCATCGACCCCGCCCCAGCCAGATGGCGGAAAGGACAGCTGGGAATGGACGCGACTTGGAGTCGGTTGGGTATGGATATAACCCACTACGGCAGCCAACACTTCCTCACGCTGATAGACTGCGGGCCAACGAGGTTCGCGATTTGGCGCCAATTGGCAAGGCAGGATTCCACCAGTGTCATCCACGAATTGGAATCCATATTCTACGAAAGGGGGCCGCCTGAGGAGATCCTCACAGATAACGACACGGCGTTCTGCAGCAGGGAATTTAGGCATTTTATGGACAACTGGGGGATCCGCCTTCGACACCGATGCGCGTATGTGCCGAGCGGCAATGGCATAGCGGAGCGATGCCACCGAACCGTGAAGAGGATCGCGGCCAGGAAGAAGTGTACGATCGCGGAGGCGGTTTACAGATACAACACAACGCCTAAGGACACCGTGACTGGCGGCAGTGCGCCTGCTGATGCGATTCATCACTACCACGTGCGCGTCAAGGACGTTGAAGTGTGTCTACCCGACCAACGAGAACTCCAGGGGACGTACCAAGTGGGAGACACCGTCTGGGTGAAGCCACCCGGCGGCCGGTGCACCAGCAGCTTTTGGAGGGGGCGGGTCACCGGCGTCATCAGTGAACAGGCCATACTAGTCGATGGTACTCCGCGCCACGTAAGGGATGTCCGGCCCGCTCTAAGCGCTGACCAATCGGCAAGCAGTGGAAGTAGCGAGTCATCCGACGATGAGCGATGGATCCAACCCGTGCCCCACGAACCTGGTGACTCAACTGCGAGCAGTGGAAGGAGCGAGTCATCCGACGATGAGCGATGGATCCAACCTGTGCCCCATGGACCTGATGACTCAACTGCGAGCTCTAATGCTGATGCTTCCGATGCCACTTCTGAGAGCTCCGATGAGGAAGTCCCGGCAATACCCCTCCGCAGGAGTGCTCGAATCAAACGGCCACGTCCGCCGTGTCACGTATGTGATCTGGAGACCAGGGGGGAGTGTGAGACTAACCGTAGCCCTCGGCGCAAGAGGGTCCGTGTGTGCCTGGCGTGTGGGGTGGTGGCTGATCCTGTGGTCGGGGCAGCGGAAGAAAGAGTTTCAAGATGGCGCCTGCCTGCTTTTATTAGAGACGGAATCTCGCAGGATCACGCGAGATCTCGCGGGGATGCAAATTAGCTAGGCCATCTTGAGTAATAAAAATCGGTCCATTGGAGGTGCGAGTCAGTCGGGTTCTGACGTTCGTGGCGATCAGTACAGTGACCGTTGGGTTCCGTGTCTATTCGTGCAGTCAGCTGAGCTTTGTAAGTTGCCGTGGCTGTGATTGTTTGTTGGTTTGCTGTGTGTTGCTGTGGTTCTTCAGTGAAACGCTTCGTTGCCCACGACGAGTCTCACCGTCTCCTACACAAGATACTCTTACAATAGCAAAATGGCTATTTTTTTTATTAAGTTTTAGTTGAAGTTTTAGGCCTGAAGAAATAATGATATCACGTTTTTTATTTCTTCTTATGGCGGATGAAATGCTTTGCATTACCGGTTGGAAAACTGTTGTTGTTGTAGTTGTTGTTGTTGTTTTCGTTGTTTTGTCAAGAACTGTAAAATACTTAAACTGTGAAATGATTCATCTGTTGTAATTTAAATGGAACTTTTAATTATTGCATTGAATTGTTACATGTGGTTTTCATTTATGTATTATGTGGAAATCCGACGTTTTGAAGTCGCTGTAGTTTTACTGCATAGCGGAACGGAAAATATTTCTGTCAAGCATGAGCGGATCTAGTTGATAATCAACTTCAGAAAACAAATGAAATGCTCCCTGACATGGCGAAAGGGGCAGAAGGGACCATGGCAGATGTGGCTATTGTGTTGCGAATCACTCAGGATAAACAAGGAGATATTGTCGACGTAGACAGGCAAAGAGGACTTCATAGATTATAGCACAAATAGACGAGGGTGTTTTCGGTCGTAAGAGGAGTAAACTACACCAAGGAAATGCAATAAGACAGCCACTTACAAAGGGCTGAGACGGATTTTTTTTTAAGAAATAGAAATTGACTTTTCCTAACTTGGTGAGGTGTGGGAAATTTAATGGTATTAAAAAAGAGAGATATGCCATGAGATCGGGGAAGATTCCAGTCTGAATAAAATTAGGACAGTGAGTTTGTAAATGGCGGAAAAAGGGAAAGATTTTATTTTTTTATGTATAGAGCTTGACCTTTTAATTAGCCGATGAGGTAGAAACATTGTGTAATAAGCAAATATACCCATCTAAGAGACAGTTATATTAGGGATGTTATTTATTTATATCAGAAATAATAATGACGCAAGAATCGACCCCCTGTGGCCCACCCGCATTTATATCTTGTTTTGATGTATTTACGGCCACCACGGACAACGTAGACTTTTAATTATGCTGAGTACACGTCCAGTATTATCGTGTGATTTTATTTTAATAAGACACTTTAAACCTTTCAAATGCCTCAGATATGTCTAGGAATACTGAACTAGCATCCTCTTCGTTATGCGAGATTTTACAAAATATATCTGAGAAGAGCGTAATATAAGCGGAATGTTTTTATAGTATAGCAGGGACAAGATCAGACTCACATTTCTTTGAGGTTTTTATGGCATCACGAACATGGGAAAGGATGGTCTTGAGATCATCGATTGTGACTCCAGTCTGAAAAGAGAAAATTAGGAGTACAATTATATTTTTCTTTTAAATATCCCAAAAGTTTTTTAAGAGAAAATATTCTACATTATTTCAATTTGTTATTAGTTCACGGATATTTGTGAATGAAAGCCATAATGGAGAGGGTGATTTATTTATTTATTTACTTTGCGTCTAGTCTGTTCGTAATTTTAGATGAAGTTGTTATTTTAATTAATAGTGTGAGTTTAAGACAAACAAGTGCTGGAGAAACTGGATGTACATAATATACAAGACATGAAACACAAGAAGACCATCAGTCGACTCTCTCTCTCTCTCTCTCTCTCTCTCTCTCTCTATATATATATATATATATATATATATATATATATATATATATATATATATAGCCACTCAGGGATATGGGTTATTGCAAGTACATTATGTTAGTGTGGAGATTTAATGAAGTGTTTACTTAAGGGGGCGGTTCAATAGAAATTTGTTAACGTTGGACTTGAATACATCCAAGTTGTAGTCAGGTCGGACGGAGGCAGACGGAACAGAGTTCCACAGGCGTGCCGTTCTAAGAAAGAAGCTTTGTTCATGGAATCCACGTTTTGATTTAGGCACAGATAAAGAGTGATGGAATTTTTTTCACAGTGGATTGAGCTAGACGGGGTTTTTTCGTGAAAGATTGGCGAGGGGGGGAAGATATTGGAGTTCAGACGAGCACCTGACATGGAAATAACGATAAAACAAGGATATGCTCGCAACGTCTCTTCTGTGGGAGAGAGGTTGCAGGTTAGAAAAAAGGGCATCCCCCACTAAGCCACGAAGTCGATTTTGTACTCTGTCAAGGCAGGATAGGCTGTTTTTTGCAGCTCCTGTCCAGATATGGCAGCAGTATTCCATCCTTGGACGTACTTGACTTTTATATAGATAGAGAATTGCATCAGTAGTGAGATATCTTCTGGAGCGGTAAAAGGATCCCACCATCTTTCCAGCGACCTTGGCAACAGACTTGATGTACGTGTTCCATTTCAGATCAGGAGTAAAGGTCAAACCCAGAAGCTTGTCAAAACATTACCTCTCCCAGCGAGAGCCATCCATCCCAATTGATGCCAGATGGTGATAAGAGCGTTGATGATGTAAGGATAGGAGTTTGGTTTTGGATGCATTAAAGGTAACCAGCCACGTCTTCCCCCACTGAACCACGCGCTCGAGATCAGAGGGGAGGACTTTGTCATTTACAGCCTTTGATGTGTTGCCGCAGATGGTCGTGTCATCAGCATAGATGTCAACGAATGATTTAAGTATGTGTTTAGGGAGGTCATTCATGTAGATCGGGAAGAGAGTTGGGCCTAGCATTGACCCCTGAGGGACTTCACCATTAATACTGCAGGCCTCCGATTTTTGTCCATCGACCTCTACACTTATGAGCCTATCAGAGAGAAATGATTTAATGATTGAGAAAACATTTCCAGTTATAAATCTTGTGAAGTAGACCCTTATGCCATACCTTGTCGAAGGCCTTTGATATGTCAAGAGCAATTGCCTTAGAAAGGAAGCCTTTGTCAAGATATTCACTAATCCTGTGAGATATAACTGTCAGCACATCTACGGTAGATCTTACAGAGCGGAAACCATATTGTGTGTCACTAAGAAGGTTGTTTCATCTGAGGTGGTTGACTATTTCTCTATTTAATATGTATTCCAGCCACTTACTCATGACACTCAGGAGACTTATTGGTCTCTACTGAGAGGGAGATGACTTTTCACCTGAATTCTTAAATACAGGGCAGGCTGATGATGTCTTCCAGGGAGTTGGAAAGCACTTCTCCTTAAGGCAGCACTTAAATAGTTTCGTAAGTATGGGAGCAAGTTCTGGTTGAAGCTTTTTTAACACTATAATTGGGATGCCGTCAGGGCCACTTGCTTTACTGGAATCAAGGTTCTTGATTAGCTTGGCGACCTCATGCACATATATTTGTATGTTATCTAGCGTGTTCTGTGTTATAAGAGGAAATATGGGGAGTTGATGGCCTTCGTTGCATAGGGTAGAATTAGCTGCAAAGTTCTTTGCAAATAGTTTGGCCTTGTCTGACGCTTACGAGATGACCTCTGGTCCATTGATAATGGTTGGGATAGAACGCACACTTCTGTTCATGATCCTATTTGTTATTTGCCAGAACTGGTGGGAACCAAGCAGCTGATCAGCTATCTTGGATTTAACAGACTGGGCATATAGCTCTCTTGCATTGTTTATTACTCTTTTACAGTGGTTGCTGGCAGTCCTGAAAGCAGCTTTAGTGTCAGTGCATCTATTACGTTGGTAGCTATGGAAAAAGTGATTTCTGTGAGCGATAGCAGCAGCACATTCTGGGGAGAACAATGGTTGGCTGGTAGGTTTTTGTTGTAATTTTTTAGATGGTATGAATTTGTCTAAGCCTATAATTAACCATTCGGTCAGATATGATACTATAGAGGACACTTCGTTTTTAAACATGTATTGCAGAGGTAAATCAGATATGAGTGTACGGAAGCTATCCCACTCAGCCATAGAGTATCGGTATACAGTACGGTGGAGGGATACGTCTGGGGACTTCTTATATTTCGTTTTTATCTTAACTGATACGACGGAGTGGTCGGAAGATCCTAGAGGAGAATGAACGGAACATGAACATAGCTCAGAGGAAGTTGAGAGAAAAAGGTCTAGGAGGCTTGCATATTGATCGGGTGTATCGGTCACACGGGTGGGTTCGCGAACAATCTGAGTGAGGTCATAAGCAATGGCAAAATCATGACAAAACCTCCCCTCATCGTCTGTCTTATTTGAATGGGTCAGCCATTCCACGTTATGGACGTTGAAGTCACCACAGATGTGGCTGTTAGCCGAGGGATGTGCAGACAGTATGTGGTCTATTTTCTCAGATATGCTCTTAAAGATAGTCACTCTGCTGTTATGGGGACGATAGAGGGCAAATACAAATAAAGTGGTGTTAGCAAGTGCAACCTTGAAGCACATTTAGGGTAAATTAGCACCTTCTCTAGAGATATCCCTGCCACACGGGAAGCCATCTTTAATGTAGGCACAAATTCCATGCCCATAGCGATCTTGAGGGTCAAATTTAGCTGTTAAGGTAGAGTATCCGCTAATTATAGACTCATCTAGGGAAGTGGTCGGCCCTATTCCAGTTTCGCTTAGAAATAATATGTTCGGTTTCGTCTTCTGTAATTGGGTTTCAACCTCTGGAAGGGTGGAACGTAGACCCCTGATGTTGGAGAAGGAGACCTGGTAGTCGGGGTCTACATTGGAAGATTGAGTTCTAGGTTTATTCGAGTTTTTATTCTGGAGATATTTCATGTTGAGATTTTGGGAATATATATATATATATATATATATATATATATATATATATGTGTGTGTGTGTGTGTGTGTGTGTGTGTATGGTACGGCAGCGGCTTCCTGTTGTGTGTATACACATTCAAATTATTAATACGGGCTAATACCTTGGGTTGTAAGCCATATTAGTTTCAGAACCGTTTCCGATCGGTTGTTATTCTATACAAATTCCGGAGATGAATTTTCGTGTTTGCTAGGATATTAAAGCTGTCATTTTTATTGAGCAACGCTGGTTCTTCATTGGTTTCTTATTAGTTTCAAAGTAGAACCTGAATTAATGTGAATTGTCACTTATCAACAGCGTTTATGAAAAGAATCTTTGAGGACGCATATCCCAATTTTGAGTACAAAATATTGGAACACCACATTTTAATATAATAGGGACAGTCCTTTTGGTTCATTTATCATTCTGCTCTAAAATAATTACATGTTTTTATATTCAATTATGTAAAATAAAAACAGAAAGCATTTGTATCTACAACGTGAGCATGTAAAAAAGCAATGTTTATGTTGTTCAAAAACAAGTCTACATTTATATATTCAATTATGTAAAATAAAAACAGTAGTCATTCGCATTTTAAAATTTGAGCATGTAAAAAAAATATTTAAAATGTTTTTTGTTTAAATGTCAAAGAAAAATATGTGTATAAAAAGAAATAAAATAAAATTATTACTATATTTAATTTGTAATGGTGAGCATAAGAAAATGATGCTATTTTTTATTTTAACCATGCAATCTCGTTTTTATCTCTCTCTCTCTTTCTCTCTCTCTCTCTCTCTCTATATATATATATATATATATACATATATATAATATAAAGCTAAATGGTGTGTGTGTGTCTGGTCACGAATAGGCTCCTATATGGTTGACTATTTTAAAAAACTTATTACATATAATGATAGAAGGTGTATCGAGACACAGGAATGGGTATGTTTGATCTGGCAGAACTGTGGTTCATTAAAATTGTTGGGTATTCGTTCGTGCCTGGTCCATAAAGTATGAAAATAAAAAAAATAAAGATTAAAAAAAAAGTTTACAGGTTTTTTTTATATAGATGTACATATTAATATTTTGATAAGTATGTTTTAACTTAAATAGGGATGGTTTAAAATTCTGGGGTCTGCGTCCGCGCATAGCCTCCATAGAATGGAAATATGTACAAACTTTAATAAAGACTTTTCATATCTGTCTGCGTAAGTATACTTTGACAATTATGTTTCAGTTTGAAGAAATATGGTATAATCCAATTATGGGGTGTTCGTTCGCGCCTAACCCCCATAGTTTAACAAGTTTTTTTTTAATATAGATCCACAGAATATTGTGATAATTACTTCAGTGTGAACAGGTATGGTATAATAAATTATGGGGTTTATCTATTTTATTTTTACTTTCATCATATTTTGCTTTGGTTTTGATACCTCCAAATCCGAAGCTATCTCTTTACAGCCCTTCCTTTTTAAAACCTATCATACTTTCCATTTTCTGTAGGCTGTTTTTGAACCCAGTCAACGACGGATACTTTTGCTAGTATATATATATATATATATACATGTAATATATATATATATACATGTAATATATACAGTATGTACATGTAATATATATATATATATATATATATATATATATATATATATATATATATATATATATATATACAGTGATGATCATATTTATTGGCACGGTAAAATAAAAGTTAAATTTTGTCTAATAAATTCTAAAAAAGGGATTAAATTGAAGAAAATAAGAAAGTATATTATGTATTTTTAACTGGCCTTTCCGATGCAGCAATCGGATTTTAGAACAAATAAATAACAAAGGAACAACAAACATAATTGCAAAAAACCCTTGTTCAAAATTATTGGCACGGCTTTGTTTTTCTTTTAGTATCAGTATAATATCAATCAATTTCCGGTTTACGTGCTTTCTGAACTTTTTTATAGCCATATTATGCTTGTCTGAATTACTTTGTATAACTTTATAATTTGTAAATATCCTAAACATTTCACTTGCCACAAATAGAATTTTAATTCTGATCCATCGTCGTAAAGTCTCCCGTCAGGCCCATAACTTCTGGATTGTAAGCTATGTTAGGTTGAGAAGAGTTTCCGATGAATAGTTATTCTATACATAATCCCGGAGATGAAATCTCAGTGGACAGCTGTTCTGTACAGAATCCGAATTTTTTAATTAAACAGCTAAAAGGTAAAAGATCCTGCTCGTGTTTACACGGAATAATTATGTGCTGGGATACTAAAAGGTTTCATTCTGGTCTCTGATTCGTTTGACAGCAGAACGTGAATTAATTTGATTCCCCAGTTCCTAGAAGAAGCGGTTATATATAGAATCTTCCAAGTTGGAGGGAGCATACCCCCTATTATTCGTAGTAGGAATAAATCTCCTGGCGGCTGCTGCGGCTTTAAGACTGGGTAAAAAGTACTTGTACATAAACCGTTCTTGGCACTTAACAGAACAGTACCGATCAGACTGAAATACGCCGCCTGGATATCACCCTTGAGGTCCAACCTCCCAGGCCTTTCAACGCGGATTTTGTACGTGGTATTTATAATTGCTTGTGGCATGACGTACTCTGGCCAGGGAATGCCGACGTGGATGCTAAGGCATTTTTGTCAAGAAAAAACTACCTCTCCGTGGGTAGCTTGCATGATTCCTACTTTCAAACATTGCGTCACATATTGCTGTGGTGAGCGGTAATTAAATATCTACCCCAATTATGAGTCAGGAATTTCGTAACGTACATGACATACATTACAGGGACAGTTTATTCAAGATATATATATATATATATATATATATATATATATATATATATATATATATATATATATATATCTCGGAAGTAGAGTCAAAAGCACACCTTATTTTTTTTTATTAATATTATTGGAATATTTTCTTTTTTTCCTTGTACACATTTTTGTGAATTATTTCATGGATTTCTGCCTTTGGATTATTATGGACCATCTTCTTCTATTTACGGGATTTCCTTGGATTTTACTTGTACAAATGGAAATTCTTTTAACTTTCTTGAAGTTTTACATTTGGATTTTACCGTCACTGGATTTTTTATCTTCCACCAGACTATCCATTCGTGTGTAATCACCTTTTTCTTTACCATATTCCCTCTGCTTAACTTTTTTGTTTTCAAGTAAGATCTTTGACTTACTTGTTGTTTCACTAAATACTTCTGCATGAAAAATCCGATCCCGCATTTTGCTAATTCCTACCCTCTGATGAGAAGGAAAGTATTTCTTCGAAACTCCGCGGATTAAGGACTATCCATTTATCTAGTGTTTCCTTTTCAGATTAAATATGTTTTTAACTCATTTCAAAGTGTTTTTTAACATATTTTATTAACTGTTTGCTCATATATATATATATATATATATATATATATATATATATATATATATATATATATATATATATATTAAGGCAATAATAAAGGGAAGACTAATCCTTCGGAATTCACTTTATATATAAAAAACATTATTATATATAGAAAAGGAAAATTGTTAGCGACTAAAAATTAAAAGTAGGGAAATAAATAAAAAAAAAATCAAAACGAATCAATTGACATGTTTCGCGCTCACTCATCAAAATTGGAATTTTAGTAATTTGTTTTCCTTAATAATAGAATGTACAAAGAAACGGGAGCAAGAGCAATCGTATAGGGATGCATTTTTAGAGGCTGATCACGTTCCAAACCAACAAGCAGTCCTTTTGCTTACAAACGGAAGGCTTCCTAAGGCGAACGTGAACAGTCTCAAAGACTTTTAGATGATATATGGAGTGAGCTCGACTTAATACGGAGAAAGAGTCGATGCTGAAGTTCGTTGCACAATCCAAGTATTTAATAAAGTTTTCCGTTGTAGCGGATCCATATGTGTTGTTTACAGTGTCGGTAGGTAGGAATGTTCCATTCCTGATTTTGCTCGGTACATGTTGTTGTATGCGACTTTCCAATTTTAAAGACGTTCGACCTACGTAGTCGGCACCACAACCACATTTAAATGAATAAATGACATTACTAATATGATGAGGGGGTAGAACATCTTTTTTATTGGAAGCCATTAATGGTTTTGTATTATACACAACACGAACATTTGAAGTAAAATAACATCCTTCAACAGTTGAACTAATTTGTTTGGTGAATTTTTCACTTACTTTCCCTAACCACGGCAATCGCATTTAAACCGGAAATTTATCCACCATATAGGATTTTGTTCGTAAAAAATCTGCTCGTTTCCTTTTAACGGTGGTTTCAATTACATCTAAAGGGTACCCATTATATTCATTATTGGACAAAGCATCTGTAATTGTATTTAATTCCTCATCCAATTTTTCTGGCGAGCAGATCATTAGGGCACGATGTGTTAATGTCCAAATTAAATTATATTTGCGCTTGTTAGGGCAGAATGAATCCCAGCGTGTATACAGCCCAGTGAATGTTGGTTTACAATAAATCGATGTACGGTTACTAGATGGAAGTTTCGTTACCAAAACATCGAGAAACGCCAGAGCGGAATTATCTTCACTTTCATGCGTATACTTTAACGCCGGATACATACTGTTTAGTAGCGAAAAAAGTTCGTTTGTCTCCGAATTACTATCAAATAGGCAAAACGTGTTAAGATTGTAAATATTTCTAAATTCTCTCATTATAAAAAAAACTATTATTATATTGATTATAATGTTTTGACAGAAGAAAGAAAATTAATTGCATATAAAACATTAGATGAAAAATGCAAAATTATCCAATTATATCAATACATTTTGGCAAATTATGTAAATATATTTGGTAAAAAATGATTATTTAGTAAATTGATCTGAAAATTATTTGATTTTAAAAGAAAAAAACATGGATTGAAAAATTTTAAATCAATAAATTATCAATGCATTTTGTCATTATATAAAAGGATAATTTAATTCGTTTTAATTGACAAAAAAAACTACACAATTCAAAATCAGCGAATTATCAGTAAAAAATTATTCATGTACATTCGACATAATTTATGTATACTTTTTAATTCTAATGAAATAAAACATTTTTTCTAATTATAATTATTAAAATAAAACAATAATCGTTTTTATGGCAATATATTGATTATTCGCTGATATGGGTTGTTTAGCAACGTTGTTGTTTTTTTTTAAATAAAAATTAATCTAATAATAATATTTTTATGACGATAAAATCTATTGAAAATTAAATGATTTTAGATTTTTCTCGCGATTTAAAAATTTTCTTCTAATATGCAATTAATTTTATTTCTTCTGCAAAAAAATTATAATCAATATAATAAATCGTTTATATAATGAGACTCGGTTCGATTCTAGCTTTTTCCTTTAATAAATATTATTTTCAATCCTGTTAACTTTGTTTCTCTTATACCGGAGTTTGTTTCCGTCTGAATACAACATTCTTTCTTTCTTGTATTTACCCCCCAAAATGTACACATTTTACAAATGCTAATACATTTGTTATTCTATAACTTAACAACGACTTAAATCACAACCCGCTTGGCCAAAAAAGATCAGACACCATCATAAAAATTTCTTCAACTGACTTCCTAATTATTTTTAGACCAGAATCTCCATCTTATCTTCATGGCATATTTCCTTTTGCGTGTCGGTTGACACCTACTATAAGCAATATCAGCTCTTTAGTCCACCTACCCTTGAATACAAACCCTTATGTCGAAACACCCAAATCCCGATTTCATTTTTTTATAAATATATCCTCTACTATATACAACATATGTAACTTGTCCAACATGATGTTTTTATCAGTTTTGTAAATATATAAAAAGTTCCGAGTCTAAATATGCAGCAAAAACATATTTTTCCTACGTGTTGCAATACAAAACAATATTTTAATGAATGGTTTTTTAAAAGTAATAAATAACAAACTGAAAAAAAACTTGATATTTAGAATTTGAGAATTTTAATACTTCACAACATAATGCTCTGGAACCCAAGTAAAAAGGTATTCATTGAAATTAAACCCTTTTAAAATTTACAAAATGTATACAAAATATATTTTAATCTATTACAATTAATACATACAAACCGAGTACAAGTAAATTTCAAGTAAATGGTTGACCTATACGCACACACACACATACACACACACACACACAAAACACGTGGTGGATATTTTATTTCTTTTCCGATTAACAAGTAAAAACGTATTGGCGGTATTGCACCAGCTCACTTTGAATACAACCTTCTTATCGACAATTTTGCTTGTGAAATTTAACGTCTTCAACCCCTCTTTCCCCCGTTTTATATTAAGAAAATAATACCACAAATATGGATCATGAAGTGTATGCGGGAGCTTAACAAATATCTTTAAATTATGATGCAAACTTAAATGATGGAAAATGCACGTGTGTTGCTAAATACAAAGAATGATAAAGAATGCATTAATATAAAAAAGAAAAACAAAATAAAAAACGTAGAAATTATTTTCTTAGTTTCGACTGACACCAAATAAGTAATAAAACACTTTTTTTCTGAGGCATTGGAACGGCTGTAAATAAATGTGAATCAAAACGAACTCGATATCTAAAGTATAGCAAAGTGCTACACACAACAAGCTGATCCAAGGATCCATCTATATATATATATATATATATATATATATATATATATATATATATATATATATATATATAAAAGCGAAAATGTATGTGTGTATGTATGTACGTTTTTCCCCGATGCCCACAAAAGGCTTCTTTTAGAAAAGCGCTTGCTCGGTTCACAACTTCTTAAAACTTTTTATATCATCTATAAATTGTAATATCTCACAGTTAACCACGGAGCTCGCCTGTTTATTTAATTTTATTGACTTTCAAACGTTAATTATTCCACATTTCCCGCATCGGCATGCGTTACATTCGGTTTTCGGTATAAAAAAAGCAAAACTCGACTCTAATCACAGGCTGAAAGCCACTTGCCCGCGCGCCCTCCGGGGCCCGGGTGACATGATCAAAGTGTAGTATCTGTTCCGCCAGATGCTGCAAGCTATGACTAGCTAGGACTAGCTATGACTAGCAAAGACCAGATGTGGGGGCAACCCCACATGCTTGACCTTTAACCAGCTCCCATTTCCCTCCTCTCGGGAGCTGGTCCCCATTTTCCCTTCCCCCTCCCTTGACTCCTCACATTAAAAAATTGGCCTTGTGCCTAATTTGCTCGGTGGGGGAGCAAATAAATACAACAGGCTGAAAGCCACTTGCCCGCGCGCCCTCCGGGGCCCGGGTGACATGATCAAAGTGTAGTATCTGTTCCGACAGATACTGCAAGCTGTGACTAGCTAGGACTAGCTATGACTAGCAAAGACCAGATGTGGGGGAAACCCCACATGCTTGACCTTTAACCAGCTCCCATTTCCCTCCTCTCGGGAGCTGGTCCCCATTTTCCCTTCCCCCTCCCTGGACTCCTCACATTAAAAATCGGCCTTGTGCCTAATTTGCTCGGTGGGGGAGCAAATAAATACAACAGGCCGAAAGCAAGTCATCTCAAGAGAGCTAAGTAACGTTTGTTCAATATCGACTTCGTCAATCAGACTGTAGCTTTCAGTTCGCTCCTCTTAATAAACAGGGAGCGGGTTTTTAAAAACAAACAAACCGATTTATTCACCTCATTCAAAACTGTCCCACACAAAACCCTAACTGCTGAATACCTATCGCCGTCACGTCAATCAAAAACGCGCACCTGATTTTTTAAACAATACTATTTTCAAACTGCGCGTCGTGACAGCTTCGTTTTTTTCACATTTTCGGGTTTTTTTCACATACCCCGAAAAACATGCATGTATGTTTGTGTGTCTGCTAAAAATTTTGACCGACGGAACAAAAATTAACAAACTTGGTCTCACATGAAGCCCCACCCTCCGGACGACAAATATCGAAAAATTGGCCCAATAGGACATTCAGAAGTGCATCAACTGATCGATTTTCTGCAGGAGGGGCAAAAAGTGACATTTTAATGTTAAACATTGCATATTTTATAATCGATTTATAACTGCCCCAAAAATACGGGCGCCAACTCTTCTACATAAAGTATACACGGGGCCGTTTATTTTGGGTCAACTTGTATTTAAAACCCGCTGAGTCATGTAACGTGATCTTGACGTCAGCAAACTGTAATGGTAGTCTGAATTTAAAAAACATTGTTGTTATCGGTAAAAAAATATTTAACCCTCACACAAGCTATGAACTTCTACGCTATGACAACGTTACCAAAGTTATTAGCACGTTAAAAATAGTTAGATACGATAGTTAAACGAAAAATAACTAGCCACATATGTGAAGTAAAAAATAAAATACGATTACAAAAAATATTAACGATCGAAGTTTTTACAAAAAAACAAACCAAGACGCCATTTTCTTTTTTGTAACATTCTTTAGAGTAAGGAAGACGAAGTGTGTGTGTGTGTGTGTGTGTATGAGAGAGAGACGCAAAAAGAGAGAGACGCAAACAGAGAGAGAAAGACGCCAACAGAGAGAGAGAGAGAGAGAGAGAGAGAGAGAGAGAGAGAGAGAGAAACGTGAACTTTTTCACCCCGAAATCGACAATTTTCGACAGGGGGGTCAACAACGCATGCGTCAGATGCCGTCATGACGTCGTAACCTGATTTACTTTAAATAGTTGAAAAACCGAACGAGTTTCATATACGTCGCTTTAGCTCAGGTAGTTAAGGCCTTGGTTAATTATCTAAACGTTTTGGGTTCGAATCATGGTGTGAGATGGGTTTTTTCGATTTTTTAAATTTAAATATTGAACCCTGTATTATTTAAGCTATGTTTCACGTAACGTTCGTTTTCCTGTTTTTTTTTTTACTTCGTTCATTCTAAGCGACACCCCAAAACACCTGGGTACCCACCAATTTTTTAAATTTTAATATCGAAACAGGCTTATTTAAGCTATTTTTCATGTGTTCTTTTTCTGTTTTCATCGTTCCTTTGCCTTACGTTAGTTTTTTTTATGTTCTGATTACCCTCTCGCTTAATTAAAACGTTGTTTTCTTTTCTTACGTCGCTTATAACAATGCTTACATCGTCATCGTCGACGTTGTAACGCTTGACGACATTAAAACATCTTTCACTTATTCGCTTATAACAATGCTTCATTCTGGCTGGCTGATTTTATTTTCAAACTTCGCCTCAGGGTTTCGGCTTCGATCCTACCCACCGGTTTCTTTTTTATTTAACACCACGCATACCTACAAACACCCGGGAAACGCCGGGTACCCCTCGCTAGTGCTGTATAAAGCTGAAAGTCTTTCAATGTTTGCCAAATAAATTAATTTCCGTGTCATAATTTCAAACGTTTTACTTTGGTATCAAGTTACATATTTGACCTTCCTCAATTCAGAGACCAACTGGCCACAATTTTATAGATATGATCTATTGTAAAGTATTATTTACTATCAGGACCTGCGTACCGGCGTTGCCAGGTGGAAAGATGTCTCCCATATAACGTGTAAGAAAAAAACAAGTAAAATAGCGGGGGAAATAACTGTACCGTCGAAATAAAAAACAACACAAATAAACACTGCTGCGGACCTGAATAATAATTCTAATAGTTTGTATTTTTTTCTTTTTAACCTTGTTGTAATTTTTATGATCGAATACAAGCTTTATTTACAGATGAATAAGAAATTTACAGAATTATTTTTATGACTGTATAAGTAAGAGATGAATTTATAATGATAACGTTCTAATAAATGGAACACACACACAAATTTTAATGTTGAACCTACCCTTTAACTGTTTCCCTGTTTGTAAGGTGTATTCAATTTTTACAAAGTATTTGGGCAATATAAATGCTGAACTTATAATCTATGAAAAACGTCATAAGGATATGCGAAAAATTCCAAACAGAAAAATATAAATGCTTGTAGCTGCATAAACAACGGAAGTGGCCAGAAAGTGGGTGCTCACTCTAGTAGAACGTTATATATATTCAATATATAAGCCTGTAAGCGCTGATAATCGTCTGTGCAATTTAGAAATCAGTGAAAAAAGTAAATGGTAGGAACAGCATTGTGTATCGCCATCAATTTAAAAAAAAAAAAAATTTGCCATCTGAAAATTACCTATGTTTTAAAACATCTAAACCTATCCCAGAAAAGACCCTAATAAATTCGTTATACTCTACTAAATATTTTAAGCTAATCATTTCAGAAAAAGTGCCACAGAGGTCAAATTGATAACTACCGCAAGATGTCTACAAACAGAAAAACCAAATTGAAAACTAAAGGTAAATATATAAGCATATACATATATGTATTTTACACGTATTACATATTTTGTCTGCTTGCGTACATTGATGATGATTTAAACTGACGCATTTAATATATATTTGTATATAGAGGAGTTTCGCTACCAAATAATCGCTTTTATTACGGGTTTTATCCATAAAACATACGGAATTATATTAAAAAATATAAGGTGCTGAAATACAATAGTTGGCAAGAAAATTAGTTCGTTTTAGTCCGTTCAATAAACTTTCGTATTTTTATTTTGTGCATAATAATTAAAAAAACGCAAATATTTTAGACTTAACCTCGACATGTTTGTTCAAAGCGAAATACCACGTCATTATTTTATATTTTGTGTGATTGTGTCGATTTGTGGTGTTTTAAACCGATGCATTTCTCATAAATATATATATTGAAGTATTTAACTTGAAGTTAATAGCGCGTTTGTTCTAACGATTTTGACGTAAAAAAGAAAATTACTGAATTGTATTAAAAATATATATTACGGAAAAAATAGTAGGCCAAAGAGAAGTTTGTTTTATTTCGTTTAATAAGCTTAACTTATAAATGTCGTCAAATCGCATTGTAAAGATTAAATAATTTAAAATAAGATTTCGTAATTTGTAAGTTGTTTTTTTGTTTGTTTGTTTGTTTGTTTTATTCTGGAAAAATCTTTACGTAAAAGACGGAATTATCCGGTTGTCAAAAAATAAGTCCGGACATTTTCGTTTAAAAAACTAATTTTTATCGGCGCAGTACCAAAAGAAACGCAAATATTTGAGGCCATACGTCTTCGATTCAGTTCAGGGCTTCAAACAAGTTATTTTCATTACAGCTTGTGTGGTTATGTAGATTTGTTATGTTCTAAATCGACGCCTTCTATATTTATGAATTTATTGAATAGTTTCGCTTTGAAATATTGATGTGATTTGTATTATGATTTTTTTTCAGAGAAAAATAGTTCCCAACAAAGTGAAACAAAAATGTAGTAGGCAAAAAAAAAATGTTCTGTCAGCAACAGTACAACTTTAAAATAGTCAATATCGCCCACCTCCAGAAGAGAGGGAATTCCTGTCCGTGATAACCGTAGTAAAAGAAGACACACTCCAATCGCCAGAAACACCTACACACAATTTGCAGGACACTGCCGACTCGTCTCTTGCCTCCTGCTTTTATAGTGGCCGGGAATTATCCATTTGCATAATCACATGAGAAAGAAACGTGATTTTCCGAGAGTTGCATGGGGTAAACGCTAATAAAAAACCCTGGACGCCATCTTGGAATTCTCTTTTCCCCCCAACCGGTGACACAGCAGACGTACCCGAGGTAAGCTCTTTTCCCCCTCATTTTAATTATTGCTACTTCTGCTACACTCCCCCCTTTTCTCATGATCACAAACGGGGCAGGGGGGCAGTCGTCTTTGTCTGGTACTTCTCCGAAGAACCGGAGGCAGCACTTCCTCCCTGCCATCCTCCTCATCGCCATTATTGCCACCAGTCTGCTCCATAGGCGGTGTTTCACAATCAGGGCAGGGGGGCAATATTCATCCCTGTCGGGTACTCCTTCGTAGAGGCAAGACGGGTGGTCCTACCTCCGCTTCTTCAGTATGTACATTATATGGCTCAAAATCCTCTCAGTCGTCCTGCATCATACTCTCTGTCTTTTCAGAAGACATCATACTGTCTGAGTCTCCCTCTTCCTCCGATGTAACAACATAATGGCGAGGGCGCAAATCCTTCACGTGACGAGGCACACCGTCCACGAAAATCGACTGAGGGCTGATCACCTTGGTCACCTCACCCTTGCCGAACCTCGTGGTACATCGATTTTGCGGTCTTTTGACCCATACGCGATCTCCAACCTGGTAAAAGCTGTTCTTGCGACCTGGGGACGCAGTTGCGAGATTGGTCTATTTTACTGGAACTTCGTATTGATAAATCCTGTTGGCAGGCGCAGTAGAGGCAGATGTGTCGTCTCTTGGTGTGATGTTATACCAGTAGACAGCCTCTTGTATGGGACAACACATTCTAGCCGCTATTCGTTTCACTGTATGGTGACATCGCTCCGCTATGCCATTTCCGGCTGGAGCGTATGCACAACGGAATCGCAAGTGAACTCCCCATTTACGTGCAAATGCTTGGAACATATTGCTGCAGAAAGCTGTGTCATTGTCTAAAAGGAGTTCATGCGGCGCGCCACGCTCGAGGAACACTGCCTCCAACTGATAAATCACGCTTGCTGAGTCCTGCCTTGCCAATTGCCTCCAAATGGAGAAACGCGATGGACCACAGTCTGTTAAAGTTAAAAAATGGAAGGTGCCATAATGCGTGATATCCATTCCAATTCTCTGCCAATTCTCGTTAACTTCCAGCTTTCCCTTTTCCCACCTGACTGGCGCTGGGTCAATGGACTGACATTCCTCGCATTTCTGTATGACCGTTCTGACAGTTACTTTTGTCGTGGTTGGACATCTTCTCCTGACAAAGTAGGTAGTGCGTCGCACCCCCGGATGTCCACTATCTTTGTGAATAGCCATGATTTGACTCTCATCCAGCTCGTCTGTGTGAACCGCGCCTATCACTGGGTCAAGACCGTTTTTCTTTTTCATTGCCTCAAACCACCGCTGTGGCACTCGTGTCAGTCGGTCAGCAATGTTTCGTGCTGATGGAACCAGCGTCACATCCACTGTCAGCCCGTACTCTTTCACGAGCTCCTTAAGAGTGCTTAATCGCCTCCTAATAAGCATCTCGCTTGCTGCTTTGGTGCGTACTCGCGCCTTTCCAGTTAGCGTGTCCGAGACCCAATGGTATACGCAAACAGAATCTGTCTTTATGTGTAGCACCTTGCTCTGCCACTGGAGAGCCAAATTGATGCCTTTCAATACGGCATCCAGTTCAGCTAAGTTAATATGTTGAGAGTCATCTTCAGGTCGCAGCCAACATGCATCTTCCAACACAGTTTCACACATCTCCAAGGCTGCCCCAATTGCTAGGGAGCTAGCATCGACCCATACATTCAGCTCTTTGCCGTCCACACACCAATTTCCCTGTGCCGGATCGTTCTGCTGCGCAGATTTTAAGGTTTCGAACATCATACGATGTAGTACGGCATCCCTTGCTTCATCATCCCAGCCCTTCGTTACCGAACTTACTCTCCTTCTGAGTATTCCGCAAGCCACACGAAGCCAACCGCACATTGGAAAGTGCCCGACAAGTCGACCACACAGGGAAAAGATTGTTCGTCGCGTAACAATACTGGGAGCCTCCGGAATTGCATTTCCTCGCTTCCACCGCAGTTCATTGCGTTCCATCCTGACTGCCAATCCCAGCACCCGTGCACCGTCCTTCAACTGCTCCGGGTTCTTGCACTCCAACCCGAACTGCGCGAGGTGTTCTCTCACACGGGTCGCGGGCACCACGTCTTCATTGACAAAAATGTCATCAATGTAAGCAGATGCTGCGCGGCTTATAACTTCTTCCTGAGATAGCACTTCGCTGACAATTGCTCTCATTATTAAGGGAGCCACATTCAAACCAAACCCCAGACGGGTCAGACAGTATTTTTCCCATCGATTTCCACAGTCTTGTATGGCCACAGTGTCTCATGGACCCGGACTTGTAGGTATGCTCTTCTGAGGTCCAGTAGAGACACGTTAACACCTTTTTGTCTCCACTCACGCAGCTTAGCCGCACAAACATCTGCGTTGGCCGTAAATGCGTCTACGTAATGATTTAGCTCCCGGTAGTCCATCACCGGGCGCACTTTGGCTTTGTTATGCTGTATCACAGCCATCAGGGAAATTATACCTTTGGGGGGTCCCAATTTATCCTCTGGGTATGGCAGGAGCCAACCATTACCTATCCAGGTGTGGAGCTCCTGCGTGTGTTCTTCACGAATTTCTGCTGGCACTGGGTACTCTGACACTCGATTATGCAGCCTTTCAGGGGGTGGTCCACAGACCATTTCCACGATGCGGTCCACGTTCGGTTTTCATGGTCAAAGGTAGCAGTGAAATCTGGTTCATCGATAGAAATGGCTGCGCATTTAATACTTTTCCTGGCGCCCAGCCGCACTGATCCTGTAGGCTTGACAACGACACCTCCTAGAGCTTTTATGGTGCGATCCCTAGAAGCAAGTCAAATCCCAGTGGCTTGCCATGCACCACCAACACATCGACTCTGGCAGACACACCTTCATCAGTGGATACAAAGACCGTTCCAACACCGTAGCACGCATGGGAAATTCCACCAATTGTGTTGACATTTACGTTTGTTTTTCTCCAAGACCGGCACCGGTCTGCATGTAAAATTGTCCTGGAGCATCCTATATCAATAAGCGCCAAACATCGCGTCCCGTCAACATGGATGCTTATCACCGGGAGCGTCGTGTTCACATCTTGGTTGGGAAGGAGACTGGCGCTTATGCGTCCTCCCCTTGCTCGTTTCCCGAGCAGTTCCGAGCCCAGTGTCCATTCTCACCGCAACGGTAACACCGTGTTCCACGTTTTCGACAGTCCCTTACAATGTGGCCTTTAACATTGCATTTGAAACAGGTCACGTTAACAGGATTATTCTGGACCATGTTGTTGGGTGAGCGTGTGGCCACAACCACATCCTGATTTTGTTCGCCAGTCGTCGTCAAAATTCTCGCCCTCGACATTAGCTCCCCCATGGTCAGGGCTTTGATGTTCGGCACCTATTGAAGAGCAATTTAGATGGTGTCAGGGAATCCAGTGACAAAAATTAATTTTGCGAGTCTCTCTAAGCTTTCTTCTGTGAATCCGGCCAATCCAACCAACTGCCTGATTTTATTGGCGTACATATCCACACGTTCACCAGCCCATCTAACCATAGTTATTTCTATATGCTGCAAACGCGTCATCAGTAAATGCCTCCTTTAATCGAGCCTCAATCTGGTCTATTTTCTTTTGATCGTCCTCCTCCATTTCCATGTAGAGGGCCAGCACATCGCCTTCCAGGTATAACGGTAGCAGACTCGCTACGTCATCCACCTGCTGAAGTTGTGCGACAAGTATCACTTTTTTCAGCCACGCTACACAGTCTCCCTCGCCAGAGAACGGCTTGATAATATCACTGCTTATCCGCACCTTCGCCATATGCGGGCCGAGATAGCTTGAAACAAAAATGTAGTAGGCAAAAAAAATAAATAAATGTTCTGTCAGCAACAGTACAACTTCAAAATAGTCAATATCGCCCACCTCCAGAAGAGAGGGAATTCCTGTCCGTGATAACCGTGGTAAAAGAAGACACACTCCAATCGCCAGAAACACCCACACACACAACTTGCAGGACACTGCCAACTCGTCTCTAGCCTCCTGCTTTTATAGTGGCCGGGAATTATCCATTTTCATAATCACATGAGAAAGAAACGTGATTTTCCGAGAGTTGCATGGGGTAAACGCTAATAAAAAACCCTGGACGCCATCTTGGAATTCTCTTTCCCCCCAACCGGTGACACAACAGACGTACCCGAGGTAAGCTCTTTTTCCCCTCATTTTAGTTATTGCTACTTCTGCTACACAAAGCTCAGAAAATATTCTTCAATAAACTTCAGTATTTTTTATTTACAAGGGTCGTAAAATCCCATGCAAAATATAACATAGATTTCAAATAAAATTTCCTATATATTTAATTTGACTTTTAAAAGAGGGATATAAATACAAATATTTGGGAGATTTATACTTAATATATATATATATATATATATATATATATATATATATATATAGAGAGAGAGAGAGAGAGAGAGAGATAAAATCACGAAGCATGTTTAATGGTATATATAGTTGATCGCGAGCGCTGTTCCATGTATGTATTCTTTTGACGAAGACGTTTTAATGTTTCATAGCGAAGAATTGCATTCCAGCATATAAGAATCGTCAGAGCTAAGCCAATCAACTTGGACGGATTTTGGCGAGGGGGCTTTTCTTATCCAAGAGTCGGAATTAGAAAATATTATGCTATGTCTATGTATGTACTAGCCAGTTAAAGACGGTGTAATTACAGAATCTGTGGATCGTGTGGAATTCCTTTTAGGTAAACGGGTATCGGTGGTAGGATAAAATAGTTAAAGCGAAAAATAGGGACTCTTTCTTCTAAATACGTTACGATTGTGATGGTGTAGCTTGTAAGATGTGAGGTAGCATTTTTTATAACAGCCGAATGCGTTTAAAATGCTGCTCAAAAGCTACATAAGATAGTGACTATTAGGCTATTAGCCTAGTTTTATTGAATTTATATGTGGCATTTGTACTTGGAAACTTACAATACTTTCGTCCAGAGTGGAATTTCTTCAGTAATGTTATTATATAGTAGGATTAATTACAATTTGTATTTAGTGATATTAATACCTGTTTATGAAATGATTACAAAAAAAATTACTGTATAAAGCATTAGATTAAATTAGTTTTAGCTAATTCGAAAATACTTTGCATCTAAAATCTATGATATTTACAAGAGAAACATAAAAATACAAAACGAGTCTACTGTTTATCCACTTTACACCTGTTAAATAAGAGAACTACACTCATAATGAAGATGTATTTTTGTAACACACACACCTGCAATATTGACTTAAACATTATATTTAAGTTTTTACTTTTCTTCCTTAGTCATTCGGCAAATGCTTGATATCTGGAATATTGCAGTGCCCTTTTATGCTATGGCGGTAAATCATGGCAGGCGGTTTTTGATTTGACTACACAAGTAAAATAATATGGGCTTCTATTTCCGTTAATATCTAATACAGTTCCATTCGAAAATACCAGTTTTGATTTATGGAATAAAGTTTATATTTGCACCTTTTCAATGATCTCTCATACAGAAAATATATTTTATTTAAATTTCGGGATTAGAAAGCGTTTTCCAGAATACAGAAACAAACTTTTCCGTTATTGTGTCTTTCCGAGATTTTAGAATCGCCTATCTTCAAAACGATATTGTTTATTCGACTACCGTCGGCCAGGTCTAGAAAGTCACGCTGAGAGATGAAGTCGGGATCAACATTGATAAAATCAGATTTCTTTTCGTAATTACATATCAACTGACAAGGCAATCAACAAGAAACTTGTTACTGTTCGTTAATGCGTAAAAACGTACATGAAAATAAAAATGTATGTTAACCAATGGAGCGCTTTACATTTTTAATAAAGTCTCCTTTAAAATGTTTGCATATATATTGGAAACTCTTGTTATTAGGTCATCCACAATTATAGCACATGGTTTTCGTACTTTTATGAGGAGAAAAATTGTTTTGGGAAACATCGCGGTTTTTAATTGTGGTAAAGATATAATTAACTGTTGATGTTTTTTTAAGAAGGCATTTTTATATTTCATGATTGTAAATTAATTTTTATGTGATCATTGTCTCAGTTTCCTAGTAACTCCTAAGTGTTTTTTTGAATTAACTAAATCTTTTTATTTATATCATAATTGTAAAATGCTTAAAATAACTCGTACACTTTAAGGACCATAGAGATTTACAGACTGTCGCTAATAACATCGCCATACATTTTTAATGAATTTTCTGTTGTTTTGATCCGTATAATATAATCTGTAATCGTCTCGGCTTTCATACGTTTTAGACATGTCAGTTCAGTATATAAAGAGATATATGCCGAATTCTTAATATGTCAATTGTCCAGGGCTTCTCAAATTACCAGAGTTAGACTTCTGTTATTTAAACATTGTATTAATTCCGTAAATTGCATTCTTTTTAATAAAGTGCGGGTTGTGTCTGTTTTCAGTTTGTGTCTGAATTACTTTGTATAACTTTATAATTTGTAAATATCCTAAACATTTCACTTGCCACAAATAGAATTTTAATTCTGATCCATCGTCGTAAAGTCTCCCGTCAGGCCCATAACTTCTGGATTGTAAGCTATGTTAGGTTGAGAAGAGTTTCCGATGAATAGTTATTCTATACATAATCCCGGAGATGAAATCTCAGTGGACAGCTGTTCTGTACAGAATCCGAATTTTTTAATTAAACAGCTAAAAGGTAAAAGATCCTGCTCGTGTTTACACGGAATAATTATGTGCTGGGATACTAAAAGGTTTCATTCTGGTCTCTGATTCGTTTGACAGCAGAACGTGAATTAATTTGATTCCCCAGTTCCTAGAAGAAGCGGTTATATATAGAATCTTCCAAGTTGGAGGGAGCATACCCCCTATTATTCGTAGTAGGAATAAATCTCCTGGCGGCTGCTGCGGCTTTAATACTGGGTAAAAAGTACTTGTACATAAACCGTTCTTGGCACTTAACAGAACAGTACCGATCAGACTGAAATACGCCGCCTGGATATCACCCTTGAGGTCCAACCTCCCAGGCCTTTCAACGCGGATTTTGTACGTGGTATTTATAATTGCTTGTGGCATGACGTACTCTGGCCAGGGAATGCCGACGTGGATGCTAAGGCATTTTTGTCAAGAAAAAACTACCTCTCCGTGGGTAGCTTGCATGATTCCTACTTTCAAACATTGCGTCACATATTGCTGTGGTGAGCGGTAATTAAATATCTACCCCAATTATGAGTCAGGAATTTCGTAACGTACATGACATACATTACAGGGACAGTTTATTCAAGATATATATATATATATATATATATATATATATATATATATATATATATATATATATCGGAAGTAGAGTCAAAAGCACACCTTATTTTTTTTTATTAATATTATTGGAATATTTTCTTTTTTTCCTTGTACACATTTTTGTGAATTATTTCATGGATTTCTGCCTTTGGATTATTATGGACCATCTTCTTCTATTTACGGGATTTCCTTGGATTTTACTTGTACAAATGGAAATTCTTTTAACTTTCTTGAAGTTTTACATTTGGATTTTACCGTCACTGGATTTTTTATCTTCCACCAGACTATCCATTCGTGTGTAATCACCTTTTTCTTTACCATATTCCCTCTGCTTAACCTTTTGGTTTTCACATAAGATCTTTGACTTACTTGTTGTTTCACTAAATACTTCTGCATGAAAAATCCGATCCCGCATTTTGCTAATTCCTACCCTCTGATGAGAATGAAAGTATTTCTTCGAAACTCCGCGGATTAAGGACTATCCATTTATCTAGTGTTTCCTTTTCAGATTAAATATGTTTTTAACTCATTTCAAAGTGTTTTTTAACATATTTTATTAACTGTTTGCTCATATATATATATATATATATATATATATATATATATATTAAGGCAATAATAAAGGGAAGACTAATCCTTCGGAATTCACTTTATATATAAAAAACATTATTATATATAGAAAAGGAAAATTGTTAGCGACTAAAAATTAAAAGTAGGGAAATAAATAAAAAAAAAATCAAAACGAATCAATTGACATGTTTCGCGCTCACTCATCAAAATTGGAATTTTAGTAATTTGTTTTCCTTAATAATAAAATGTACAAAGAAACGGGAGCAAGAGCAATCGTATAGGGATGCATTTTTAGAGGCTGATCACGTTCAAAACCAACAAGCAGTCCTTTTGCTTACAAACGGAAGGCTTCCTAAGGCGAACGTGAACAGTCTCCAAGACTTTTAGATGATATATGGAGTGAGCTCGACTTAATACGGAGAAAGAGTCGATGCTGAAGTTCGTTGCACAATCCAAGTATTTAATAAAGTTTTCCGTTGTAGCGGATCAATATGTGTTGTTTACAGCGTCAGTAGGTAGGTATGTTCCATTCCTGATTTTGCTCGGTACATGTTGTTGTATGCGACTTTCCAATTTTAAAGACGTTCGACCTACGTAGTCGGCACCACAACCACATTTAAATGAATAAATGACATTACTAATATGATGAGGGGGTAGAACATCTTTTTTATTGGAAGCCATTAATGGTTTTGTATTATACACAACACGAACATTTGAAGTAAAATAACATCCTTCAACAGATGAACTAATTTGTTTGGTGAATTTTTCACTTACTTTCCCTAACCACGGCAATCGCATTTAAACCGGAAATTTATCCACCATATAGGGTTTTGTTCGTAAAAAATCTGCTCGTTTCCTTTTAACGGTGGTTTCAATTACATCTAAAGGGTACCCATTATATTCATTATTGGACAAAGCATCTGTAATTGTATTTAATTCCTCATCCAATTTTTCTGGCGAGCAGATCATTAGGGCACGATGTGTTAATGTCCAAATTAAATTATATTTGCGCTTGTTAGGGCAGAATGAATCCCAGCGTGTATACAGCCCAGTGAATGTTGGTTTACAATAAATCGATGTACGGTTACTAGATGGAAGTTTCGTTACCAAAACATCGAGAAACGCCAGAGCGGAATTATCTTCACTTTCATGCGTATACTTTAACGCCGGATACATACTGTTTAGTAGCGAAAAAAGTTCGTTTGTCTCCGAATTACTATCAAATAGGCAAAACGTGTTAAGATTGTAAATATTTCTAAATTCTCTCATTATAAAAAAAACTATTATTATATTGATTATAATGTTTTGACAGAAGAAAGAAAATTAATTGCATATAAAACATTAGATGAAAAATGCAAAATTATCCAATTATATCAATACATTTTGGCAAATTATGTAAATATATTTGGTAAAAAATGATTATTTAGTAAATTGATCTGAAAATTATTTGATTTTAAAAGAAAAAAACATGGATTGAAAAATTTTAAATCAATAAATTATCAATGCATTTTGTCATTATATAAAAGGATAATTTAATTCGTTTTAATTGACAAAAAAAACTACACAATTCAAAATCAGCGAATTATCAGTAAAAAATTATTCATGTACATTCGACATAATTTATGTATACTTTTTAATTCTAATGAAATAAAACATTTTTTCTCATTATAATTATTAAAATAAAACAATAATCGTTTTTATGGCAATATATTGATTATTCGCTGATATGGGTTGTTTAGCAACGTTGTTTTTTTTTTTAAAATAAAAATTAATCTAATAATAATATTTTTATGACGATAAAATCTATTGAAAATTAAATGATTTTAGATTTTTCTCGCGATTTAAAAATTTTCTTCTAATATGCAATTAATTTTATTTCTTCTGCAAAAAAATTATAATCAATATAATAAATCGTTTATATAATGAGACTCGGTTCGATTCTAGCTTTTTCCTTTAATAAATATTATTTTCAATCCTGTTAACTTTGTTTCTCTTATACCGGAGTTTGTTTCCGTCTGAATACAACATTCTTTCTTTCTTGTATTTACCCCCCAAAATGTACACATTTTACAAATGCTAATACATTTGTTATTCTATAACTTAACAACGACTTAAATCACAACCCGCTTGGCCAAAAAAGATCAGACACCATCATAAAAATTTCTTCAACTGACTTCCTAATTATTTTTAGACCAGAATCTCCATCTTATCTTCATGGCATATTTCCTTTTGCGTGTCGGTTGACACCTACTATAAGCAATATCAGCTCTTTAGTCCACCTACCCTTGAATACAAACCCTTATGTCGAAACACCCAAATCCCGATTTCATTTTTTTATAAATATATCCTCTACTATATACAACATATGTAACTTGTCCAACATGATGTTTTTATCAGTTTTGTAAATATATAAAAAGTTCCGAGTCTAAATATGCAGCAAAAACATATTTTTCCTACGTGTTGCAATACAAAACAATATTTTAATGAATGGTTTTTTAAAAGTAATAAATAACAAACTGAAAAAAACTTGATATTTAGAATTTGAGAATTTTAATACTTCACAACATAATGCTCTGGAACCCAAGTAAAAAGGTATTCATTGAAATTAAACCCTTTTAAAATTTACAAAATGTATACAAAATATATTTTAATCTATTACAATTAATACATACAAACCGAGTACAAGTAAATTTCAAGTAAATGGTTGACCTATACGCACACACACACATACACACACACACACAAAACACGTGGTGGATATTTTATTTCTTTTCCGATTAACAAGTAAAAACGTATTGGCGGTATTGCACCAGCTCACTTTGAATACAACCTTCTTATCGACAATTTTGCTTGTGAAATGTAACGTCTTCAACCCCTCTTTCCCCCGTTTTATATTAAGAAAATAATACCACAAATATGGATCATGAAGTGTATGCGGGAGCTTAACAAATATCTTTAAATTATGATGCAAACTTAAATGATGGAAAATGCACGTGTGTTGCGTAATAGAAAGAATGATAAAGAATGCATTAATATAAAAAAGAAAAACAAAATAAAAAACGTAGAAATTATTTTCTTAGTTTCGACTGACACCAAATAAGTAATAAAACACTTTTTTTCTGAGGCATTGGAACGGCTGTAAATAAATGTGAATCAAAACGAACTCGATATCTAAAGTATAGCAAAGTGCTACGCACAACAAGCTGATCCAAGGATCCATCTATATATATATATATATATATATATATATATATATATATATATATATATATATATATATATATATATATAAAAGCGAAAATGTATGTGTGTATGTATGTACGCTTTTCCCCGATGTCCACAAAATGCTTCTTTCAGAAAAGCGCTTGCTCGGTTCACAACTTCTTAAAACTTTTTATATCATCTATAAATTGTAATATCTAAGAGTTACCCACCGAGCTCGCCTGTTTATTTAATTTTATTGACTTTCAAACGTAAATTATTCCACATTTCCCGCATCGGCATGCGTTACATTCGGTTTTCGGTATAAAAAAAGCAAAACTCGACTCTAATCACAGGCTGAAAGCCACTTGCCCGCGCGCCCTCCGGGGCCCGGGTGACATGATCAAAGTGTAGTATCTGTTCCGGCAGATGCTGCAAGCTATGACTAGCTAGGACTAGCAAAGACCAGATGTGGGGGCAACCCCACATGCTTGACCTTTAACCAGCTCCCATTTCCCTCCTCTCGGGAGCTGGTCCCCATTTTCCCTTCCCCTTCCCTTGACTCCTCACATTAAAAATTGGCCTTGTGCCTAATTTGCTCGGTGGGGGAGCAAATAAATACAACAGGCTGAAAGCCACTTGCCCGCGCGCCCTCCGGGGCCCGGGTGACATGATCAAAGTGTAGTATCTGTTCCGACAGATACTGCAAGCTATGACTAGCTAGGACTAGCTATGACTAGCAAAGACCAGATGTGGGGGCAACCCCACATGCTTGACCCTTAACCAGCTCCCATTTCCCTCCTCTCGGGAGCTGGTCCCCATTTTCCCTTCCCCTTCCCTTGACTCCTCACATTAAAAATTGGCCTTGTGCCTAATTTGCTCGGTGGGGGAGCAAATAAATACAACAGGCTGAAAGCCACTTGCCCGCGCGCCCTCCGGGGCCCGGGTGACATGATCAAAGTGTAGTATCTGTTCCGGCAGATGCTGCAAGCTATGACTAGCTAGGACTAGCTATGACTAGCAAAGACCAGATGTGGGGGCAACCCCACATGCTTGACCTTTAACCAGCTCCCATTTCCCTCCTCTCGGGAGCTGGTCCCCATTTTCCCTTCCCCTTCCCTTAACTCCTCACATTAAAAATTGGCCTTGTGCCTAATTTGCTCGGTGAGGGAGCAAATAAATACAACAGGCTGAAAGCCACTTGCCCGCGCGCCCTCCGGGGCCCGGGTGACATGATCAAAGTGTAGTATCTGTTCCGACAGATACTGCAAGCTATGACTAGCTAGGACTAGCAAAGACCAGATGTGGGGGCAACCCCACATGCTTGACCCTTAACCAGCTCCCATTTCCCTCCTCTCGGGAGCTGGTCCCCTTTTTCCCTTCCCCCTCCCTGGACTCCTCACATTAAAAATTGGCCTTGTGCCTAATTTGCTCGGTGGGGGAGCAAATAAATACAACAGGCTGAAAGCCACTTGCCCGCGCGCCCTCCGGGGCCCGGGTGACATGATCAAAGTGTAGTATCTGTTCCGGCAGATACTGCAAGCTATGACTAGCTAGGACTAGCAAAGACCAGATGTGGGGGCAACCCCACATGCTTGACCTTTCACCAGCTCCCATTTCCCTCCTCTCGGGAGCTGGTCCCCATTTTCCCTTCCCCTTCCCTTGACTCCTCACATTAAAAATTGGCCTTGTGCCTAATTTGCTCGGTGGGGGAGCAAATAAATACAACAGGCTGAAAGCCACTTGCCCGCGCGCCCTCCGGGGCCCGGGTGACATGATCAAAGTGTAGTATCTGTTCCGGCAGATGCTGCAAGCTATGACTAGCTAGGACTAGCTATGACTAGCAAAGACCAGATGTGGGGGCAACCCCACATGCTTGACCCTTAACCAGCTCCCATTTCCCTCCTCTCGGGAGCTGGTCCCCATTTTCCCTTCCCCCTCCCTGGACTCCTCACATTAAAAATCGGCCTTGTGCCTAATTTGCTCGGTGGGGGAGCAAATAAATACAACAGGCTGAAAGCCACTTGCCCGCGCGCCCTCCGGGGCCCGGGTGACATGATCAAAGTGTAGTATCTGTTCCGGCAGATGCTGCAAGCTATGACTAGCTAGGACTAGCTATGACTAGCAAAGACCAGACGTGGGGGCAACCCCACATGCTTGACCTTTAACCAGCTCCCATTTCCCTCCTCTCGGGAGCTGGTCCCCATTTTTCCCTTCCCCTTCCCTTGACTCCTCACATTAAAAATTGGCCTTGTGCCTAATTTGCTCGGTGGGGGAGCAAATAAATACAACAGGCTGAAAGCCACTTGCCCGCGCGCCCTCCGGGGCCCGGGTGACATGATCAAAGTGTAGTATCTGTTCCGGCAGATGCTGCAAGCTATGACTAGCTAGGACTAGCTATGACTAGCAAAGACCAGATGTGGGGGCAACCCCACATGCTTGACCTTTAACCAGCTCCTATTTCCCTCCTCTCGGGAGCTGGTCCCCATTTTCCTTTCCCCCTCCCTGGACTCCTCACATTAAAAATCGGCCTTGTGCCTAATTTGCTCGGTGGGGGAGCAAATAAATACAACAGGCTGAAAGCCACTTGCCCGCGCGCCCTCCGGGGCCCGGGTGACATGATCAAAGTGTAGTATCTGTTCCGGCAGATGCTGCAAGCTATGACTAGCTAGGACTAGCTATGACTAGCAAAGACCAGATGTGGGGGCAACCCCACATGCTTGACCTTTAACCAGCTCCTATTTCCCTCCTCTCGGGAGCTGGTCCCCATTTTCCTTTCCCCCTCCCTGGACTCCTCACATTAAAAATCGGCCTTGTGCCTAATTTGCTCGGTGGGGGAGCAAATAAATACAACAGGCTGAAAGCCACTTGCCCGCGCGCCCTCCGGGGCCCGGGTGACATGATCAAAGTGTAGTATCTGTTCCGACAGATGCTGCAAGCTATGACTAGCTAGGACTAGCTATGACTAGCAAAGACCAGATGTGGGGGCAACCCCACATGCTTGACCTTTAACCAGCTCCCATTTCCCTCCTCTCGGGAGCTGGTCCCCATTTTCCCTTCCCCTTCCCTTGACTCCTCACATTAAAAATTGGCCTTGTGCCTAATTTGCTCGGTGGGGGAGCAAATAAATACAACAGGCTGAAAGCCACTTGCCCGCGCGCCCTCCGGGGCCCGGGTGACATGATCAAAGTGTAGTATCTGTTCCGACAGATGCAGCAAGCTATGACTAGCTAGGACTAGCTATGACTAGCAAAGACCAGATGTGGGGGCAACCCCACATGCTTGACCCTTAACCAGCTCCCATTTCCCTCCTCTCGGGAGCTGGTCCCCATTTTCCCTTCCCCTTCCCTTGACTCCTCACATTAAAAATTGGCCTTGTGCCTAATTTGCTCGGTGGGGGAGCAAATAAATACAACAGGCTGAAAGCCACTTGCCCGCGCGCCCTCCGGGGCCCGGGTGACATGATCAAAGTGTAGTATCTGTTCCGGCAGATGCTGCAAGCTATGACTAGCTAGGACTAGCTATGACTAGCAAAGACCAGATGTGGGGGCAACCCCACATGCTTGACCTTTAACCAGCTCCCATTTCCCTCCTCTCGGGAGCTGGTCCCCATTTTCCCTTCCCCTTCCCTTGACTCCTCACAATAAAAATTGGCCTTGTGCCTAATTTGCTCGGTGGGGGAGCAAATAAATACAACAGGCTGAAAGCCACTTGCCCGCGCGCCCTCCGGGGCCCGGGTGACATGATCAAAGTGTAGTATCTGTTCCGGCAGATGCTGCAAGCTATGACTAGCTAGGACTAGCTATGACTAGCAAAGACCAGATGTGGGGGCAACCCCACATGCTTGACCTTTAACCAGCTCCCATTTCCCTCCTCTCGGGAGCTGGTCCCCATTTTCCCTTCCCCTTCCCTTGACTCCTCACAATAAAAATTGGCCTTGTGCCTAATTTGCTCGGTGGGGGAGCAAATAAATACAACAGGCTGAAAGCCACTTGCCCGCGCGCCCTCCGGGGCCCGGGTGACATGATCAAAGTGTAGTATCTGTTCCGGCAGATGCTGCAAGCTATGACTAGCTAGGACTAGCTATGACTAGCAAAGACCAGATGTGGGGGCAACCCCACATGCTTGACCTTTAACCAGCTCCCATTTCCCTCCTCTCGGGAGCTGGTCCCCATTTTCCCTTCCCCTTCCCTTGACTCCTCACATTAAAAAATGGCCTTGTGCCTAATTTGCTCGGTGGGGGAGCAAATAAATACAACAGGCTGAAAGCCACTTGCCCGCGCGCCCTCCGGGGCCCGGGTGACATGATCAAAGTGTAGTATCTGTTCCGGCAGATGCTGCAAGCTATGACTAGCTAGGACTAGCTATGACTAGCAAAGACCAGATGTGGGGGCAACCCCACATGCTTGACCTTTAACCAGCTCCCATTTCCCTCCTCTCGGGAACTGGTCCCCATTTTCCCTTCCCCCTCCCTTGACTCCTCACATTAAAAATTGGCCTTGTGCCTAATTTGCTCGGTGGGGGAGCAAATAAATACAACAGGCTGAAAGCCACTTGCCCGCGCGCCCTCCGGGGCCCGGGTGACATGATCAAAGTGTAGTATCTGTTCCGGCAGATGCTGCAAGCTATGACTAGCTAGGACTAGCTATGACTAGCAAAGACCAGATGTGGGGGCAACCCCACATGCTTGACCTTTAACCAGCTCCCATTTCCCTCCTCTCGGGAACTGGTCCCCATTTTCCCTTCCCCTTCCCTTGACTCCTCACATTAAAAATTGGCCTTGTGCCTAATTTGCTCGGTGGGGGAGCAAATAAATACAACAGGCCGACAGGCCGCTTGCCCGCGCGCCCTCCGGGGCCCGGGTGACATGATCAAAGTGTAGTATCTGTTCCGGCAGATGCTGCAAGCTATGACTAGCTAGGACTAGCTATGACTAGCAAAGACCAGATGTGGGGGCAACCCCACATGCTTGACCTTTAACCAGCTCCCATTTCCCTCCTCTCGGGAGCTGGTCCCCATTTTCCCTTCCCCTTCCCTTGACTCCTCACATTAAAAAATGGCCTTGTGCCTAATTTGCTCGGTGGGGGAGCAAATAAATACAACAGGCCGACAGGCCGCTTGCCCGCGCGCCCTCCGGGGCCCGGGTGACATGATCAAAGTGTAGTATCTGTTCCGACAGATACTGCAAGCTATGACTAGCTAGGACTAGCTATGACTAGCAAAGACCAGATGTGGGGTCAACCCCACATGCTTGACCCTTAAGCAGCTCCCATTTCCCTCCTCTCGGGAGCTGGTCCACATTTTCCCTTCCCCCTCCCTGGACTCCTCACATTAAAAATTGGCCTTGTGCCTAATTTGCTCGGTGGGGGAGCAAATAAATACAACAGGCCGACAGGCCGCTTGCCCGCGCGCCCTCCGGGGCCCGGGTGACATGATCAAAGTGTAGTATCTGTTCCGACAGATGCTGCAAGCTATGACTAGCTAGGACTAGCTAAGACTAGCAAAGACCAGATGTGGGGGCAACCCCACATGCTTGACCCTTAACCAGCTCCCATTTCCCTCCTCTCGGGAGCTGGTCCCCTTTTTTCCCTTCCCCCTCCCTGGACTCCTCACATTAAAAATCGGCCTTGTGCCTAATTTGCTCGGTGGGGGAGCAAATAAATACAACAGGCCGACAGGCCGCTTGCCCGCGCGCCCTCCGGGGCCCGGGTGACATGATCAAAGTGTAGTATCTGTTCCGACAGATACTGCAAGCTATGACTAGCTAGGACTAGCTATGACTAGCAAAGACCAGATGTGGGGTCAACCCCACATGCTTGACCCTTAACCAGCTCCCATTTCCCTCCTCTCGGGAGCTGGTCCCCATTTTCCCTTCCCCCTCCCTGGACTCCTCACATTAAAAATTGGCCTTGTGCCTAATTTGCTCGGTGGGGGAGCAAATAAATACAACAGGCCGACAGGCCGCTTGCCCGTGCGCCCTCCAGGGCCCGGGTGACATGATCAAAGTGTAGTATCTGTTCCGACAGATACTGCAAGCTATGACTAGCTAGGACTAGCTATGACTAGCAAAGACCAGATGTGGGGTCAACCCCACATGCTTGACCTTTAACCAGCTACCATTTCCCTCCTCTCGGGAGCTGGTCCCCATTTTCCCTTCCCCTTCCCTTGACTCCTCACATTAAAAATTGGCCTGGTGCCTAATTTGCTCGGTGGGGGAGCAAATAAATACAACAGGCCGACAGGCCGCTTGCCCGCGCGCCCTCCGGGGCCCGGGTGACATGATCAAAGTGTAGTATCTGTTCCGACAGATGCTGCAAGCTATGACTAGCTATGACTAGCAAAGACCAGATGTGGGGGCAACCCCACATGCTTGACCTTTAACCAGCTCCCATTTCCCTCCTCTCGGGAGCTGGTCCCCATTTTCCCTTCCCCTTCCCTTGACTCCTCACATTAAAAATTGGCCTTGTGCCTAATTTGCTCGGTGGGGGAGCAAATAAATACAACAGGCCGACAGGCCGCTTGCCCGCGCGCCCTCCGGGGCCCGGGTGACATGATCAAAGTGCAGTATCTGTTCCGGCAGATGCTGCAAGCTAGGACTAGCTATGACTAGCAAAGACCAGATGTGGGGGCAACCCCACATGCTTGACCTTTAACCAGCTCCTATTTCCCTCCTCTCGGGAGCTGGTCCCCATTTTCCCTTCCCCCTCCCTGGACTCCTCACATTAAAAATCGGCCTTGTGCCTAATTTGCTCGGTGGGGGAGCAAATAAATACAACAGGCTGAAAGCCACTTGCCCGCGCGCCCTCCGGGGCCCGGGTGACATGATCAAAGTGTGGTATCTGTTCCGACAGATGCTGCAAGCTATGACTAGCTAGGACTAGCTATGACTAGCAAAGACCAGATGTGGGGGCAACCCCACATGCTTGACCCTTAACCAGCTCCCATTTCCCTCCTCTCGGGAGCTGGTCCCCATTTTCCCTTCCCCTTCCCTTGACTCCTCACATTAAAAATTGGCCTTGTGCCTAATTTGCTCGGTGGGGGAGCAAATAAATACAACAGGCTGAAAGCCACTTGCCCGCGCGCCCTCCGTGGCCCGGGTGACATGATCAAAGTGTAGTATCTGTTCCGGCAGATGCTGCAAGCTATGACTAGCTAGGACTAGCTATGACTAGCAAAGACCAGATGTGGGGGCAACCCCACATGCTTGACCTTTAACCAGCTCCCATTTCCCTCCTCTCGGGAGCTGGTCCCCATTTTCCCTTCCCCTTCCCTTGACTCCTCACAATAAAAATTGGCCTTGTGCCTAATTTGCTCGGTGGGGGAGCAAATAAATACAACAGGCTGAAAGCCACTTGCCCGCGCGCCCTCCGGGGCCCGGGTGACATGATCAAAGTGTAGTATCTGTTCCGGCAGATGCTGCAAGCTATGACTAGCTAGGACTAGCTATGACTAGCAAAGACCAGATGTGGGGGCAACCCCACATGCTTGACCTTTAACCAGCTCCCATTTCCCTCCTCTCGGGAGCTGGTCCCCATTTTCCCTTCCCCTTCCCTTGACTCCTCACATTAAAAAATGGCCTTGTGCCTAATTTGCTCGGTGGGGGAGCAAATAAATACAACAGGCTGAAAGCCACTTGCCCGCGCGCCCTCCGGGGCCCGGGTGACATGATCAAAGTGTAGTATCTGTTCCGGCAGATGCTGCAAGCTATGACTAGCTAGGACTAGCTATGACTAGCAAAGACCAGATGTGGGGGCAACCCCACATGCTTGACCTTTAACCAGCTCCCATTTCCCTCCTCTCGGGAACTGGTCCCCATTTTCCCTTCCCCCTCCCTTGACTCCTCACATTAAAAATTGGCCTTGTGCCTAATTTGCTCGGTGGGGGAGCAAATAAATACAACAGGCTGAAAGCCACTTGCCCGCGCGCCCTCCGGGGCCCGGGTGACATGATCAAAGTGTAGTATCTGTTCCGGCAGATGCTGCAAGCTATGACTAGCTAGGACTAGCTATGACTAGCAAAGACCAGATGTGGGGGCAACCCCACATGCTTGACCTTTAACCAGCTCCCATTTCCCTCCTCTCGGGAACTGGTCCCCATTTTCCCTTCCCCTTCCCTTGACTCCTCACATTAAAAATTGGCCTTGTGCCTAATTTGCTCGGTGGGGGAGCAAATAAATACAACAGGCCGACAGGCCGCTTGCCCGCGCGCCCTCCGGGGCCCGGGTGACATGATCAAAGTGTAGTATCTGTTCCGGCAGATGCTGCAAGCTATGACTAGCTAGGACTAGCTATGACTAGAAAGACCAGATGTGGGGGCAACCCCACATGCTTGACCTTTAACCAGCTCCCATTTCCCTCCTCTCGGGAGCTGGTCCCCATTTTCCCTTCCCCTTCCCTTGACTCCTCACATTAAAAATTGGCCTTGTGCCTAATTTGCTCGGTGGGGGAGCAAATAAATACAACAGGCCGACAGGCCGCTTGCCCGCGCGCCCTCCGGGGCCCGGGTGACATGATCAAAGTGTAGTATCTGTTCCGACAGATACTGCAAGCTATGACTAGCTAGGACTAGCTATGACTAGCAAAGACCAGATGTGGGGTCAACCCCACATGCTTGACCCTTAACCAGCTCCCATTTCCCTCCTCTCGGGAGCTGGTCCCCATTTTCCCTTCCCCCTCCCTGGACTCCTCACATTAAAAATTGGCCTTGTGCCTAATTTGCTCGGTGGGGGAGCAAATAAATACAACAGGCCGACAGGCCGCTTGCCCGCGCGCCCTCCGGGGCCCGGGTGACATGATCAAAGTGTAGTATCTGTTCCGACAGATGCTGCAAGCTATGACTAGCTAGGACTAGCTAAGACTAGCAAAGACCAGATGTGGGGGCAACCCCACATGCTTGACCCTTAACCAGCTCCCATTTCCCTCCTCTCGGGAGCTGGTCCCCTTTTTTCCCTTCCCCCTCCCTGGACTCCTCACATTAAAAATCGGCCTTGTGCCTAATTTGCTCGGTGGGGGAGCAAATAAATACAACAGGCCGACAGGCCGCTTGCCCGCGCGCCCTCCGGGGCCCGGGTGACATGATCAAAGTGTAGTATCTGTTCCGACAGATACTGCAAGCTATGACTAGCTAGGACTAGCTATGACTAGCAAAGACCAGATGTGGGGTCAACCCCACATGCTTGACCCTTAACCAGCTCCCATTTCCCTCCTCTCGGGAGCTGGTCCCCATTTTCCCTTCCCCCTCCCTGGACTCCTCACATTAAAAATTGGCCTTGTGCCTAATTTGCTCGGTGGGGGAGCAAATAAATACAACAGGCCGACAGGCCGCTTGCCCGCGCGCACTCCCGGGGCCCGGGTGACATGATCAAAGTGTAGTATCTGTTCCGACAGATACTGCAAGCTATGACTAGCTAGGACTAGCTATGACTAGCAAAGACCAGATGGGGGTCAACCCCACATGCTTGACCTTTAACCAGCTACCATTTCCCTCCTCTCGGGAGCTGGTCCCCATTTTCCCTTCCCCTTCCCTTGACTCCTCACATTAAAAATTGGCCTGGTGCCTAATTTGCTCGGTGGGGGAGCAAATAAATACAACAGGCCGACAGGCCGCTTGCCCGCGCGCCCTCCGGGGCCCGGGTGACATGATCAAAGTGTAGTATCTGTTCCGACAGATGCTGCAAGCTATGACTAGCTATGACTAGCAAAGACCAGATGTGGGGGCAACCCCACATGCTTGACCTTTAACCAGCTCCCATTTCCCTCCTCTCGGGAGCTGGTCCCCATTTTCCCTTCCCCTTCCCTTGACTCCTCACATTAAAAATTGGCCTTGTGCCTAATTTGCTCGGTGGGAGAGCAAATAAATACAACAGGCCGACAGGCCGCTTGCCCGCGCGCCCTCCGGGGCCCGGGTGACATGATCAAAGTGCAGTATCTGTTCCGGCAGATGCTGCAAGCTAGGACTAGCTATGACTAGCAAAGACCAGATGTGGGGGCAACCCCACATGCTTGACCTTTAACCAGCTCCTATTTCCCTCCTCTCGGGAGCTGGTCCCCATTTTCCCTTCCCCCTCCCTGGACTCCTCACATTAAAAATCGGCCTTGTGCCTAATTTGCTCGGTGGGGGAGCAAATAAATACAACAGGCCGCCAGGCCGCTTGCCCGCGCGCCCTCCGGGGCCCGGGTGACATGATCAAAGTGTAGTATCTGTTCCGGCAGATGCTGCAAGCTATGACTAGCTAGGACTAGCTATGACTAGCAAAGACCAGATGTGGGGGCAACCCCACATGCTTGACCCTTAACCAGCTCCCATTTCCCTCCTCTCGGGAGCTGGTCCCCATTTTCCCTTCCCCTTCCCTTGACTCCTCACATTAAAAATTGGCCTTGTGCCTAATTTGCTCGGTGGGGGAGCAAATAAATACAACAGGCCGACAGGCCGCTTGCCCGCGCACCCTCCGGGGCCCGGGTGACATGATCAAAGTGCAGTATCTGTTCCGGCAGATGCTGCAAGCTAGGACTAGCTATGACTCGCAAAGACCAGATGTGGGGGCAACCACACATGCTTGACCTTTAACCAGCTCCTATTTCCCTCCTCTCGGGAACTGGTCCCCTTTTTCCCCTTCCCCTTCCCTTGACTCCTCACATTAAAAATTGGCCTTGTGCCTAATTTGCTCGGTGGGGGAGCAAATAAATACAACAGGCCGACAGGCCGCTTGCCCGCGCACCCTCCGGGGCCCGGGTGACATGATCAAAGTGCAGTATCTGTTCCGGCAGATGCTGCAAGCTAGGACTAGCTATGACTAGCAAAGACCAGATGTGGGGGCAACCCCACATGCTTGACCTTTAACCAGCTCCTATTTCCCTCCTCTCGGGAACTGGTCCCCTTTTTCCCCTTCCCCTTCCCTTGACTCCTCACATTAAAAATTGGCCTTGTGCCTAATTTGCTCGGTGGGGGAGCAAATAAATACAACAGGCCGACAGGCCGCTTGCCCGCGCACCCTCCGGGGCCCGGGTGACATGATCAAAGTGCAGTATCTGTTCCGGCAGATGCTGCAAGCTAGGACTAGCTATGACTAGCAAAGACCAGATGTGGGGGCAACCCCACATGCTTGACCTTTAACCAGCTCCTATTTCCCTCCTCTCGGGAGCTGGTCCCCATTTTCCCTTCCCCCTCCCTGGACTCCTCACATTAAAAATCGGCCTTGTGCCTAATTTGCTCGGTGGGGGAGCAAATAAATACAACAGGCCGCCAGGCCGCTTGCCCGCGCGCCCTCCGGGGCCCGGGTGACATGATCAAAGTGTAGTATCTGTTCCGACAGATACTGCAAGCTATGACTAGCTAGGACTAGCTATGACTAGCAAAGACCAGATGTGGGGGCAACCCCACATGCTTGACCTTTAACCAGCTCCCATTTCCCTCCTCTCGGGAGCTGGTCCCCATTTTCCCTTCCCCCTCCCTGGACTCCTCACATTAAAAATTGGCCTTGTGCCTAATTTGCTCGGTGGGGGAGCAAATAAATACAACAGGCCGCCAGGCCGCTTGCCCGCGCGCCCTCCGGGGCCCGGGTGACATGATCAAAGTGTAGTATCTGTTCCGGCAGATGCTGCAAGCTATGACTAGCTAGGACTAGCTATGACTAGCAAATACCAGATGTGGGGGCAACCCCACATGCTTGACCTTTAACCAGCTCCCATTTCCCTCCTCTCGGGAATTGGTCCCCATTTTCCCTTCCCCCTCCCTTGACTCCTCACATTAAAAATTGGCCTTGTGCCTAATTTGCTCGGTGGGGGAGCAAATAAATACAACAGGCCGCCAGGCCGCTTGCCCGCGCGCCCTCCGGGGCCCGGGTGACATGATCAAAGTGTAGTATCTGTTCCGACAGATACTGCAAGCTATGACTAGCTAGGACTAGCAATGACTAGCAAAGACCAGATGTGGGGGCAACCCCACATGCTTGACCTTCAACGAGCTCCTATTTCCCTCCTCTCGGGAGCTGGTCCCCATTTTCCCTTCCCCCTCCCTGGACTCCTCACATTAAAAATCGGCCTTGTGCCTAATTTGCTCGGTGGGGGAGCAAATAAATACAACAGGCCGTCAGGCCGCTTGCCCGCGCGCCCTCCGGGGCCCGGGTGACATGATCAAAGTGTAGTATCTGTTCCGGCAGATGCTGCAAGCTATGACTAGCTAGGACTAGCTATGACTAGCAAAGACCAGATGTGGAGGCAACCCCACATGCTTGACCTTTAACCAGCTCCCATTTCCCTCCTCTCGGGAACTGGTCCCCATTTTCCCTTCCCCCTCCCTTGACTCCTCACATTAAAAATTGGCCTTGTGCCTAATTTGCTCGGTGGGGGAGCAAATAAATACAACAGGCCGACAGGCCGCTTGCCCGCGCGCCCTCCGGGGCCCGGGTGACATGATCAAAGTGTAGTATCTGTTCCGGCAGATGCTGCAAGCTATGACTAGCTAGGACTAGCTATGACTAGCAAAGACCAGATGTGGGGGCAACCCCACATGCTTGACCTTTAACCAGCTCCTATTTCCCTCCTCTCGGGAGCTGGTCCCCATTTTCCCTTCCCCCTCCCTGGATTCCTCACATTAAAAAATTGGCCTTGTGCCTAATTTGCTCGGTGGGGGAGCAAATAAATACAACAGGCCGACAGGCCGCTTGCCCGCGCGCCCTCCGGGGCCCGGGTGACATGATCAAAGTGTAGTATCTGTTCCGACAGATACTGCAAGCTATGACTAGCTAGGACTAGCTATGACTAGCAAAGACCAGATGTGGGGGCAACCCCACATGCTTGACCCTTAACCAGCTCCCATTTCCCTCCTCTCGGGAGCTGGTCCCCTTTTTCCCTTCCCCTTCCCTTGACTCCTCACATTAAAAATTGGCCTTGTGCCTAATTTGCTCGGTGGGGGAGCAAATAAATACAACAGGCCGACAGGCCGCTTGCCCGCGCGCCCTCCGGGGCCCGGGTGACATGATCAAAGTGTAGTATCTTTTCCGACAGATACTGCAAGCTATGACTAGCTAGGACTAGCTATGACTAGCAAAGACCAGATGTGGGGGCAACCCCACATGCTTGACCTTTAACCAGCTCCCATTTCCCTCCTCTCGGGAGCTGGTCCCCATTTTCCCTTCCCCTTCCCTTGACTCCTCACATTAAAAATTGGCCTTGTGCCTAATTTGCTCGGTGGGGGAGCAAATAAATACAACAGGCCGACAGGCCGCTTGCCCGCGCGCCCTCCGGGGCCCGGGTGACATGATCAAAGTGTAGTATCTGTTCCGGCAGATGCTGCAAGCTATGACTAGCTAGGACTAGCTATGACTAGCAAAGACCAGATGTGGGGGCAACCCCACATGCTTGACCTTTAACCAGCTCCCATTTCCCTCCTCTCGGGAGCTGGTCCCCATTTTCCCTTCCCCCTCCCTGGACTCCTCACATTAAAAATCGGCCTTGTGCCTAATTTGCTCGGTGGGGGAGCAAATAAATACAACAGGCCGACAGGCCGCTTGCCCGCGCGCCCTCCGGGGCCTGGGTGACATGATCAAAGTGTAGTATCTGTTCCGGCAGATGCTGCAAGCTATGACTAGCTAGGACTAGCTATGACTAGCAAAGACCAGATGTGGGGGCAACCCCACATGCTTGACCCTTAACCAGCTCCCATTTCCCTCCTCTCGGGAGCTGGTCCCCTTTTTCCCTTCCCCTTCCCTTGACTCCTCACATTAAAAATTGGCCTTGTGCCTAATTTGCTCGGTGGGGGAGCAAATAAATACAACAGGCCGACAGGCCGCTTGCCCGCGCGCCCTCCGGGGCCCGGGTGACATGATCAAAGTGTAGTATCTGTTCCGACAGATACTGCAAGCTATGACTAGCTAGGACTAGCTATGACTAGCAAAGACCAGATGTGGGGGCAACCCCACATGCTTGACCTTTAACCAGCTCCCATTTCCCTCCTCTCGGGAGCTGGTCCCCATTTTCCCTTCCCCTTCCCTTGACTCCTCACATTAAAAATTGGCCTTGTGCCTAATTTGCTCGGTGGGGGAGCAAATAAATACAACAGGCCGACAGGCCGCTTGCACGCGCGCCCTCCGGGGCCCGGGTGACATGATCAAAGTGTAGTATCTGTTCCGGCAGATGCTGCAAGCTATGACTAGCTAGGACTAGCTATGACTAGCAAAGACCAGATGTGGGGGCAACCCCACATGCTTGACCTTTAACCAGCTCCTATTTCCCTCCTCTCGGGAGCTGGTCCCCATTTTCCCTTCCCCCTCCCTGGACTCCTCACATTAAAAATTGGCCTTGTGCCTAATTTGCTCGGTGGGGAGCAAATAAATACAACAGGCCGACAGGCCGCTTGCCCGCGCGCCCTCCGGGGCCCGGGTGACATGATCAAAGTGTAGTATCTGTTCCGGCAGATGCTGCAAGCTATGACTAGCTAGGACTAGCTATGACTAGCAAAGACCAGATGTGGGGGCAACCCCATATGCTTGACCTTTAACCAGCTCCTATTTCCCTCCTCTCGGGAGCTGGTCCCCATTTTCCCTTCCCCTTCCCTTGACTCCTCACATTAAAAATTGGCCTTGTGCCTAATTTGCTCGGTGGGGGAGCAAATAAATACAACAGGCCGACAGGCCGCTTGCCCGCGCGCCCTCCGGGGCCCGGTGACATGATCAAAGTGTAGTATCTGTTCCGACAGATACTGCAAGCTATGACTAGCTAGGACTAGCTATGACTAGCAAAGACCAGATGTGGGGGCAACCCCACATGCTTGACCTTTAACCAGCTCCCATTTCCCTCCTCTCGGGAGCTGGTCCCCTTTTTCCCTTCCCCCTCCCTTGACTCCTCACAATAAAAATTGGCCTTGTGCCTAATTTGCTCGGTGGGGGAGCAAATAAATACAACAGGCCGACAGGCCGCTTGCCCGCGCGCCCTCCGGGGCCCGGTGACATGATCAAAGTGTAGTATCTGTTCCGACAGATACTGCAAGCTATGACTAGCAAAGACCAGATGTGGGGGCAACCTCACATGCTTGACCTTTAACCAGCTCCCATTTCCCTCCTCTCGGGAGCTGGTCCCCTTTTTCCCTTCCCCTTCCCTTGACTCCTCACATTAAAAATTGGCCTTGTGCCTAATTTGCTCGGTGGGGGAGCAAATAAATACAACAGGCCGACAGGCCGCTTGCACGCGCGCCCTCCGGGGCCCGGGTGACATGATCAAAGTGTAGTATCTGTTTCGGCAGATGCTGCAAGCTATGACTAGCTAGGACTAGCTATGACTAGCAAAGACCAGATGTGGGGGCAACCCCACATGCTTGACCTTTAACCAGCTCCTATTTCCCTCCTCTCGGGAGCTGGTCCCCATTTTCCCTTCCCCCTCCCTGGACTCCTCACATTAAAAATTGGCCTTGTGCCTAATTTGCTCGGTGGGGAGCAAATAAATACAACAGGCCGACAGGCCGCTTGCCCGCGCGCCCTCCGGGGCCCGGGTGACATGATCAAAGTGTAGTATCTGTTCCGGCAGATGCTGCAAGCTATGACTAGCTAGGACTAGCTATGACTAGCAAAGACCAGATGTTGGGGCAACCCCATATGCTTGACCTTTAACCAGCTCCTATTTCCCTCCTCTCGGGAGCTGGTCCCCATTTTCCCTTCCCCTTCCCTTGACTCCTCACATTAAAAATTGGCCTTGTGCCTAATTTGCTCGGTGGGGGAGCAAATAAATACAACAGGCCGACAGGCCGCTTGCCCGCGCGCCCTCCGGGGCCCGGTGACATGATCAAAGTGTAGTATCTGTTCCGACAGATACTGCAAGCTATGACTAGCTAGGACTAGCTATGACTAGCAAAGACCAGATGTGGGGGCAACCCCACATGCTTGACCTTTAACCAGCTCCCATTTCCCTCCTCTCGGGAGCTGGTCCCCTTTTTCCCTTCCCCCTCCCTTGACTCCTCACAATAAAAATTGGCCTTGTGCCTAATTTGCTCGGTGGGGGAGCAAATAAATACAACAGGCCGACAGGCCGCTTGCCCGCGCGCCCTCCGGGGCCCGGTGACATGATCAAAGTGTAGTATCTGTTCCGACAGATACTGCAAGCTATGACTAGCAAAGACCAGATGTGGGGGCAACCCCACATGCTTGACCTTTAACCAGCTCCCATTTCCCTCCTCTCGGGAGCTGGTCCCCTTTTTCCCTTCCCCTTCCCTTGACTCCTCACATTAAAAATTGGCCTTGTGCCTAATTTGCTCGGTGGGGGAGCAAATAAATACAACAGGCCGACAGGCCGCTTGCCCGCGCGCCCTCCGGGGCCCGGTGACATGATCAAAGTGTAGTATCTGTTCCGACAGATACTGCAAGCTATGACTAGCTAGGACTAGCTATGACTAGCAAAGACCAGATGTGGGGGCAACCCCACATGCTTGACCTTTAACCAGCTCCCATTTTCCTCCTCTCGGGAGCTGGTCCCCTTTTTCCCTTCCCCCTCCCTTGACTCCTCACAATAAAAATTGGCCTTGTGCCTAATTTGCTCGGTGGGGGAGCAAATAAATACAACAGGCCGACAGGCCGCTTGCCCGCGCGCCCTCCGGGGCCCGGTGACATGATCAAAGTGTAGTATCTGTTCCGACAGATACTGCAAGCTATGACTAGCAAAGACCAGATGTGGGGGCAACCCCACATGCTTGACCTTTAACCAGCTCCCATTTCCCTCCTCTCGGGAGCTGGTCCCCATTTTCCCTTCCCCTTCCCTTGACTCCTCACATTAAAAATTGGCCTTGTGCCTAATTTGCTTGGTGGGGGAGCAAATAAATACAACAGGCCGTCAGGCCGCTTGCCCGCGCGCCCTCCGGGGCCCGGGTGACATGATCAAAGTGTAGTATCTGTTCCGACAGATACTGCAAGCTATGACTAGCTAGGACTAGCTCTGACTAGCAAAGACCAGATGTGGGGGCAACCCCACATGCTTGACCTTTAACCAGCTCCTATTTCCCTCCTCTCGGGAGCTGGTCCCCATTTTCCCTTCCCCCTCCCTGGACTCCTCACATTAAAAATCGACCTTGTGCCTAATTTGCTCGGTGGGGGAGCAAATAAATACAACAGGCCGACAGGCCGCTTGCCCGCGCGCCCTCCGGGGCCCGGTGACATGATCAAAGTGTAGTATCTGTTCCGACAGATACTGCAAGCTATGACTAGCAAAGACCAGATGTGGGGGCAACCCTACATGCTTGACCTTTAACCAGCTCCCATTTCCCTCCTCTCGGGAGCTGGTCCCCATTTTCCCTTCCCCTTCCCTTGACTCCTCACATTAAAAATTGGCCTTGTGCCTAATTTGCTCGGTGGGGGAGCAAATAAATACAACAGGCCGTCAGGCCGCTTGCCCGCGCGCCCTCCGGGGCCCGGGTGACATGATCAAAGTGTAGTATCTGTTCCGACAGATACTGCAAGCTATGACTAGCTAGGACTAGCTCTGACTAGCAAAGACCAGATGTGGGGGCAACCCCACATGCTTGACCTTTAACCAGCTCCTATTTCCCTCCTCTCGGGAGCTGGTCCCCATTTTCCCTTCCCCCTCCCTGGACTCCTCACATTAAAAATCGGCCTTGTGCCTAATTTGCTCGATGGGGGAGCAAATAAATACAACAGGCCGACAAGCCGCTTGCCCGCGCGCCCTCCGGGGCCCGGTGACATGATCAAAGTGTAGTATCTGTTCCGACAGATACTGCAAGCTATGACTAGCAAAGACCAGATGTGGGGGCAACCCCACATGCTTGACCTTTAACCAGCTCCCATTTCCCTCCTCTCGGGAGCTGGTCCCCATTTTCCCTTCCCCTTCCCTTGACTCCTCACATTAAAAATTGGCCTTGTGCCTAATTTGCTCGGTGGGGGAGCAAATAAATACAACAGGCCGTCAGGCCGCTTGCCCGCGCGCCCTCCGGGGCCCGGGTGACATGATCAAAGTGTAGTATCTGTTCCGACAGATACTGCAAGCTATGACTAGCTAGGACTAGCTCTGACTAGCAAAGACCAGATGTGGGGGCAACCCCACATGCTTGACCTTTAACCAGCTCCCATTTCCCTCCTCTCGGGAGCTGGTCCCCTTTTTCCCTTCCCCTTCCCTTGACTCCTCACATTAAAAATTGGCCTTGTGCCTAATTTGCTCGATGGGGGAACAAATAAATACAACAGGCCGACAGGCCGCTTGCCCGCGCGCCCTCCGGGGCCCGGTGACATGATCAAAGTGTAGTATCTGTTCCGACAGATACTGCAAGCTATGACTAGCTAGGACTAGCTATGACTAGCAAAGACCAGATGTGGGGGCAACCCCACATGCTTGACCTTTAACCAGCTCCCATTTCCCTCCTCTCGGGAGCTGGTCCCCTTTTTCCCTTCCCCCTCCCTTGACTCCTCACAATAAAAATTGGCCTTGTGCCTAATTTGCTCGGTGGGGGAGCAAATAAATACAACAGGCCGACAGGCCGCTTGCCCGCGCGCCCTCCGGGGCCCGGTGACATGATCAAAGTGTAGTATATGTTCCGACAGATACTGCAAGCTATGACTAGCAAAGACCAGATGTGGGGGCAACCCCACATGCTTGACCTTTAACCAGCTCCCATTTCCCTCCTCTCGGGAGCTGGTCCCCATTTTCCCTTCCCCTTCCCTTGACTCCTCACATTAAAAATTGGCCTTGTGCCTAATTTGCTTGGTGGGGGAGCAAATAAATACAACAGGCCGTCAGGCCGCTTGCCCGCGCGCCCTCCGGGGCCCGGGTGACATGATCAAAGTGTAGTATCTGTTCCGACAGATACTGCAAGCTATGACTAGCTAGGACTAGCTCTGACTAGCAAAGACCAGATGTGGGGGCAACCCCACATGCTTGACCTTTAACCAGCTCCTATTTCCCTCCTCTCGGGAGCTGGTCCCCATTTTCCCTTCCCCCTCCCTGGACTCCTCACATTAAAAATCGACCTTGTGCCTAATTTGCTCGGTGGGGGAGCAAATAAATACAACAGGCCGACAGGCCGCTTGCCCGCGCGCCCTCCGGGGCCCGGTGACATGATCAAAGTGTAGTATCTGTTCCGACAGATACTGCAAGCTATGACTAGCAAAGACCAGATGTGGGGGCAACCCTACATGCTTGACCTTTAACCAGCTCCCATTTCCCTCCTCTCGGGAGCTGGTCCCCATTTTCCCTTCCCCTTCCCTTGACTCCTCACATTAAAAATTGGCCTTGTGCCTAATTTGCTCGGTGGGGGAGCAAATAAATACAACAGGCCGTCAGGCCGCTTGCCCGCGCGCCCTCCGGGGCCCGGGTGACATGATCAAAGTGTAGTATCTGTTCCGACAGATACTGCAAGCTATGACTAGCTAGGACTAGCTCTGACTAGCAAAGACCAGATGTGGGGGCAACCCCACATGCTTGACCTTTAACCAGCTCCTATTTCCCTCCTCTCGGGAGCTGGTCCCCATTTTCCCTTCCCCCTCCCTGGACTCCTCACATTAAAAATCGGCCTTGTGCCTAATTTGCTCGATGGGGGAGCAAATAAATACAACAGGCCGACAGGCCGCTTGCCCGCGCGCCCTCCGGGGCCCGGTGACATGATCAAAGTGTAGTATCTGTTCCGACAGATACTGCAAGCTATGACTAGCAAAGACCAGATGTGGGGGCAACCCCACATGCTTGACCTTTAACCAGCTCCCATTTCCCTCCTCTCGGGAGCTGGTCCCCATTTTCCCTTCCCCTTCCCTTGACTCCTCACATTAAAAATTGGCCTTGTGCCTAATTTGCTCGGTGGGGGAGCAAATAAATACAACAGGCCGTCAGGCCGCTTGCCCGCGCGCCCTCCGGGGCCCGGGTGACATGATCAAAGTGTAGTATCTGTTCCGACAGATACTGCAAGCTATGACTAGCTAGGACTAGCTCTGACTAGCAAAGACCAGATGTGGGGGCAACCCCACATGCTTGACCTTTAACCAGCTCCTATTTCCCTCCTCTCGGGAGCTGGTCCCCATTTTCCCTTCCCCCTCCCTGGACTCCTCACATTAAAAATCGGCCTTGTGCCTAATTTGCTCGATGGGGGAACAAATAAATACAACAGGCCGACAGGCCGCTTGCCCGCGCGCCCTCCGGGGCCCGGTGACATGATCAAAGTGTAGTATCTGTTCCGACAGATACTGCAAGCTATGACTAGCAAAGACCAGATGTGGGGGCAACCCCACATGCTTGACCTTTAACCAGCTCCCATTTCCCTCCTCTCGGGAGCTGGTCCCCATTTTCCCTTCCCCCTCCCTGGACTCCTCACATTAAAAATTGGCCTTGTGCCTAATTTGCTCGGTGGGGGAGCAAATAAATACAACAGGCCGACAGGCCGCTTGCCCGCGCGCCCTCCGGGGCCCGGGTGACATGATCAAAGTGTAGTATCTGTTCCGGCAGATGCTGCAAGCTATGACTAGCTAGGACTAGCTATGACTAACAAAGACCAGATGTGGGGGCAACCCCACATGCTTGACCCTTAACCAGCTCCCATTTCCCTCCTCTCGGGAGCTGGTCCCCATTTTCCCTCCCCCTCCCTGGACTCCTCACATTAAAAATTGGCCTTGTGCCTAATTTGCTCGGTGGGGGAGCAAATAAATACAACAGGCCAACAGGCCGCTTGCCCGCGCGCCCTCCGGGGCCCGGGTGACATGATCAAAGTGTAGTATCTGTTCCGACAGATACTGCAAGCTATGACTAGCTAGGACTAGCTATGACTAGCAAAGACCAGATGTGGGGGCAACCCCACATGCTTGACCCTTAACCAGCTCCCATTTCCCTCCTCTCGGGAGCTGGTCCCCTTTTTCCCTTCCCCTTCCCTTGACTCCTCACATTAAAAATTGGCCTTGTGCCTAATTTGCTCGGTGGGGGAGCAAATAAATACAACAGGCCGACAGGCCGCTTGCCCGCGCGCCCTCCGGGGCCCGGGTGACATGATCAAAGTGTAGTATCTGTTCCGGCAGATGCTGCAAGCTATGACTAGCTAGGACTAGCTATGACTAGCAAAGACCAGATGTGGGGGCAACCCCACATGCTTGACCTTTAACCAGCTCCTATTTCCCTCCTCTCGGGAGCTGGTCCCCATTTTCCCTTCCCCCTCCCTGGACTCCTCACATTAAAAATCGGCCTTGTGCCTAATTTGCTCGGTGGGGGAGCAAATAAATACAACAGGCCGACAGGCCGCTTGCCCGCGCGCCCTCCGGGGCCCGGGTGACATGATCAAAGTGTAGTATCTGTTCCGGCAGATGCTGCAAGCTATGACTAGCTAGGACTAGCTATGACTAGCAAAGACCAGATGTGGGGGCAACCCCATATGCTTGACCTTTAACCAGCTCCTATTTCCCTCCTCTCGGGAGCTGGTCCCCATTTTCCCTTCCCCTTCCCTTGACTCCTCACATTAAAAATTGGCCTTGTGCCTTATTTGCTCGGTGGGGGAGCAAATAAATACAACAGGCCGACAGGCCGCTTGCCCGCGCGCCCTCCGGGGCCCGGTGACATGATCAAAGTGTAGTATCTGTTCCGACAGATACTCCAAGCTATGACTAGCTAGGACTAGCTATGACTAGCAAAGACCAGATGTGGGGGCAACCCCACATGCTTGACCTTTAACCAGCTCCCATTTCCCTCCTCTCGGGAGCTGGTCCCCTTTTTCCCTTCCCCCTCCTTTGACTCCTCACAATAAAAATTGGCCTTGTGCCTAATTTGCTCGGTGGGGGAGCAAATAAATACAACAGGCCGACAGGCCGCTTGCCCGCGCGCCCTCCGGGGCCCGGTGACATGATCAAAGTGTAGTATCTGTTCCGACAGATACTGCAAGCTATGACTAGCAAAGACCAGATGTGGGGGCCATCCCACATGCTTGACCTTTAACCAGCTCCCATTTCCCTCCTCTCGGGAGCTGGTCCCCATTTTCCCTTCCCCTTCCCTTGACTCCTCACATTAAAAATTCGCCTTGTGCCTAATTTGCTCGGTGGGGGAGCAAATAAATACAACAGGCCGACAGGCCGCTTGCCCGCGCGCCCTCCGGGGCCCGGTGACATGATCAAAGTGTAGTATCTGTTCCGACAGATACTGCAAGCTATGACTAGCTAGGACTAGCTATGACTAGCAAAGACCAGATGTGGGGGCAACCCCACATGCTTGACCTTTAACCAGCTCCCATTTCCCTCCTCTCGGGAGCTGGTCCCCTTTTTCCCTTCCCCCTCCCTTGACTCCTCACAATAAAAATTGGCCTTGTGCCTAATTTGCTCGGTGGGGGAGCAAATAAATACAACAGGCCGACAGGCCGCTTGCCCGCGCGCCCTCCGGGGCCCGGTGACATGATCAAAGTGTAGTATCTGTTCCGACAGATACTGCAAGCTATGACTAGCAAAGACCAGATGTGGGGGCAACCCCACATGCTTGACCTTTAACCAGCTCCCATTTCCCTCCTCTCGGGAGCTGGTCCCCATTTTCCCTACCCCTTCCCTTGACTCCTCACATTAAAAATTGGCCTTGTGCCTAATTTGCTCGGTGGGGGAGCAAATAAATACAACAGGCCGTCAGGCCGCTTGCCCGCGCGCCCTCCGGGGCCCGGGTGACATGATCAAAGTGTAGTATCTGTTCCGACAGATACTGCAAGCTATGACTAGCTAGGACTAGCTCTGACTAGCAAAGACCAGATGTGGGGGCAACCCCACATGCTTGACCTTTAACCAGCTCCTATTTCCCTCCTCTCGGGAGCTGGTCCCCATTTTCCCTTCCCCCTCCCTGGACTCCTCACATTAAAAATCGGCCTTGTGCCTAATTTGCTCGGTGGGGGAGCAAATAAATACAACAGGCCGACAGGCCGCTTGCCCGCGCGGCCTCCGGGGCCCGGTGACATGATCAAAGTGTAGTATCTGTTCCGACAGATACTGCAAGCTATGACTAGCAAAGACCAGATGTGGGAGCAACCCCACATGCTTGACCTTTAACCAGCTCCCATTTCCCTCCTCTCGGGAGCTGGTCCCCATTTTCCCTTCCCCTCCCCTTGACTCCTCACATTAAAAATTGGCCTTGTGCCTAATTTGCTCGGTGGGGGAGCAAATAAATACAACAGGCCGTCAGGCCGCTTGCCCGCGCGCCCTCCGGGGCCCGGGTGACATGATCAAAGTGTAGTATCTGTTCCGACAGATACTGCAAGCTATGACTAGCTAGGACTAGCTCTGACTAGCAAAGACCAGATGTGGGGGCAACCCCACATGCTTGACCTTTAACCAGCTCCTATTTCCCTCCTCTCGGGAGCTGGTCCCCATTTTCCCTTCCCCCTCCCTGGACTCCTCACATTAAAAATCGGCCTTGTGCCTAATTTGCTCGGTGGGGGAGCAAATAAATACAACAGGCCGACAGGCCGCTTGCCCGCGCGCCCTCCGGGGCCCGGTGACATGATCAAAGTGTAATATCTGTTCCGACAGATACTGCAAGCTATGACTAGCAAAGACCAGATGTGGGGGCAACCCCACATGCTTGACCTTTAACCAGCTCCCATTTCCCTCCTCTCGGGAGCTGGTCCCCATTTTCCCTTCCCCTTCCCTTGACTCCTCACATTAAAAATTGGCCTTGTGCCTAATTTGCTCGGTGGGGGAGCAAATAAATACAACAGGCCGTCAGGCCGCTTGCCCGCGCGCCCTCCGGGGCCCGGGTGACATGATCAAAGTGTAGTATCTGTTCCGACAGATACTGCATGCTATGACTAGCTAGGACTAGCTATGACTAGCAAAGACCAGATGTGGGGGCAACCCCACATGCTTGACCTTTAACCAGCTCCCATTTCCCTCCTCTCGGGAGCTGGTCCCCATTTTCCCTTCCCCTTCCCTTGACTCCTCACATTAAAAAATGGCCTTGTGCCTAATTTGCTCGGTGGGGGAGCAAATAAATACAACAGGCCGACAGGCCGCTTGCCCGCGCGCCCTCCGGGGCCCGGGTGACATGATCAAAGTGTAGTATCTGTTCCGACAGATACTGCAAGCTATGACTAGCTATGACTAGCAAAGACCAGATGTGGGGGCAACCCCACATGCTTGACCTTTAACCAGCTCCCATTTCCCTCCTCTCGGGAGCTGGTCCCCATTTTCCCTTCCCCTTCCCTTGACTCCTCACATTAAAAATTGGCCTTGTGCCTAATTTGCTCGGTGGGGGAGCAAATAAATACAACAGGCCGACAGGCCGCTTGCCCGCGCGCCCTCCGGGGCCCGGGTGACATGATCAAAGTGTAGTATCTTTCCGACAGATGCTGCAAGCTATGACTAGCTAGGACTAGCTATGACTAGCAAAGACCAGATGTGGGGGCAACCCCACATGCTTGACCTTTAACCAGCTCACATTTCCCTCCTCTCGGGAGCTGGTCCCCATTTTCCCTTCCCCCTCCCTGGACTCCTCACATTAAAAATCGGCCTTGTGCCTAATTTGCTCGGTGGGGGAGCAAATAAATACAACAGGCCGTCAGGCCGCTTGCCCGCGCGCCCTCCGGGGCCCGGGTGACATGATCAAAGTGTAGTATCTGTTCCGGCAGATGCTGCAAGCTATGACTAGCTAGGACTAGCTATGACTAGCAAATACCAGATGTGGGGGCAACCCCACATGCTTGACCTTTAACCAGCTCCCATTTCCCTCCTCTCGGGAGCTGGTCCCTATTTTCCCTTCCCCCTCCCTGGACTCCTCACATTAAAAATTGGCCTTGTGCCTAATTTGCTCGGTGGGGGAGCAAATAAATACAACAGGCAATCAGGCCGCTTGCCCGCGCGCCCTCCGGGGCCCGGGTGACATGGTCAAGGTGTAGTATCTGTTCCGACAGATACTGCAAGCTATGACTAGCTAGGACTAGCTATGACTAGCAAAGACCAGATGTGGGGGCAACCCCACATGCTTGACCTTTAACCAGCTCCCATTTCCCTCCTCTCGGGAGCTGGTCCCCATTTTCCCTTCCCCCTCCCTGGACTCCTCACATTAAAAATCGGCCTTGTGCCTAATTTGCTCGGTGGGGGAGCAAATAAATACAACAGGCAGTCAGGCCGATTGCCCGCGCGCCCTCCGGGGCCCGGGTGACATGATCAAAGTGTAGTATCTGTTCCGACAGATACTGCAAGCTAGGACTAGCTATGACTAGCAAAGACCAGATGTGGGGGCAACCCCACATGCTTGACCCTAAACCAGCTCCCATTTCCCTCCTCTCGGAAGCTGGTCCCCATTTTCCCTTCCCCCTCCCTTGACTCCTCACAATAAAAATTGGCCTTGTGCCTAATTTGCTCGGTGGGGGAGCAAATAAATACAACAGGCCCAGAGCCACACTTGCCCGCGCGCCCTCCGGGGCCCGGGTGACATGATCAAAGTGTAGTATCTGTCCGGCAGATGCTGCAAGCTATGACTAGCTAGGACTAGCTATGACTAGCAAAGACCAGATGTGGGGGCAACCCCACATGCTTGACCTTTAACCAGCTCCCATTTCCCTCCTCTCGGGAGCTGGTCCCAATTTTCCCTTCCCCTTCCCTTGACTCCTCACATTAAAAATTGGCCTTGTGCCTTATTTGCTCGGTGGGGGAGCAAATAAATACAACAGGCCGTCAGGCCGATTGCCCGCGCGCCCTCCGGGGCCCGGGTGACATGATCAAAGTGTAGTATCTGTTCCGACAGATACTGCAAGCTAGGACTAGCTATGACTAGCAAAGACCAGATGTGGGGGCAACCCCACATGCTTGACCCTTAACAAGCTCCCATTTCCCTCCTCTCGGAAGCTGGTCCCCATTTTCCCTTCCCCCTCCCTTGACTCCTCACAATAAAAATTGGCCTTGTGCCTAATTTGCTCGGTGGGGGAGCAAATAAATACAACAGGCCCAGAGCCACACTTGCCCGCGCGCCCTCCGGGGCCCGGGTGACATGATCAAAGTGTAGTATCTGTCCGGCAGATGCTGCAAGCTATGACTAGCTAGGACTAGCTATGACTAGCAAAGACCAGATGTGGGGGCAACCCCACATGCTTGACGTTTAACCAGCTCCCATTTCCCTCCTCTCGGGAGCTGGTCCCCTTTTTCCCTTCCCCCTCCCTTGACTCCTCACATTAAAAATTGGCCTTGTGCCTAATTTGCTCGGTGGGGGAGCAAATAAATACAACAGGCCGTCAGGCCGATTGCCCGCGCGCCCTCCGGGGCCCGGGTGACATGATCAAAGTGTAGTATCTGTTCCGGCAGATGCGGCAAGCTATGACTAGCTAGGACTAGCTATGACTAGCAAAGACCAGATGTGGGGGCAACCCCACATGCTTGACCTTTAACCAGCTCCCATTTCCCTCCTCTCGGGAGCTGGTCCCCATTTTCCCTTCCCCCTCCCTGGACTCCTCACATTAAAAATTGGCCTTGTGCCTAATTTGCTCGGTGGGGGAGCAAATAAATACAACAGGCCGAAGGCCGCTTGCCCGCGCGCCCTCCGGGGCCCGGGTGACATGATCAAAGTGTAGTATCTGTTCCGACAGATGCTGCAAGCTATGACTAGCTAGGACTAGCTATGACTAGCAAAGACACGAAGTGGGGGCAACCCCACATGCTTGACCTTTAACCAGCTCCCATTTCCCTCCTCTCGGGAGCTGGTCCCCATTTTCCCTTCCCCCTCCCTGGACACCTCACATTAAAAATCGGCCTTGTGCCTAATTTGCTCGGTGGGGGAGCAAATAAATACAACAGGCCGAAGGCCGCTTGCCCGCGCGCCCTCCGGGGCCCGGGTGACATGATCAATATGTAGTATCTGTTCCGGCAGATGCTTCAAGCTATGACTAGCTAGGACTAGCTATGACTAGCAAAGACCAGATGTGGGGGCAACCCCACATGCTTGACCTTTAACCAGCTCCCATTTCCCTCCTCTCGGGAGCTGGTCCCCATTTTCCCTTCCCCTTCCCTTGACTCCTCACATTAAAAATTGGCCTTGTGCCTAATTTGCTCGGTGGGGGAGCAAATAAATACAACAGGCCGAAGGCCGCTTGCCCGCGCGCCCTCCGGGGCCCGGGTGACATGATCAAAGTGTAGTATCTGTTCCGACAGATGCTGCAAGCTATGACTAGCTAGGACTAGCTATGACTAGCAAAGACCAGATGTGGGGGCAACCCCACATGCTTGACCTTTAACCAGCTCCCATTTCCCTCCTCTCGGGAGCTGGTCCCCATTTTCCCTTCCCCCTCCCTGGACTCCTCACATTAAAAATCGGCCTTGTGCCTAATTTGCTCGGTGGGGGAGCAAATAAATACAACAGGCCGAAGGCCGCTTGCCCGCGCGCCCTCCGGGGCCCGGGTGACATGATCAAAGTGTAGTATCTGTTCCGGCAGATGCTGCAAGCGATGACTAGCTAGGACTAGCTATGACTAGCAAAGACCAGATGTGGGGGCAACCCCACATGCTTGACCTTTAACCAGCTCCCATTTCCCTCCTCTCGGAAGCTGGTCCCCATTTTCCCTTCCCCCTCCCTTGACTCCTCACATTAAAAATTGGCCTTGTGCCTAATTTGCTCGGTGGGGGAGCAAATAAATACAACAGGCCGTCAGGCCGCTTGCCCGCGCGCCCTCCGGGGCCCGGGTGACATGATCAAAGTGTAGTATCTGTTCCGACAGATGCTGCAAGCTATGACTAGCTAGGACTAGCTATGACTAGCAAAGACCAGATGTGCGGGCAACCCCACATGCTTGACCTTTAACCAGCTCCCATTTCCCTCCTCTCGGGAGCTGGTCCCCATTTTCCCTTCCCCCTCCCTGGACTCCTCACATTAAAAATCGGCCTTGTGCCTAATTTGCTCGGTGGGGGAGCAAATAAATACAACAGGCCAGAGGCCGCTTGCCCGCGCGCCCTCCGGGGCCCGGGTGACATGATCAAAGTGTAGTATCTGTTCCGGCAGATGCTGCAAGCTATGACTAACTAGGACTAGCTATGACTAGCAAAGACCAGATGTGGGGGCAACCCCACATGCTTGACCTTTAACCAGCTCCCATTTCCCTCCTCTCGGAAGCTGGTCCCCATTTTCCCTTCCCCCTCCCTTGACTCCTCACATTAAAAATTGGCCTTGTGCCTAATTTGCTCGGTGGGGGAGCAAATAAATACAACAGGCCGAAGGCCGCTTGCCCGCGCGCCCTCCGGGGCCCGGGTGACATGATCAAAGTGTAGTATCTGTTCCGGCAGATGCTGCAAGCTATGACTAGCTAGGACTTGCAATGACTAGCAAAGACCAGATGTGGGGGCAACCCCACATGCTTGACCTTTAACCAGCTCCCATTTCCCTCCTCTCGGGAGCTGGTCCCCATTTTCCCTTCCCCTTCCCTTGACTCCTCACATTAAAAATTGGCCTTGTGCCTAATTTGCTCGGTGGGGGAGCAAATAAATACAACAGGCCGACAGGCCGCTTGCCCGCGCGCCCTCCGGGGCCCGGGTGACATGATCAAAGTGTAGTATCTGTTCCGGCAGATGCTGCAAGCTATGACTAGCTAGGACTAGCTATGACTAGCAAAGACCAGATGTGGGGGCAACCCCACATGCTTGACCTTTAACCAGCTCCCATTTCCCTCCTCTCGGGAGCTGGTCCCCTTTTTCCCTTCCCCCTCCCTTGACTCCTCACATTAAAAATTGGCCTTGTGCCTAATTTGCTCGGTGGGGGAGCAAATAAATACAACAGGCCGACAGGCCGCTTGCCCGCGCGCCCTCCGGGGCCCGGGTGACATGATCAAAGTGTAGTATCTGTTCCGACAGATACTGCAAGCTATGACTAGCTATGGCTAGCAAAGACCTGATGTGGGGGCAACCCCACATGCTTGACCTTTAACCAGCTCCCATTTCCCTCCTCTCGGGAGCTGGTCCCCATTTTCCCTTCCCCTTCCCTTGACTCCTCACATTAAAAATTGGCCTTGTGCCTAATTTGCTCGGTGGGGGAGCAAATAAATACAACAGGCCGAAGGCCGCTTGCCCGCGCGCCCTCCGGGGCCCGGGTGACATGATCAAAGTGTAGTATCTGTTCCGACAGATACTGCAAGCTATGACTAGCAAAGACCAGATGTGGGGGCAACCCCACATGCTTGACCTTTAACCAGCTCCCATTTCCCTCCTCTCGGGAGCTGGTCCCCATTTTCCCTTCCCCATCCCTTGACTCCTCACATTAAAAATTAACCTTGTGCCTAATTTGCTCGGTGGGGGAGCAAATAAATACAACAGGCCGACAGGCCGCTTGCCCGCGCGCCCTCCGGGGCCCGGGTGACATGATCAAAGTGTAGTATCTGTTCCGACAGATGCTGCAAGCTATGACTAGCTAGGACTAGCTATGACTAGCAAAGACCAGATGTGGGGGCAACCCCACATGCTTGACCTTTAACCAGCTCCCATTTCCCTCCTCTCGGGAGCTGGTCCCCATTTTCCCTTCACCTTCCCTTGACTCCTCACATTAAAAATTGGCCTTGTGCCTAATTTGCTCGGTGGGGGAGCAAATAAATACAACAGGCCGTCAGGCCGCTTGCCCGCGCGCCCTCCGGGGCCCGGGTGACATGATCAAAGTGTAGTATCTGTTCCGACAGATACTGCAAGCTATGACTAGCTAGGACTAGCTATGACTAGCAAAGACCAGATGTGGGGGCAACCCCACAAGCTTGACCTTTAACCAGCTCCTATTTCCCTCCTCTCGGGAGCTGGTCCCCATTTTCCCTTCCCCCTCCCTGGACTCCTCACATTAAAAATCGGCCTTGTGCCTAATTTGCTCGGTGGGGGAGCAAATAAATACAACAGGCCGACAGGCCGCTTGCCCGCGCGCCCTCCGGGGCCCGGGTGACATGATCAAAGTGTAGTATCTGTTCCGGCAGATACTGCAAGCAAAGACCATATGTGGGGGCAACTCCACATATAAGACCTTGGTCAATGTAGGGGCAACCCTTCATACCAATTGTCACTATCCAGCTCCCCTACTCCCCGGGGAGTTGGTCCCCATTTCCCCTTCACTCCTCACTTTAAAAATCGGCCTTGTGCCTAATTTGCTCGGTGGGGGAGCAAATAAATACCATCTGTTCCAGCAGATGCTGCAAGCTATGACTAGCTATGACTAGCAAAGACCAGATGTGAGGGCAACCACACATGCTTGACCTTTAACCAGCTCCTATTTCCCTCCTCTCGGGAGCTGGTCCCCATTTTCGTTTCCCCCTCCCTGGAATCCTCACATTAAAAATCGGCCTTGTGCCTAATTTGCTCGGTGGGGGAGCAAATAAATACAACAGGCCGAAGGCCGCTTGCCCGCGCGCCCTCCGGGGCCCGGGTGACATGATCAAAGTGTAGTATCTGTTCCGACAGATGCTGCAAGCTATGACTAGCTAGGACTAGCTATGACTAGCAAAGACCAGATGTGGGGGCAACCCCACATGCTTGACCTTTAACCAGCTCCCATTTCCCTCCTCTCGGGAGCTGGTCCCCATTTTCCCTTCCCCCTCCCTGGACTCCTCACATTAAAAATCGGCATTGTGCCTAATTTGCTCGGTGGGGGAGCAAATAAATACAACAGGCCGACAGGCCGCTTGCCAGCGCGCCCTCCGGGGCCCAGGTGACATGATCAAAGTGTAGTATCTGTTCCGACAGATGCTGCAAGCTATGACTAGCTAGGACTAGCTATGACTAGCAAAGACCAGATGTGGGGGCAACCCCACATGCTTGACCTTTAACCAGCTCCCATTTCCCTCCTCTCGGGAGCTGGTCCCCATTTTCCCTTCACCTTCCCTTGACTCCTCACATTAAAAATTGGCCTTGTGCCTAATTTGCTCGGTGGGGGAGCAAATAAATACAACAGGCCGTCAGGCCGCTTGCCCGCGCGCCCTCCGGGGCCCGGGTGACATGATCAAAGTGTAGTATCTGTTCAGACAGATACTGCAAGCTATGACTAGCTAGGACTAGCTATGACTAGCAAAGACCAGATGTGGGGGCAACCACACATGCTTGAGCTTTAACCAGCTCCTATTTCCCTCCTCTCGGGAGCTGGCCCCTATTTTCCCTTCCCCCTCCCTGGACTCCTCACATTAAAAATCGGCCTTGTGCCTAATTTGCTCGGTGGGGGAGCAAATAAATACAACAGGCCGACAGGCCGCTTGCCCGCGCGCCCTCCGGGGCCCGGGTGACATGATCAAAGTGTAGTATCTGTTCCGGCAGATGCTGCAAGCTATGACTAGCTAGGACTAGCAAAGACCAGATGTGGGGGCAACCCCACATGCTTGACCTTTAACCAGCTCCCATTTCCCTCCTCTCGGGAGCTGGTCCCCATTTTCCCTTCCCCCTCCCTGGACTCCTCACATAAAAATCGGCCTTGTGCCTAACTTGCTCGGTGGGGGAGCAAATAAATACAACAGGCCGACAGGCCGCTTGCCCGCGCGCCCTCCGGGGCCCGGGTGACATGATCAAAGTGTAGTATCTGTTCCGACAGATACTGCAAGCTATGACTAGCTAGGACTAGCTATGACTAGCAAAGACCAGATGTGGGGGCAACCCCACCCACATGCTTGACCTTTAACCAGCTCCCATTTCCCTCCTCTCGGGAGCTGGTCCCCATTTTCCCTTCCCCTTCCCTTGACTCCTCACATTAAAAATTGGCCTTGTGCCTAATTTGCTCGGTGGGGGAGCAAATAAATACAACAGGCCGTCAGGCCGCTTGCCCGCGCGCCCTCCGGGGCCCGGGTGACATGATCAAAGTGTAGTATCTGTTCCGACAGATACTGCAAGCTATGACTAGCTAGGACTAGCTATGACTAGCAAAGACCAGATGTGGGGGCAACCCCACATGCTTGACCTTTAACCAGCTCCTATTTCCCTCCTCTCGGGAGCTGGTCCCCATTTTCCCTTTCCCCTCCCTGGACTCCTTACATTAAAAATCGGCCTTGTGCCTAATTTGCTCGGTGGGGGAGCAAATAAATACAACAGGCCGACAGGCCGCTTGCCCGCGCGCCCTCCGGGGCAAGGGTGACATGATCAAAGTGTAGTATCTGTTCCGACAGATACTGCAAGCTATGACTAGCTAGGACTAGCTATGACTAGCAAAGACCAGATGTGGGGGCAACCCCACATGCTTGACCTTTAACCAGCTCCCATTTCCCTCCTCTCGGGAGCTGGTCCCCTTTTTCCCTTCCCCCTCCCTTGACTCCTCACATTAAAAATTGGCCTTGTGCCTAATTTGCTCGGTGGGGGAGCAAATAAATACAACAGGCCGACAGGCCGCTTGCCCGCGCGCCCTCCGGGGCCCGGGTGACATGATCAAAGTGTAGTATCTGTTCCGACAGATACTGCAAGCTATGACTAGCTAGGACTAGCTATGACTAGCAAAGACCAGATGTGGGGGCAACCCCACATGCTTGACCTGTAACCAGCTCCTATTTCCCTCCTCTCGGGAGCTGGTCCCCATTTTTCATTCCCCCTTCCTGGACTCCTCACATTAAAAATCGGCCTTGTGCCTAATTTGCTCGGTGGGGGAGCAAATAAATACAACAGGCCGTCAGGCCGCTTGCCCGCGCGCCCTCCGGGGCCCGGGTGACATGCTCAAAGTGTAGTATCTGTTCCGACAGATACTGCATGCTATGACTAGCTAGGACTAGCTATGACTAGCAAAGACCAGATGTGGGGGCAACCCCACATGCTTGACTTTTAACCAGCTCCCATTTCCCTTCTCTCGGGAGCTGGTCCCCATTTTCCCTTCCCCCTCCCGGGATTCCTCACATTAAAAATTGGCCTTGTGCCTAATTTGCTCGGTGGGGGAGCAAATAAATACAACTGGCCGTCAGGCCGCTTGCCCGCGCCCCCTCCGGGGCCCGGGTGACATGCTCAAAGTGTAGTATCTGTTCCGGCAGATGCTGCAAGCTATGACTAGCTAGGACTAGCTATGACTAGCAAAGACCAGATGTGGGGGCAACCCCACATGCTTGACCTTTAACCAGCTGCCATTTCCCTCCTCTCGGGAGCTGGTCCCCTTTTTCCCTTCCCCCTCCCTTCACTCTTCACATTAAAAATTGGCCTTGTGCCTTATTTGCTCGGTGGGGGAGCAAATAAATACAACAGGCCGCCAGGCCGCTTGCCCGCGCGCCCTCCGGGGCCCGGGTGACATGATCAAAGTGTAGTATCTGTTCCGACAGATACTGCAAGCTATGACTAGCTAGGACTAGCAAAGACCAGATGTGGGGGCAACCCCACATGCTTGACCTTTAACCAGCTCCCATTTCCCTCCTCTCGGAAGCTGGTCCCCATTTTCCCTTCCCCTTCCCTTGACTCCTCACATTAAAAATTGGCCTTGTGCCTAATTTTCTCGGTAGGGGAGCAAATAAATACAACAGGCCGCAAGGCCGCTTGCCCGCGCGCCCTCCGGGGCCCGGGTGACATGATCAAAGTGTAGTATCTGTTCCGACAGATACTGCACTTGGGATGGTTTGTACCGGTCAATGGAGGGGAGGCCCTCTATACTGGGACAATTATTATTTTTGGTAACCAGAGTGCCCCCTTTTTGCCTACTTTTAGGGGAGCTGGTTTTTACCTCACATTAAAAACGGCCTTGTGCCTAATTTGCTCAGTGGGGGAGCAAATAAACACCATCTGTTCCGGCAGATACTGCAAGCTATGACTAGCTATGACTAGCAAAGACCAGATGTGGGGGCAACCCCAAATGCCTGACCTTAAACCAGCTCCCATTTCCCACCTCTCGGGAGCTGGTCCCCTCTTTCCCTTCCCCCTCCCTTCACTCCTCACATTAAAAATCGGCCTTGTGCCTAATTTGCTCGGTGGGGGAGCAAATAAATACCATCTGTTCCGGCAGATACTGCAAGATATGACTAGCAAGGACTAGCAAAGACCAGAAAGAAAGAAACAGGCTGACAGGCCGCTTGCCCGCGCGCCCTCCGGGGCCCGGGTGACATGACCAAAGTTTAGTGTCTGTTCCGGCAGATGCTGCAAGCTATTACTAGCTAGGACTATGCTGCAAGCTATTACTAGCTAGGATTAAACATCGGCCTTGTGCCTAATTTGCTCGGTGGGGGAGCAAATAAATACCATCTGTTCCGGCAGATACTGCAAGCTATGACTAGCTATGACTAGCAAAGACCTGATGTGGGGGCAACCCCACATGCTTGACCTTTAACCAGCTCCTATTTCCCTCCTCTCGGGAGCTGGTCCCCATTTTCCCTTCCCCCTCCCTGGACTCCTTACATTAAAAATTGGCCTTGTGCCTAATTTGCTCGGTGGGGGAGCAAATAAATACAACAGGCCGTCAGGCCGCTTGCCCGCGCCCTCCGGGGCCCGGGTGACATGATCAAAGTGTAGTATCTGTTCCGGCAGATGCTGCAAGCTATGACTAGCTATGACAAGCTATGACTAGCAAAGACCAGATGTGGGGGCAACCCCACATGCTTGACCCTTAACCAGCTCCCATTTCTCTCCTCTCGGGAGCTGGTCCCCATTTTCCCTTCCCCCTCCCTTGACTCCTCACAATAAAAATTGGCCTTGTGCCTAATTTGCTCGGTGGGGGAGCAAATAAATACAAGAGGCCGACAGGCCGCTTGCCCGCGCGCCCTCCGGGGCCCGGGTTGCATGATCGAGGTGTAGTATCTGTTCCGGCAGATGCTGCACTTAAGATAATTTGTACCAGTCAATGGAGGGGAAACCCTCTATACTGGGACAATTATTATTTTTGGTAACCAGAGTGCCCCCTATTTGCCTACTTTTAGGGGAGCTGGTTTTTATCTCACATTAAAAACGGCCTTGTGCCTAATTTGCTCAGTGGGGGAGCAAATAAATACCATCTGTTCCGGCAGATACTGCATGCAAAGACCATATGTGGGAGTAACCCCACATATCAGACCTTGGTCAATGTAGGGGCAACCCTTCATACCAATTGTCATTATACAGCTCCCCTACTCCCCGGGGAGTTGGTCCCCATTTCCCCTTCACTCCTTACATTGAAAATTGGCCTTGTGCCTAATTTGCTCGGTGGGGGAGCAAATAAATACCATCTGGGTCGGCAGATACTGCAAGCTATGACTAGCTAGGACTAGCTATGACTAGCAAAGACCAGAAGTTGGGCAACCCCACATGCTTGACCTTTAACCAGCTCCTATTTCCCTCCTCTTGGGAGCTGGTCCCCATTTTCCCTTCCCCCTCCCTGGACTCCTCACATTAAAAATTGGCCTTGTGCCTAATATGCTCGGTGGGGGATCAAATAAATACAAAAGGCCGTCAGGCCGCTTGCCCGCGCCCTCCGGGGCCCGGATGACATGATCAAAGTGTAGTATCTGTTCCGGCAGATACTGCACTTGAGATAATTTGTACCAGTCAATGGAGGGGAAACCCTCTATACTGGGACAATTATTATTTTTGGTAACCAGAGTGACCCCTTTTAGGGGAGCTGGTTTTTACCTCACATTAAAAACGGCCTTGTGCCTAATTTGCTCAGTGGGGGAGCAAATAAATACCATCTGTTCCGGCAGATGCTGCAAGCTATGACTAGCTAGGACAAGCTATTACTAGCAAAGACCAGATGTGGGGGCAACCCCACATGCTTGACCTTTAACCAGATCCCATTTCCCTCCTCTCGGGAGCTGGTCCCCTTTTTCCCTTCCCCCTCCCTTGACTCCTTACAATAAAAATTGGCCTTGTGCCTAATTTGCTCGGTGGGGGAGCAAATCAATACAACAGGCCGACAGGCCGCTTGCCAGCGCGCCCTCCGGGGCCCGGGTGACATGATCAAAGTGTAGTATCTGTTCCGGCAGATGCTGCAAGCTATGACTAGCTAGGACTAGCTATGACTAGCAAAGACCAGATGTGGGGGCAACCCCACATGCTTGACCTTTAACCAGCTCCCATTCCCTCCTCTCGGGAGCTGGTCCCCATTTTCCCTTCCCCCTCCCTTGACTCCTCACAATAAAAATTGGCCTTGTGCCTAATTTGCTCGGTGTGGGAGCAAATAAATACAACAGGCCGAAAGCCAGTTATCTCAAGAGGGCTAAGTAACGTTTGTTCAATATCGACTTCGTCATATCAGACTGTAGCTTGCAGTTCGCTCCTCTTAATTAACAGGGAGCGGGGTTTTAAAAACAAACAAACCGATTTATTCACCTCATTCAAAACTGTCCCGCACAAAACCCTAACTGCTGAATACCTTTCGCCGTCACGTCAATCAAAAACGCGCACCTGATTTTTTAAACAATACTATTTTCAAACTGCGCGTCGTGACAGCTTCATTTTTTTTCACATTTTCGGGTTTTTTTCACATACACCGAAAAACATCCAGGGAACGCCGGGTACCTCTCGCTAGTCTATATATATAAAAGCGAAAATGTATGTATGCATGTATGTTTGTGTGTCTGCTAAAAATTTTGACCGACGGAACAAAAATTAACAAACTTGGTCTCACATGAAGCCCCACCCTCCGGACGACAAATATCGAAAAATTGGCCCAATAGGACATTCAGAAGTGCATCAACTGATCGATTTTCTGCAGGAGGGGCAAAAAGTGACATTTTAATGTTAAACATTGCATATTTTATAATCGATTTATAACTGCCTCAAAAATACGGGCGCCAACTCTTCTACATAAAGTATACACGGGGCCGTTTATTTTGGATCAACTTGTATTTAAAACCCGCTGAGTCAGGTCACGTGATCTTGACGTCAGCAAACTGTAATGGCAGTCTGAATTTAAAAAACATTGTTGTTATCGGTAAAAAAATATTTAACCCTCACACAAGCTAACTATTAACTTCTATGCTATGGCAACGTTACCAAAGTTATTAGCACGTTAAAATAGTTAGATACGATAGCTAAACGAAACATAACAAGCCACATATGTGAAGTAAAAAATAAAATACGATTACAAAAAATATTAACGATCGAAGTTTTTACAAAAAAAACAAACCAAGACGCCATTTTCTTTTTTGAAACATTCTTTAGAGTAAGGAAGACGAAGTGTGTGTGTGTGTGTGTGTGTATGAGAGAGAGAGAGAGACGCAAAAAGAGAGAGACGCAAACAGAGAGAGAAAGACGCCAACAGAGAGAGAGAGAGAGAGAGAGAGAGAGAGAGAGAGAGAGAGAGAGAGAGAGAGAGAGAGAGAGAAACGTTAACTTTTTCACCCCGAAATCGACAATTTTCGACAGGGGGGTCAACAACGCATGCGTCAGATGCCGTCATGACGTCGTGACCTGATTTACTTTAAATAGTTGAAAAACCGAACGAGTTTCATATACGTCGCTTTAGCTCAGGTAGTTAAGGCCTTGGTTCTCTATCTAAACGTTTTGGGTTCGAATCATGGTGTGAGATGGGTTTTTTCGATTTTTTAAATTTAAATATTGAACTCTGTATTATTTAAGCTATGTTTCACGTAACGTTCGTTTTCCTGTTTGTTTTTTTTTACTTCGTTCATTCTTAGCGACACCCCAAAACACCTGGGTACCCACCAATTTTTTAAATTTTAATATCGAAACAGGCTTATTTAAGCCATTTTTCATGTGTTCTTTTTCTGTTTTCATCGTTCCTTTGCCTTACGTTAGTTTTTTTGTTTTTGTTTTGTTTTTTTTTTATGTTTTGATTACCCTCTCGCTTAATTAAAGCGTTGTTTTCTTTTCTTACGTCGCTTATAACAATGCTTACATCGTCATCGTCGACGTTGTAACGCTTGACGACATTAAAACATCTTTCACTTATTCGCTTATAACAATGCTTCATTCTGGCTGGCTGATTTTATTTTCAAACTTCGCCTCAGGGTTCTGGCTTCGATCCTACCCACCGGTTTCTTTTTTATTTAACACCACACATACCTACAAACACCTGGGAAACGCCGGGTACCCCTCGCTAGTGCTGTATAAAGCTGAAAGTCTTTCAATGGTTGCCAAATAAATTAATTTCCGTGTCATAATTTCAAACGTTTTACTTTGGTATCAAGTTACATATTTGACCTTCCTCAATTCAGAGACCAACTGGCCACAATTTTATAGATATGATCTATTGTAAAGTATTATTTACTATCAGGACCTGCGTACCGGCGTTGCCAGGTGGAAAGATGTCTCCCATATAACGTGTAAGAAAAAAACAAGTAAAATAGCGGGGGAAATAACTGTACCGTCGAAATAAAAAACAACACAAATAAACACTGCTGCGGACCTGAATAATAATTCTAATAGTTTGTATTTTTTTCTTTTTAACTTTGTTGTAATTTTTATGATCGAATACAAGCTTTATTTACAGATGAAAAAGAAATTTACAGTATTATTTTTATGACTGTATAAGTAAGAGATGAATTTATAATGATAACGTTCTAATAAATGGAACACACACACAAATTTTAATGTTGAACCTACCCTTTAACTGTTTCCCTGTTTGTAAGGTGTATTCAATTTTTACAAAGTATTTGGGCAATATAAATGCTGAACTTATAATCTATGAAAAACGTCATAAGAGTATGCGAAAAATTCAAAAAAGAAAAATATAAATGCTTGTAGCTGCCAAAACAACGGAAGTGGCCAGAAAGTGGGTGCTCACTCTAGTAGAACTTTATATATATTCAATATATAAGCCTGTAAGCGCTGATAATCGTCTGTGCAATTTAGAAATCAGTGAAAAAAATAAATGGTAGGAACAGCATTGTGTATCGCCATCAATTTAAAAAAAAATAATTTGCCATCTGAAAATTACCTATGTTTTAAAACATCTAAACCTATCCCAGAAAAGACCCTAATTAATTCGTTATACTCTACAAAATATTTTAAGCTAATCATTTCAGAAAAAGTGCCAAAGAGGTCAAATTGATAACTACAGCAAGATGTCTACAAACAGTAAAAACAAATTGATAACTACAGCAAGATGTCTACAAACAGAAAAACCAAATTGATAACTACAGCAAGATGTCTACAAACAGAAAAACCAAATTGATAACTACAGCAAGATGTCTACAAACAGAAAAACCAAATTGATAACTACAGCAAGATGTCTACAAACAGAAAAACCAAATTGATAACTACAGCAAGATGTCTACAAACAGAAAAAACAAATTGATAACTACAGCAAGATGTCTACAAACAGAAAAACCAAATTGATAACTACAGCAAGATGTCTACAAACAGAAAAACCAAATTGATAACTACAGCAAGATGTCTACAAACAGAAAAAAACAAATTGATAACTACAGCAAGATGTCTACAAACAGAAAAACCAAATTGATAACTACAGCAAGATGTCTACAAACAGAAAAACCAAATTGATAACTACAGCAAGATGTCTACAAACAGAAAAACCAAATTGATAACTACAGCAAGATGTCTACAAACAGAAAAACCAAATTGATAACTACAGCAAGATGTCTACAAACAGAAAAAACAAATTGATAACTACAGCAAGATGTCTACAAACAGAAAAACCAAATTGATAACTACAGCAAGATGTCTACAAACAGAAAAACCAAATTGATAACTACAGCAAGATGTCTACAAACAGAAAAAACAAATTGATAACTACAGCAAGATGTCTACAAACAGAAAAACCAAATTGATAACTACAGCAAGATGTCTACAAACAGAAAAAACAAATTGATAACTACAGCAAGATGTCTACAAACAGAAAAACCAAATTGATAACTACAGCAAGATGTCTACAAACAGAAAAACCAAATTGATAACTACAGCAAGATGTCTACAAACAGAAAAACCAAATTGATAACTACAGCAAGATGTCTACAAACAGAAAAACCAAATTGATAACTACAGCAAGATGTCTACAAACAGAAAAACCAAATTGATAACTACAGCAAGATGTCTACAAACAGAAAAAACAAATTGATAACTACAGCAAGATGTCTACAAACAGAAAAACCAAATTGATAACTACAGCAAGATGTCTACAAACAGAAAAACCAAATTGATAACTACAGCAAGATGTCTACAAACAGAAAAACCAAATTGATAACTACAGCAAGATGTCTACAAAAAGAAAAACCAAATTGATAACTACAGCAAGATGTCTACAAACAGAAAAACCAAATTGATAACTACAGCAAGATGTCTACAAACAGAAAAAACAAATTGATAACTACAGCAAGATGTCTACAAACAGAAAAACCAAATTGATAACTACAGCAAGATGTCTACAAACAGAAAAACCAAATTGATAACTACAGCAAGATGTCTACAAACAGAAAAAACAAATTGATAACTACAGCAAGATGTCTACAAACAGAAAAACCAAATTGATAACTACAGCAAGATGTCTACAAACAGAAAAACCAAATTGATAACTACAGCAAGATGTCTACAAAAAGAAAAACCAAATTGATAACTACAGCAAGATGTCTACAAACAGAAAAACCAAATTGATAACTACAGCAATATGTCTACAAACAGAAAAACCAAAGTAATAACTACAGCAAGATGTCTACAAACAGAAAAAACAAATTGATAACTACAGCAAGATGTCTACAAACAGAAAAACCAAATTGATAACTACAGCAAGATGTCTACAAACAGAAAAACCAAATTGATAACTACAGCAAGATGTCTACAAACAGAAAAACCAAATTGATAACTACAGCAAGATGTCTACAAACAGAAAAACCAAATTGATAACTACAGCAAGATGTCTACAAACAGAAAAAACAAATTGATAACTACAGCAAGATGTCTACAAACAGAAAAACCAAATTGATAACTACAGCAAGATGTCTACAAACAGAAAAACCAAATTGATAACTACAGCAAGATGTCTACAAAAAGAAAAACCAAATTGATAACTACAGCAAGATGTCTACAAAGAGAAAAACCAAATTGATAAATACAGCAATATGTCTACAAACAGAAAAACCAAAGTAATAACTACAGCAAGATGTCTACAAACAGAAAAACCAAATTGATAACTAGAGCAAGATGTCTACAAACAGAAAAAACAAATTGATAACTACAGCAAGATGTCTACAAACAGAAAAAACAAATTGATAACTACAGCAAGATGTCTACAAACAGAAAAACCAAATTGATAACTACAGCAAGATGTCTACAAACAGAAAAAACAAATTGATAGCTACAGCAAGATGTCTACAAACAGAAAAACCAAATTGATAACTACAGCAAGATGTCTACAAACAGAAAAACCAAATTGATAACTACAGCAAGATGTCTACAAACAGAAAAAACAAATTGATAACTACAGCAAGATGTCTACAAACAGAAAAACCAAATTGATAACTACAGCAAGATGTCTACAAACAGAAAAACCAAATTGATAACTACAGCAAGATGTCTACAAACAGAAAAACCAAATTGATAACTACAGCAAGATGTCTACAAAAAGAAAAACCAAATTTATAACTACAGCAAGATGTCTACAAACAGAAAAACCAAATTGATAACTACAGCAAGATGTCTACAAACAGAAAAAACAAATTGATAACTACAGCAAGATGTCTACAAACAGAAAAACCAAATTGATAACTACAGCAAGATGTCTACAAACAGAAAAACCAAATTGATAACTACAGCAAGATGTCTACAAACAGAAAAAACAAATTGATAACTACAGCAAGATGTCTACAAACAGAAAAACCAAATTGATAACTACAGCAAGATGTCTACAAACAGAAAAACCAAATTGATAACTACAGCAAGATGTCTACAAAAAGAAAAACCAAATTGATAACTACAGCAAGATGTCTACAAACAGAAAAACCAAATTGATAACTACAGCAATATGTCTACAAACAGAAAAACCAAAGTAATAACTACAGCAAGATGTCTACAAACAGAAAAACGAAATTGATAACTACAGCAAGATGTCTACAAACAGAAAAACCAAATTGATAACTACAGCAAGATGTCTACAAACAGAAAAACCAAATTGATAACTACAGCAAGATGTCTACAAACAGAAAAACCAAATTGATAACTACAGCAAGATGTCTACAAACAGAAAAACCAAATTGATAACTACAGCAAGATGTCTACAAACAGAAAAACCAAATTGATAACTACAGCAAGATGTCTACAAACAGAAAAAACAAATTGATAACTACAGCAAGATGTCTACAAACAGAAAAACCAAATTGATAACTACAGCAAGATGTCTACAAACAGAAAAAACAAATTGATAACTACAGCAAGATGTCTACAAACAGAAAAACCAAATTGATAACTACAGCAAGATGTCTACAAACAGAAAAACCAAATTGATAACTACAGCAAGATGTCTACAAACAGAAAAACCAAATTGATAACTCCAGCAAGATGTCTACAAACAGAAAAACCAAATTGATAACTACAGCAAGATGTCTACAAACAGAAAAACCAAATTGATAACTACAGCAAGATGTCTACAAACAGAAAAAACAAATTGATAACTACAGCAAGATGTCTACAAACAGAAAAACCAAATTGATAACTACAGCAAGATGTCTACAAACAGAAAAACCAAATTGATAACTACAGCAAGATGTCTACAAACAGAAAAACCAAATTGATAACTACAGCAAGATGTCTACAAAAAGAAAAACCAAATTGATAACTACAGCAAGATGTCTACAAACAGAAAAACCAAATTGATAACTACAGCAAGATGTCTACAAACAGAAAAAACAAATTGATAACTACAGCAAGATGTCTACAAACAGAAAAACCAAATTGATAACTACAGCAAGATGTCTACAAACAGAAAAACCAAATTGATAACTACAGCAAGATGTCTACAAACAGAAAAAACAAATTGATAACTACAGCAAGATGTCTACAAACAGAAAAACCAAATTGATAACTACAGCAAGATGTCTACAAACAGAAAAACCAAATTGATAACTACAGCAAGATGTCTACAAAAAGAAAAACCAAATTGATAACTACAGCAAGATGTCTACAAACAGAAAAACCAAATTGATAACTACAGCAATATGTCTACAAACAGAAAAACCAAAGTAATAACTACAGCAAGATGTCTACAAACAGAAAAAACAAATTGATAACTACAGCAAGATGTCTACAAACAGAAAAACCAAATTGATAACTACAGCAAGATGTCTACAAACAGAAAAACCAAATTGATAACTACAGCAAGATGTCTACAAACAGAAAAACCAAATTGATAACTACAGCAAGATGTCTACAAACAGAAAAACCAAATTGATAACTACAGCAAGATGTCTACAAACAGAAAAAAACAAATTGATAACTACAGCAAGATGTCTACAAACAGAAAAACCAAATTGATAACTACAGCAAGATGTCTACAAACAGAAAAACCAAATTGATAACTACAGCAAGATGTCTACAAAAAGAAAAACCAAATTGATAACTACAGCAAGATGTCTACAAAGAGAAAAACCAAATTGATAAATACAGCAATATGTCTACAAACAGAAAAACCAAAGTAATAACTACAGCAAGATGTCTACAAACAGAAAAACCAAATTGATAACTAGAGCAAGATGTCTACAAACAGAAAAAACAAATTGATAACTACAGCAAGATGTCTACAAACAGAAAAAACAAATTGATAACTACAGCAAGATGTCTACAAACAGAAAAACCAAATTGATAACTACAGCAAGATGTCTACAAACAGAAAAAACAAATTGATAACTACAGCAAGATGTCTACAAACAGAAAAACCAAATTGATAACTACAGCAAGATGTCTACAAACAGAAAAACCAAATTGATAACTACAGCAAGATGTCTACAAACAGAAAAAACAAATTGATAACTACAGCAAGATGTCTACAAACAGAAAAACCAAATTGATAACTACAGCAAGATGTCTACAAACAGAAAAACCAAATTGATAACTACAGCAAGATGTCTACAAACAGAAAAACCAAATTGATAACTACAGCAAGATGTCTACAAAAAGAAAAACCAAATTTATAACTACAGCAAGATGTCTACAAACAGAAAAAACAAATTGATAACTACAGCAAGATGTCTACAAACAGAAAAAACAAATTGATAACTACAGCAAGATGTCTACAAACAGAAAAACCAAATTGATAACTACAGCAAGATGTCTACAAACAGAAAAACCAAATTGATAACTACAGCAAGATGTCTACAAACAGAAAAAACAAATTGATAACTACAGCAAGATGTCTACAAACAGAAAAACCAAATTGATAACTACAGCAAGATGTCTACAAACAGAAAAACCAAATTGATAACTACAGCAAGATGTCTACAAACAGAAAAACCAAATTGATAACTACAGCAAGATGTCTACAAAAAGAAAAACCAAATTGATAACTACAGCAAGATGTCTACAAACAGAAAAACCAAATTGATAACTACAGCAAGATGTCTACAAACAGAAAAAACAAATTGATAACTACAGCAAGATGTCTACAAACAGAAAAACCAAATTGATAACTACAGCAAGATGTCTACAAACAGAAAAACCAAATTGATAACTACAGCAAGATGTCTACAAACAGAAAAAACAAATGATAACTACAGCAAGATGTCTACAAACAGAAAAACCAAATTGATAACTACAGCAAGATGTCTACAAACAGAAAAACCAAATTGATAACTACAGCAAGATGTCTACAAAAAGAAAAACCAAATTGATAACTACAGCAAGATGTCTACAAACAGAAAAACCAAATTGATAACTACAGCAATATGTCTACAAACAGAAAAACCAAATTGATAACTACAGCAAGATGTCTACAAACAGAAAAACCAAATTGATAACTACAGCAAGATGTCTACAAACAGAAAAACCAAATTGATAACTACAGCAAGATGTCTACAAAAAGAAAAACCAAATTGATAACTACAGCAAGATGTCTACAAACAGAAAAACCAAATTGATAACTACAGCAAGATGTCTACAAACAGAAAAAACAAATTGATAACTACAGCAAGATGTCTACAAACAGAAAAACCAAATTGATAACTACAGCAAGATGTCTACAAACAGAAAAACCAAATTGATAACTACAGCAAGATGTCTACAAACAGAAAAACCAAATTGATAACTACAGCAAGATGTCTACAAAAAGAAAAACCAAATTGATAACTACAGCAAGATGTCTACAAACAGAAAAACCAAATTGATAAATACAGCAATATGTCTACAAACAGAAAAACCAAAGTAATAACTACAGCAAGATGTCTACAAACTGAAAAACCAAATTGATAACTACAGCAAGATGTCTACAAACAGAAAAACCAAATTGATAACTACAGCAAGATGTCTACCAACAGAAAAAACAAATTGATAACTACAGCAAGATGTCTACAAACAGAAAAACCAAATTGATAACTACAGCAAGATGTCTACAAACAGAAAAAACAAATTGATAACTACAGCAAGATGTCTACAAACAGAAAAAACAAATTGATAACTACAGCAAGATGTCTACAAACAGAAAAACCAAATTGATAACTACAGCAAGATGTCTACAAACAGAAAAAACAAATTGATAACTACAGCAAGATGTCTACAAACAGAAAAACCAAATTGATAACTACAGCAATATGTCTACAAACAGAAAAACCAAAGTAATAACTACAGCAAGATGTCTACAAACAGAAAAACCAAATTGATAACTACAGCAAGATGTCTACAAACAGAAAAACCAAGTTGATAACTACAGCAAGATGTCTACAAACAGAAAAACCAAATTGATAACTACAGCAAGATGTCTACAAAAAGAAAAACCAAATTGATAACTACAGCAAGATGTCTACAAACAGAAAAACCAAATTGATAACTACAGCAAGATGTCTACAAACAGAAAAAACAAATTGATAACTACAGCAAGATGTCTACAAACAGAAAAACCAAATTGATAACTACAGCAAGATGTCTACAAACAGAAAAACCAAATTGATAACTACAGCAAGATGTCTACAAACAGAAAAACCAAATTGATAACTACAGCAAGATGTCTACAAACAGAAAAACCAAATTGATAACTACAGCAAGATGTCTACAAACAGAAAAACCAAATTGATAACTACAGCAAGATGTCTACAAAAAGAAAAACCAAATTGATAACTACAGCAAGATGTCTACAAACAGAAAAACCAAATTGATAACTACAGCAAGATGTCTACAAACAGAAAAACCAAAGTAATAACTACAGCAAGATGTCTACAAACAGAAAAACGAAATTGATAACTACAGCAAGATGTCTACAAACAGAAAAACCAAATTGATAACTACAGCAAGATGTCTACAAACAGAAAAACCAAATTGATAACTACAGCAAGATGTCTACAAACAGAAAAACCAAATTGATAACTACAGCAAGATGTCTACAAACAGAAAAACCAAATTGATAACTACAGCAAGATGTCTACAAACAGAAAAAACAAATTGATAACTACAGCAAGATGTCTACAAACAGAAAAACCAAATTGATAACTACAGCAAGATGTCTACAAACAGAAAAACCAAATTGATAACTACAGCAAGATGTCTACAAAAAGAAAAACCAAATTGATAACTACAGCAAGATGTCTACAAACAGAAAAACCAAATTGATAAATACAGCAATATGTCTACAAACAGAAAAACCAAAGTAATAACTACAGCAAGATGTCTACAAACAGAAAAACCAAATTGATAACTACAGCAAGATGTCTACAAACAGAAAAACCAAATTGATAACTACAGCAAGATGTCTACAAACAGAAAAAACAAATTGATAACTACAGCAAGATGTCTACAAACAGAAAAAACAAATTGATAACTACAGCAAGATGTCTACAAACAGAAAAACCAAATTGATAACTACAGCAAGATGTCTACAAACAGAAAAAACAAATTGATAACTACAGCAAGATGTCTACAAACAGAAAAACCAAATTGATAACTACAGCAATATGTCTACAAACAGAAAAACCAAAGTAATAACTACAGCAAGATGTCTACAAACAGAAAAACCAAATTGATAACTACAGCAAGATGTCTACAAACAGAAAAACCAAGTTGATAACTACAGCAAGATGTCTACAAACAGAAAAACCAAATTGATAACTACAGCAAGATGTCTACAAAAAGAAAAACCAAATTGATAACTACAGCAAGATGTCTACAAACAGAAAAACCAAATTGATAACTACAGCAAGATGTCTACAAACAGAAAAAACAAATTGATAACTACAGCAAGATGTCTACAAACAGAAAAACCAAATTGATAACTACAGCAAGATGTCTACAAACAGAAAAACCAAATTGATAACTACAGCAAGATGTCTACAAACAGAAAAACCAAATTGATAACTACAGCAAGATGTCTACAAACAGAAAAACCAAATTGATAACTACAGCAAGATGTCTACAAACAGAAAAACCAAATTGATAACTACAGCAAGATGTCTACAAAAAGAAAAACCAAATTGATAACTACAGCAAGATGTCTACAAACAGAAAAACCAAATTGATAACTACAGCAAGATGTCTACAAACAGAAAAACCAAAGTAATAACTACAGCAAGATGTCTACAAACAGAAAAACGAAATTGATAACTACAGCAAGATGTCTACAAACAGAAAAACCAAATTGATAACTACAGCAAGATGTCTACAAACAGAAAAACCAAATTGATAACTACAGCAAGATGTCTACAAACAGAAAAACCAAATTGATAACTACAGCAAGATGTCTACAAACAGAAAAACCAAATTGATAACTACAGCAAGATGTCTACAAACAGAAAAAACAAATTGATAACTACAGCAAGATGTCTACAAACAGAAAAACCAAATTGATAACTACAGCAAGATGTCTACAAACAGAAAAACCAAATTGATAACTACAGCAAGATGTCTACAAAAAGAAAAACCAAATTGATAACTACAGCAAGATGTCTACAAACAGAAAAACCAAATTGATAAATACAGCAATATGTCTACAAACAGAAAAACCAAAGTAATAACTACAGCAAGATGTCTACAAACAGAAAAACCAAATTGATAACTACAGCAAGATGTCTACAAACAGAAAAACCAAATTGATAACTACAGCAAGATGTCTACAAACAGAAAAAACAAATTGATAACTACAGCAAGATGTCTACAAACAGAAAAACCAAATTGATAACTACAGCAAGATGTCTACAAACAGAAAAACCAAATTGATAACTACAGCAAGATGTCTACAAACAGAAAAAACAAATTGATAACTACAGCAAGATGTCTACAAACAGAAAAACCAAATTGATAACTACAGCAAGATGTCTACAAACAGAAAAAACAAATTGATAACTACAGCAAGATGTCTACAAACAGAAAAACCAAATTGATAACTACAGCAAGATGTCTACAAACAGAAAAAACAAATTGATAACTACAGCAAGATGTCTACAAACAGAAAAACCAAATTGATAACTACAGCAAGATGTCTACAAACAGAAAAAACAAATTGAAAACTAAACGTAAATATATGCGCATATACATATATGTATTTTACACGTTATTATATGTTGTGTGCTTGCGTACATTGATGATGATTTTAACTGACGCATTTAATATATATTTGTATATGGAAGAGTTTCGCTACCAAATAATCGCATTTATTACGGTTTTTATCCATAAAACATACGGAATTATATTAAAAAATATAAGGTGCTGAAATACAATAGTTGGCAAGAAAATTAGTTCGTTTTAGTCCGTTCAATAAACTTTCGTATTTTTATTTTATGCATAATAATTAAAAAAACGCAAATATTTTAGACTTAACCTCGACATGTTTGTTCAAAGCGAAATACCACGTCATTATTTTATATTTTGTGTGATTGTGTCGATTTGTGGTGTTTTAAACCGATGCATTTCTCATAAATGTATATATTGAAGTATTTAACTTGAAGTTAATAGCGCGTTTTTTCTAACGATTTTGACGTAAAAAAGAAAATTACTGAATTGTATTAAAAATATATATTACGGAAAAAAATAGTAGGCCAAAGAGAAGTTTGTTTTATTTCGTTTAATAAGCTTAACTTATAAATGCCGTCAAATCGCATTGTAAAGATTAAATAATTTAAAATAAGCTTTCGTAATTTGTAAGTTGTTTTTTTGTTTGTTTGTTTGTTTTATTCTGGAAAAATCTTTACGTAAAAGACGGAATTATCCGGTTGTCAAAAAATAAGTCAGGACATTTTCGTTTAAAAAACTAATTTTTATCAGCGCAGTACCAAAAGAAACGCAAATATTTGAGGCCATACGTCTTCGATTCAGTTCAGGGCTTCAAACAAGTTATTTTCATTACAGCTTGTGTGGTTATGTACATTTGTTATGTTCTAAATCGACGCCTTCTATATTTATGAATTTATTGAATAGTTTCGCTTTGAAATATTGATGTGATTTGTATTATGATTTTTTTTTCAGAGAAAAATAGTTCCCAACAAAGTGAAACAAAAATGTAGTAGGCAAAAAAAAAATGTTCTGTCAGCAACAGTACAACTTCAAAATAGTCAATATCGCCAACCTCCAGAAGAGAGGGAATTCCTGTCCGTGATAACCGTGGTAAAAGAAGACACACTCCAATCGCCAGAAACACCCACACACACAATTTGCAGGACACTGCCGACTCGTCTCTTGCCTCCTGCTTTTATAGTGGCCGGGAATTATCCATTTGCATAATCACATGAGAAAAAAACGTGATTTTCCGAGAGTTGCATGGGGTAAACGCTAATAAAAAACCCTGGACGCCATCTTGGAATTCTCTTTTCCCCCCAACCGGTGACACAACAGACGTACCCGAGATAAGCTCTTTCCCCCCTCATTTTAGTTATTGCTACTTCTGCTACACTCCCCCCTGATCTCATTACCACAAACGGGGCAGGGGGGCAGTCGTCTTTGTCTGGTACTTTTCCGAAGAACCGGAGGCAGCACTTCCTCCCTGCCATCCTCCTCATCGCCATTATTGCCACCAGTCTGCTCCATAGGCGGTGTTTCACAATCAGGGCAGGGGGGCAATATTCATCTCTGTCGGGTACTCCTTCGTAGAGGCAAGACGGGTGGTCCTTCCTCCGCTTCTTCAGTATGTACATTATATGGCTCAAAATCCTCTCCGTCGTCCTGCATCATACTCTCTGTCTTTTCAGAAGACATCATACTGTCTGAGTCTCCCTCTTCCTCCGATGTAACAACATAATGGCGAGGGCGCAAATCCTTCACATGACGAGGCACACCGTCCACCAAAATCGACTGAGGGCTGATCACCTTGGTCACCTCACCCTTGCCGAACCTCGTGGTACATCGATTTTGCGGTCTTTTGACCCATACGCGATCTCCAACCTGGTAAAAGCTGTTCTTGCGACCTGGGGACGCAGTTGCGAGATTGGCCTACTTTACTGGAACTTCGTATTGATAAATCCTGTTGGCAGGCGCAGTGGAGGCAGATGTGTCGTCTCTTGGTGTGATGTTATACCAGTAAACAGCCTCCTGTATGGGACAACACATTCTAGCCGCTATTCGTTTCACTGTACGGTGACATCGCTCCGCTATGCCATTCCCGGCTGGAGCGTATGCACAACGGAATCGCAAGTGAACTCCCCATTTACGTGCAAATGCTTGGAACATATTGCTGCAGAAAGCTGTGTCATTGTCTAAAAGGAGTTCATGCGGCGCGCCACGCTCGAGGAACACTGCCTCTAACTGATGAATCACGCTTGCTGAGTCCTGCCTTGCCAATTTCCTCCAAATGGAGAAACACGATGGACCACAGTCTGTTAAAGTTAAAAAATGGAAGGTGCCATAATGCGTGATATCCATTCCAATTCTCTGCCAATTCTCGTTAACTTCCAGCTTTCCCTTTTCCCACCTAACTGGCGCTGGGTCAATGGACTGACATTCCTCGCATTTCTGTATGACCGTTCTGACAGTTGCTTTTGTCGTGGTTGGACATCTTCTCCTGACAAAGTAGGTAGTGCGTCGCACCCCCGGATGTCCACTATCTTTGTGAATAGCCATGATTTGACTCTCATCCAGCTCGTCTGTGTGGACCGCGCCTATCACTGGGTCAAGACCGTTTTTCTTTTTCATTGCCTCAAACCACAACTGTGGCACTCGTGTCAGTCGGTCAGCAATGTTTCGTGCTGATGGAACCAGCGTCACATCCACTGTCAGCCCGTACTCTTTCACGAGCTCCTTAAGAGTGCTTAATCGCCTCCTAATAAGCATCTCGCTTGCTGCTTTGGTGCGTACTCGCGCCTTTCCAGTTAGCGTGTCCGAGACCCAATGGTATACGCAAACAGAATCTGTCTTTATGTGTAGCACCTTGCTCTGCCACTGGAGAGTCAAATTGATGCCTTTCAATACGGCATCCAGTTCAGCCAAGTTGATATGTTGAGAGTCATCTTCAGGTCGCAGCCAACATGCATCTTCCAACACAGTTTCACACATCTCCAAGGCTGCCCCAATTGCTAGGGAGCTAGCATCGACCCATACATTCAGCTCTTTGCCGTCCACACACCAATTTCCCTGTGCCGGATCGTTCTGCTGCGCAGATTTTAAGGTTTCGAACATCATACGATGTAGTACGGCGTCCCTTGCTTCATCATCCCAGCCCTTCGTTACCGAACTTACTCTCCTTCTGAGTATTCCGCAAGCCACACGAAGCCAACCGCACACCGGAAAGTGCCCGACAAGTCGACCACACAGGGAAAAGATTGCTAGTCGCGTAACAATACTGGGAGCCTCCGGAATTGCATTTCCTCGCTTCCACCGCAGTTCATTGCGTTCCATCCTGACTGCCAATCCCAGCACCCGTGCACCGTCCTTCAACTGCTCCGGGTTCTTGCACTCCAACCCGAACTGCGCGAGGTGTTCTCTCACACGGGTCGCGGGCACCACGTCTTCATTGACAAAAATGTCATCAATGTAAGCAGATGCTGCGCGGCTTATAACTTCTTCCTGAGATAGCACTTCGCTGACAATTGCTCTCATTATCAAGGGAGCCACATTCAAACCAAACCCCAGACGGGTCAGACAGTATTTTTCCCATCGATTTCCACAGTCTGGTATGGCCACAGTGTCTCATGGACCCGGACTTGTAGGTATGCTCTTCTGAGGTCCAGTAGAGACACGTTAGCACCTTTTTGTCTCCACTCACGCAGCTTAGCCGCACAAACATCAGCGTTGGCCGTAAATGCGTCTACGTAATGATTTAGCTCCCGGTAGTCCATCACCAGGCGCACTTTGGCTTTGTTCTGCTGTATCACAGCCATTAGGGGAATTAGACCTTTGGGAGGTCCCAATTTATCCTCTGGGTATGGCACGAGCCAACCATTATCTATCCAGGTGTGGAGCTCCTGCGTGTGTTCTTCACGAATTTCTGCTGGCACTGGCTACTCTGACACTCGATTATGCAGCCTTTCAGGGGGTGGTCCACAGACCATTTCCACGATACGGTCCACGTTCGGTTTTGATGGTCAAAGGTAGCAGTGAAATCTGGTTCATCGATAGAAATGGATGCGCATTTAATACTTTTCCTGGCGCCCAGCCGCACTGAACGACACCTCCTAGAGCTTTTATGGCGTCGATCCCTAGAAGCAAGTCAAATCCCAGTGGCTTGCCATGCACCACCAACACATCGACTCTGGCAGACACACCTTCATCAGTGGATACAGAGACCGTTCCAACACCGCAGCACGCATGGGAAATTCCACCAATTGTGTTGACATTTACGTTTGTTTTTCTCCAAGACCGGCACCGGTCTGCATGTAAAATTGTCCTGGAGCATCCTGTATCAATAAGCGCCAAACATCGCGTCCCGTCAACATGGATGCTTATCACCGGGAGCGTCGTGTTCACATCTTGGTTGGGAAGGAGACTGGCGCTTATGCGTCCTCCCCTTGCTCGTTTCCAGAGCAGTTCCGAGCCCAGTGTCCACTCTCACCGCAACGGTAACACCGTGTTCCACGTTTTCGGCAGTCCCTTACAAGGTGGCCTTTAACATTGCATTTGAAACAGGTCACGTTAACAGGGTTATTCTGGGCCATGTTGTTGGGTGAGCGTGTGGCCGCAACCACATCCTGATTTTGTTCGCCAGTCGTCGTCAAAATTCTCGCTCTCGACATTAACTCCCCCATGGTCAGGGTTTTGATGTTCGGCACCTGTTGAAGAGCAATTGAGATGGTGTCAGGGAGTCCAGTGACAAAAATTAATTTTGTGAGTCTAACCATAGTTATTTTTCTATATGCTGCAAACGCGTCATCAGTAAATGCCTCCTTTAATCGAGCCTCAATCTGGTCTATTTTCTTTTGATCGTCCTCCTCCATTTCCATGTAGAGGGCCAGCACATCGCCTTCCAGGTATAAAGGTAGGAGACTCGCTACGTCATCCACCTGCTGAAGTTGTGCGACAAGTCTCACTTTTTTCAGCCACGCTACACAGTCTCCCTCGCCAGAGAACGGCTTGATAATATCACTGCTTATCCGCACCTTCGTCATATGCGGGCCGAGATAGCTTGAAACAAAAATGTAGTAGGCAAAAAAAAATGTTCTGTCAGCAACAGTACAACTTCAAAATAGTCAATATCGCCCACCTCCAGAAGAGAGGGAATTCCTGTCCGTGATAACCGTGGTAAAAGAAGACACACTCCAATCGCCAGAAACACCCACACACACAATTTGCAGGACACTGCCGACTCGTCTCTAGCCTCCTGCTTTTATAGTGGCCGGGAATTATCCATTTGCATAATCACATGAGAAAGAAACGTGATTTCCGAGAGTTGCAAGGGGTAAACGCTAATAAAAACCCCTGGACGCCATCTTGGAATTCTCTTCCCCCCCAACCGGTGACACAACAGACGTACCCGAGGTAAGCTCTTTTTCCCCTCATTTTAGTTATTGCTACTTCTGCTACACAAAGCTCAGAAAATATTCTTCAATAAACTTCAGTATTTTTTATTTACAAGGGTCGTAAAATCCCATGCAAAATATAACATAGATTTCAAATAAACTTTCCTATATATTTAATTTGACTTTTAAAAGAGGGATATAAATACAAATATTTGGGAGATTTATACTTAATATATATATATATATATATATATATATATATATATATATATATATAGAGAGAGAGAGAGAGAGAGAGAGAAAGAGATAAAATCACGAAGCATGTTTAATGGTATATATAGTTGATCGCGAGCGCTGTTCCATGTATGTATTCTTTTGACGAAGACGTTTTAATGTTTCATAGCGAAGAATTGCATTCCAGCATATAAGAATCGTCAGAGCTAAGACAATCAACATGGACGGATTTTGGCGAGGGGGCTTTTCTTATCCAAGAGTCGGAATTAGAAAATATTATGCTATCTATGTATGTACTAGCCAGTTAAAGACGGTGTAATTACAGAATCTGTGGATCGTGTGGAATTCCTTTTAGGTAAACGGGTAGCGGTGGTAGGATAAAATAGTTAAAGCGAAAAATAGGGACTCTTTCTTCTTAATACGTTACGATTGTGATGGTGTAGCTTGTAAGATGTGAGGTAGCATTTTTTATAACAGCCGAATGTGTTTACAATGCTGCTCAAAAGCTACATTAGATAGTGACTATTAGGCTATTAGCCTAGTTTTATTGAATGTGGCATTTGTACTTAGAAACTTACAATACTTTCGTCCAGAGTGGAATTTCTTCAGTAATGTTATTATATAGTAGGATTAATTACAATTTGTATTTAGTGATATTTATACCTGTTTATGAAATGATTACAAAAATATTACTGTATAAAGCATTAGATTAAATTGGTTTTAGCTAATTCGAAAATCCTTTGCATCTAAAATCTATGATATTTACAAGAGAAACATAAAAATACAAAACGAGTCTACTATTTATCCACTTTACACCTGTTAAATAAGAGAAATACATTCATAATGAAGATGTATTTTTGTAACACACACACCTGCAATATTGATTTAAACATTATATTTACTGTGCTAGAAATCAACTTCGTCGGCTTTGTAAAACCGTCTTACTGGTGCTGTGGAATATTCATCGCTACTACATAGAAACATTCTATAGCGTATCTTTGATTAGAATTCATATGTTATTTATAAGTACTTCCATTGTACGTGTATCGAACAATGTAATACTTTTAAAACAAGTGTGTTTCAGACTTCAAAAGAGGATTCGGCTCCTGATATCATATATTTTTGGAACTTTTGTCACGTGCTGCAAAAAATCACATGCTACAAGGAATCAGATCCATAAAATAATTAAATTCAAGCTAAATTTATACCAAGCTTATGATGCTACAAAAAATCCCAGCCGTTTTTATCACGTTAGCAAATTGTATCTCTTCGTTTGTTTACAAGAATTTTAATGGAATTTCCCCGGATAAATTGATATCACACGTTGTTTCATAATCACACTTTTACTTCTTAGAGGAACCCTGATATTGGAAACCTTTCTGCTCCAGTAGTTATTTCCCTCGAACTAATAGATCTTAGAAGCTCCTTTCTGCTTCCTGCTTCTGTGATTGTATGAACATAAATAAATGTTAATGTAACTCACTGGGCAAATCCTTCTTTTAAAGTAACTGTAGATATGTTTCTAAGTATTAACCCCATCACACCATGGTTTAAATGTGTATTAATCTGTGCGAATTAGAGTCAAAATAAAAATTTATAATATTATTATCGATTTGCGACGAGGCACATTGTCTTTGTGAAACAATATTATTTCTTCTTCCTCCGTCTTTGGCTACTTCTAGTCAATGTACAAAAAATGCAATACAATATTCGCTAATGCAAGCCTTTCCTAATTAATGTAACTGATGTAAAATACATTGCACATCTCAGAAGACAGCAAATAAATCATTGCAATCTTACGTTACCTGCTTACCGTAAACTGCCGATATGTTACCTTTTATATACTGTAAATGAAATTTTGGAGTAACGTGTCGTCAGTTGTTACATTTTCGTTGAAAACAGGCAACAGCTTGGTGCAGACACTGTTTTCTGTGTTTAAGTGAAATGCAGTAATCTCTTACTTAGATTGGTTGAACCGTTGATCAATAGTTGATTTTTCCGCTCAATATTTTTGTGTCCTATCGTTGTTTTAAGTTCTTTCGCAAAAGGCACGCCACTGACACTGCTCCATGTGACATCATCAGAGCCCCTGTTCGCTAGTTCAGGTTCTACATCAGTCAGACCCCATGGGAGGCCTTAGCAGATTACCGGATACTGTCACAAAAAAACCCATCTCGGATTCTTGGAGGGCCTCACAATACACTGTTGCAGACCTGTTCTTTGCAAACAGATGGGCCACATCCGTTCGTTGAACGTTTAAAAACAGGCACCACCAGGTTAATTTCTACGCGGTGTTTCCCACCCCCACCCTCATAGAAATTACTTCATGCCAACATTACTTCATTCCGACATTTACTTCTGAAGACAATCAGCGAAAAGTACTTCAAGTTTCTTCACCGTTCCTCATTTTCTTTTCTCTTTCTCCCCCTTTTAGTCGATCTTCTTCCTTTTCAATTTATTTTTCTTACTTTTAGTCGACCCTGTTTCTTTTTACATTATAGTCGATCTTTTTATAAGGTCTTAAAAAATGCCCCACTTCGCTTTTAAACTATTACAATTCTGTTGTACTTCGAATTTAATATATATATATATATGTGTGTGTGTGGGGGGGAGTCCCTCAGTCTTTGACAGACTATGGTTCCCCACGAAGGGGTGCCTGCGAGTGAAGGTCTTATTGGCAGGAGGTGCGCAATTTCCAACCACCCCTCTCCTGAGTCGACACTGTTTGCTACTAGTGGCAAGAGAAGTGTACAAGAAGACAAGAAACAAATGCCGAGATAGGCGGAGAGCACATACAGCGCCTAGAATTCCAAAATGGTAACCTATTTGGTACTAACCAGGCTCAACGTTGTTTAACTTCGGTAACTTGTGTCTCAACGCGATTTTCCCGTACGATGTATATATATATATATATATATATATATATATATATATATATATATATATATATATATATATATATATATACGTTTGCGCTACAACAGTATTGATCATTTTCTTCAGTTTCTATTAATTACCATCTCCACTAAATATATATATATATATATATATATATATATATATTAATTACCATCTCCACTAAATATATATATATATATATATATATATATATATATATATATATATATATATTAATTACCATCTCCACTATATATATATATATCAACACAGAAACCCAGATTGTTTCTATTAGTGTTAACATTTACATCAGTATAATTAAAAACGTATAATTTATGAATCAATAATCGGGTTGTATGAGCAGGTGGAACATAAAGCCTAGCATTTAATAATCTTACATTAACTTGTTATAACTGAAGCAATCTATGCGTAAGGCGTATTGCGTTCTTTATTATAGTAAGTTGCTGGAATCCATATTAAATAGAGAAATAGTCAAGCACCTCAGCAGGAATAACCTTCTTAGTGACACAATATGGTTTCCGCTCTGCAAGATCCACCGCAGATGTGCTGACGGTTATATCCCACCGGATTAGTGAATCTCTTGACAAAGACTTCCTTTCTAGGGCAATTGCTCTTGGCATATCAAAGGCCTTCGACAAGGTATGGCATAAGGGTCTACTTCACAAGATTTCCAGCTACGGTATAACTGGAAATGTTTTCTCAATCATTTAATCATTTCTCTCCGATAGGCTCATAAGTAGTGGTAGATGGACAAGAATCGGAGGCCTGCAATGTAAATGCTGGAGTCCCTCAGGGGGCAATCCTAGGCCCAACTCCCTCCATGATCTACATCAATGACCTCCCTAAACACATACTTAAATCATTCGTTGACATGTATGCTGATGACACGACCATCTACGACAACACATCAAAGGCTGTAAATGACAAAGTTCTCTCTGATTCTCTCTCCTCTGATCTCGAGCGCGTGGTTCAGTGGGGGAAGATGTGACTGGTTACCTTTAATGCATCCAAAACCAAACTCCTATCCTTACATCATCAACGCTCTGATCCCCATCTGGCATCAATTGTGATGGATGGCTCTCGTCTGGGTGAGGCCCTGTGTTTTGACAAGCTTCTGGGTTTGACCTTTACACCTGATCTGAAATGGAACACATACATCAAGTCTGTTGCCAAGGTCGCTGGAAAGATGGTGGGATCCTTCTACCGCTCCAGAAGATATCTCACTACTGATGCAATTCTCTATCCATATAAAAGCCAAGTACGTCTAAGGATGGAATACTGTTGCCATATCTGGACAGGAGCTGCAAAAAACAGCCTATCGTACCTTGACAGAGTACAAAATAGATCTCGTGGCTTAGTGGGGGATGCCCTTTTCTCTACCCTGACACCTCTCTCCCATAGAAGAGACGTTGCGAGCCTATCCTTGTTTTATCGTTATTTCCATGGCAGGTGCTAGTCTGAATTCCAATCTCTGGTCCCCCCATCGCCAATCTTTCACGAAAAACACCCGTCTAGCCGAATCCACTGTGAAAAATTTTCCACACTCTTTATCTGTGCCTAAATCAAAACGTGGATTCCATGAACAAAGCTTCTTTCTTAGATCTGCACGCCTGTGGAACTCTGTTCTGTCTGCCTGCTTCCCACTTGACTACAACTTGGATGTGTTCAAGTCCAATGTTAACAAATTCCTAATGAACCGCCCCCTTAAGTCAACACTTCATCAAATCTCTACACTAACGTAATCTACTTGCAATAACCCTTATCCCTGAGTGACTTCCTGGCCTGTATAGGTGGTGATCACTGTGTAAAAAAAAGAAAAAAGTTGATTAACCCTATATAACCTTGTTGAGCTAATTTTTTATATCGTAAATAAATGGCTATAAAGGCATAAATAAAGTGGAATTTTATTCAAACATGTCTTTTACCTTTTAGTTCAGTATCTGGGTGGATGCCAGATGCCACCAGATTGCAAGTGTGTATTTCTGTCATTTAGTATGGCGCCATCTGTCTGTGGATGATTTCGTTTGTTGTCATAAACACACTTTTTCAAGCACTATGGATTAAAATCAAGCTAAGTTTATGTAATGCGTAGTAGTTTATCTATTAACTTCATACTTTTTCCAGTTTGAAAACAACTATAGTATAATTACCATATAAACTTAAAACTAAAATTTACAATAAATAGTTTTAAATCACATACATCATAATTCAGCTTAATACGTAAACTAAGATTAATGTCAAACCATGCGGCTTATACACTTGAAAGTCAGGGTGTACAGTATTGGTGAAAAGTCAAATAATACAAAAAATATTCCTCATCTCCAAAATTCAGAACTCTAAAATGTTAAATGACAAAATATTAAATAAAAGACTTCTACACTTTTTGACACCATCCGATGCTGATAGTTACCATTTTATGGGGAAAACGTAGTGATATCTGTTTTAATTTGTTAAATTAAGTCTGTAACAACATTTTTAATTAATACGCTAACTTTCCCCACAAAAATGCATTGGTATTTTTGTTTAAAATATGTGCATACTATACTTTCTTTAATTCTTAATACGAGAATTAAACTTTCATATTACGATAGATGCTCCGGAATCGGCACAGGTTATTGACTTAAAAGGTATCTACATTCTTTATGAGTAAACCAAAATTAAACGTGTAAGGGCGTCTATCTAGAGATTAGGCACTATTCTTTATCAATTCTGGTAGTACAAATTTAGATACTTACCCTTAAGCTATATAATTTCTTTAAAGATATTGATTTAAAGATAACTATAGATAAAAATCATAAAATAGTATTTTTAAATGTCACCCTAAACTTAATTAACAATACATATAAACTATGCCATAAACCTTAGCAAGCCCTGTATCTATAGACTATAGATCAGATCATTCATTCTTAATGACGAAACAATTGTATCTCACATCTCAAAAATATTATCCAGGTTATATAATAATGACATATATTTAATAGCAATAAAGAATATAATAATGAAGTATGAATCAGGATAAAAAGTATATTAAAATGAAAGTAATATATTAATTGAAGAGAAGGATAAAAAATCACAACGATCACTTATTATTTTATACAATATAACAACGGGTAGTCTTATTGTTAAAAAAATTAAAACTTCTAAATATAATTTTCAGGAAACACTATAAGAATTTCTCAACATATTTACGAGAATAAACATAATGACATTTAGTTTAATCCGCATTATAGAGCATTAAACAAATGATTTCCCGAAGGATTTTCTTTTAATTATTGACAAAAAACTTTCCAAATAAAATTAATCTAGGAAAATCCTACACCGAAATAATGTAATATTATTTTTCTAAAGCCGCTAACGTAGTGAAGATTATATGTTCATGCATTAGAAAATTATGAGACTTATGAAGTTTGTTAACTAATTAATAATGATAAGTTCATAGAAAATTAGCCAAAGAGCTTTCTTAACAGATAAAACTATTGAAGATTTACTTTGCAACTAGTGAAAATATTGGGAAAGATTTCCAAAATAGTAGATAAATGTAAAGTAATAGATAAAACTAGATCCAGAATATACATTGGGACCGCTGATGTAGATTTAAAGATAGATTTAACAACATATAGTATGATCTTCTTAAAAAGGAATAAAAAAAAACATGTTAACCACCTAATCAGATCATACATAAATCCCCTCCTTACATTTGCTCCGAGGCTCGACACAGCTATCCAACTTCCGCCTCATCATCTAGCATGCGTTGAATCGATCTGTCACGCCTACCATTTGAAAAGCGAGGTTTTTCCGAAATTAATAATGGATATTATCGCAGGCATAATAGGTAAGATATTTGTATCCAATACAACTGAATTAATATATATATATATATATAGACAAAATAAAATATATATGGCTATAAAGCTACACTGAATAGTCCGCGTTTCATCCACTCTAGGACTCTTCAGGCTTATGCGCGAATTCTGTGGTTGTTTATCGTTGTTATATGCTCCTCTTCTATTGAGATTTTAGTAAGCCTATCAGCTTTCTAGTATCCACCACGCCCTTCCTATCAGCCAATGAGCATGCATTTATCGAACAAAGGCCTATTTGGCCTCTAGTTGACATGTTCCTTTGTGTGTGCTCTATGCTCTATTAAGTTGCTTGATCTGTTTTAAAACTAGGTTGGTGTATTTTTTAAAAATATTTGTTTATATATAAATATATATGTGTACATACATATATGCACATATATATACATATATATATATGCATATATGTGTGATCACCCATATATTTATGTATATATATGTATATATATATATATATATGCATATATGTATGTACACTAGATACTAAATAGCCACAGAATTCGCGCATAAGCCTGAAGAGTCCTAGAGTGGATGAAATGCGAAATATTCAGTGTAGCTTAATCGCAATATATATTTTATAGAATACTAACTAGCTCTACCTAGTATTGAGCACTTTTGAAGTAAATACTTAAAGTTTACGCATAAATCTATACTTTCGTATATTAATTCTATGTGAGTAAATTAAGAAGTTATATATATATATATATATATATATATATATTGAGCGTGTGAATATAAGTTTGGAAATTATTTTAAAAATCAAACACTTATAATAGAATTTGAAAATTTGATTAACACTTATCTTTTTAATCTCATACAATTTCAATCGTAAGCATAACACTCACCTGCTACACATAATCCTTAGGTTAATTCCCTGAAAAAAAACGTAATAAGTATTTCCAAAAATAATAATAGAAATCCAGTAAACTATATCATCATCCTAAATTGTAAAGTTTTTGTTATTTTCTTTCTATTTCTGATTTCACAAATTTATACCGTTCTGTATATTGTTTTTGTCTCGTTTGTATCTAATTATATTAAATATTTAGTGTCACGTTCTACCTTTATTTTCCTATATGTTTAAGAACATTGCATAAATATTTATAGAATTTCGCTACGTGACAAAATTCATGCTTGCTAAATTTTACAAAGAAATAATATATGTATAGTTTTTGTGAAATTATTGGCATTGCAATCCAGTATTTTGTGGTAGATACTGAAGTTTCTTCTTAATTTTCATGACTGAATAAGAAGCGCTACGCTGTGTTTCTCTGTTCGTAATCACATTAAGTGAGCATTGGCGTGGTTGGATTCTTGCGGGCAATATACGTGTCTCAGAATTGGAGAGATTGGTTAACGTTTCATTATAGTGACAAATGGTCAATCGAAAATAAATTACTATAATAACTTTACTATAAATCTTCTCAGGAAATTTAGAGAGTTCAAATAATTCGATTTTAACAATTTCAGAACGACGGAAGAAAATTGGTTTAGCAAAGGAAGTTAAAAATTGGAGGCCAACGTGAATATGGAGACATCATTTCTTATTATACCTGACTTATCGTTACCGACGACTAAGTATGGTTCGTTACTGTTTGGATAATAATACAAAATGTAAAGCAGATAGTCTTCTAATCAATGTAATAATAATTAGGATATATGTTTAAATAAAAACTTAAACTGCGTCGTCACGGATCGGCTAAAGTGTATTCATAAATGTCTTGCTTTATAACAGATTAAATTTGTGTAGCAAAGAAATTGAGAAAAATACTTTTATACATTTATAGGATGAAAAATTACAACGCTTACATATACTGCGAGTCAATACGCATAAGTATGTGATTTTCTAAAAAAATGTTTATAATAAATGCAAAATATAAAGAAAACATTTACTAATATTCTATTATGTGTATCCTAGTTTATTTTTAATGGTAATATGATCAGTAGGGCTAGGACAACCACATATTCTTGTCATCGTTTTGACTCTTTAGTGTGTATCCGGTGATATCTCATATGCGTTATATATAGAGTGGTTTGGTTCTTGGTTGATTAACTGTGTCTTACTGTGTCGGATATATACTCGAGAGTCAAAACAATGATAAGAATATTCTGTTGTCATAGCCTAATAATGAGTAGAAATACTATTTTTATATCAGAATTTATAATTGTTATTTAATATTAATATTCGAATAAACTAATTCCTTATTTTTAATGGAGTTTTTAATTAATAGTTGGTTACATTTCCGACACGTTTCCCAGACCAGCACGATCAACATGCCTCACTTCTAGATCTCTTTCTGACAACGGTTCCCAATGACTGTACAACAAATGCCCACAGCCCACTCGGGAATGCTGATCACGCTGTGATAATGGTAGAAATCACCCTAAATTCTCGCCCTTAAACTGAAGACCCACTACTCAAAACAACGAGGTATTACAAAAAGGCTGATTGGGAAGCCATCAGGGAGCTCATCAGAGATGCCCCATGGCAAAATATCTTTACTCTTCCAGCGGAAAAGTGTGCAAATGAGACAACTGAATGGTTAAAAACTGCTATTGAAGCACATGTTCCCGCACGGAAATACTATAGCAAGCCCCACTCTCCCCAATGGTTTACTTCTGCTTGTGCAGCTGCCATTTGTCAAAGGCAGCATGCGTTCCGCAGATTCAACCGACATAAGTCCAGCTCAAATAAATAGAAGTTTATAGAAGCTAGAAATAATTGTAAGAGAGTGATAGAGACAGCTAAGACATATTACTCTGAAAGCACCAGAAAGCGCATCGAAGCACAGAAATTAGGAACCCGGGATTATTTGGAAAATCTACAACAGCGTAGTTAATAATGAACAGTCAATAATTCTCTCACTAACAAACAATCGTGAGGTTGCTTGCACGGCAACTGACAAAGCTAATCTGCTTGCCAGTCGGTTTGCCTCAAACTCCACACTGAACTCGCTACACCACTCACTCCCTGATTTTCCTCTGCGAACAGACGCCACACTAGATGATTTGAAAATCACCCCTTCTCAGGTACATGCTATTATATAAAACCTAGACACCTCAAAAGCATGTGGACCAGATCTCATCCCGGCTGTGCTATTAAAAAAATGCTCTGCCGAGGTTGCTCCAGTTCTGTCCAAACTTTACAATAAATGCCTTAACGAATCTTGTTTTCCCGACTGCTGGAAAACCGCCTCTGTGGTACCAGTCTTCAAGAATTCTGGTGAAAGAACTGACCCACTAAATTATCGCCCCATTAGCCTCCTCCCGCTTTTCGCCAAAATATTTGAGTCCTTAGTTAATACAGCCCTAGTCCAGCACCTAACAGCTGCTAAACTCCTGACTGACAAACAATATGGATTCAGGCAAGCTCGTTCAACAACAGATATCTTAACTGTAGTTTCTGAACGTATATACCGTTCATTGGATAAAACAGGGGAGGGTAGAGCGGTGGCCCTTGATATATCTAAGGCTTTTGACAGGGTATGGCACGATGGTCTTCTAAGGAAAATTAGATCATATGGAATCACTAGAAGAATTCATAATGTAATTAAATCCTTCTTAAGTAATAGAAAAATCAAAGTTGTCCTCGACGGACGTACATCCAAACAATATGACATAAATGCGGGAGTACCTCAGGGGTCTATCCTTGGACCTCTATTATTCCTGATATTCATAAACGACCTCCCTGATTATATTGTTTCGGAGATGGGTATATTTGCCGATGACACCACTCTCTATAACACATATGAGGGGAAAACAAATGAACATATCCAAGGAAATGGCAGAAACACTAGAGGATGACCTCCAATCCGTAGTGGAATGGGGACAAAAATTGTTGGTCACATTCAATGCTGCTAAGACTAAGCTTGCTTCCTTCAATAACCACAAGAAACCTTCTCTACCACCAATAGCAATGGCCAAGAACACATTGCCTGAAAGTACTTCTTTTAAACTCCTCGGCCTAACGTTTACAGGGAATATGAACTGGAATAGATACATTGAGAGCATTGCCAAGGCTGCTGCAAGGAAGGTTGGCTCCCTCAACCGTGCTAGAAAACTACTTACGCCTGACAGTATCCTATACCTCTATAAGACAACCATTCGCCCATGTATGGAGTACTGTTGTCACATCTGGGCTGGTGCATCTGCTGCTTGTCTCTCGCTCCTGGGCAGGGTTCAAATAAGAGTCGCCAACCTGATAGGTCCTGAACTGTCATCTAGGCTTCAACCTCTGTCCCATCGACGAGATGTTGCATCCCTCTTCCTGTTCTACAAATACTTTAATGGTGAATGCTCTGACGAACTGCAAACACTTGTACCTCCCCGACGTAACTACCCCCGACAAACCCGACAAGCTGTTAAGTCTCATCCCTTTACAGTAGAGATCCCTAGGTGCAAGAAAGCCTTTTACTCCAATAGTTTCTTCCCCAGAACTGCGGGTCTTTGGAACTTCCTTCCGGGATTCTGCTTTCCCAACTGCAATGATATGCAGAAGTTCAAGTGCAATGTTTACAAACATCTTTCTACTCTTCTCCCTTCATAATGACCCCGCTAATTAAGTCCCTAATAGTAGCCCCTGCTTCAAAGTGGCACTGTGCCTTGTTTGGGGTGAAAATTGAATTAAAAAAAAATTCATCAAAGCTGCATAATAAAATATAAATATTTAATAAAACATTAGCAAAGTATACAAAATATAATGTATGAAAATCACTCGTAAATGTATTAAGAAACGCTTAAAATTTAAATACACATTTACTAAAGGTAAAGGGTTCAAACGCGGATAGTTTTCTTTTATTCAGTTTCAGGCGATGCGCGTTAATAAGGAAAGGAAACTCATCGTGAAAATTGAGATACGACGATGTTTTAAGTGTTTAATGTAACGTGTGATTATCGAGCCGTTATGCCTCAATGGAAGAAAACGTATTCAATACAGATAGACAGCTGTTCGAAGGTAACAGCACACAGGTTTGATTAGGGGAAGCAAGTTGTTACTTAAACCTAAACAACCATACAAATGGTAAATGAAGACGTAAAACAAACCATCTTTCCAAGGCTTTATTGAACAAAATTCACAGCTGCTAAACCAATAGAGAAACAACTCAGTCTTTTAAAGAAAAAGGAACACGCGTAAAATCACGTGGCAAGAAACTGAATTTGCATATCTATTTTTTAAACAGTACGAACAAACAATTTAAATGAAAATAGAACACCCCCCACACTTGTAAAAGAGATTGTAAATATATTTTTTTGTTTTATAAATCTAGTCGCTTGACTGGTCTGCGAATTCTGTAAGATCGGCGTGGAAGTAGTTCGCTATTCGAAGAAAGGTTGGTTCTCAGGGTCCTGCCTATTATAGTCAAATTTATTTCCTGTGTAAGAGGTAGTACTAACAGGACTTGTTTCGATCAACTGGTTCGGGTCTGCATTTGAAATGTCGGGTTGAATACTTTTAGCACGATTTTGAGGTCTATCAGAGCGTGGAAAGCTAGATGTCTCAGTGCTACTGACTCTTCCCGGTAATCATTATGTCGTATTCTTGCATGTGTGGGGTTAGCTTCGAGGAGTTCCACTACCTCGAAAATCGGGTCATATTTGCTCCTGTTACCAAACCGTTTTAATAATACCGCCCCAGGGTCACAAAGCCAAACAAGTAAAGCAATACAAGTAGGAGAGCACCTTTCAAAGCTGAACATGCGTTCGTGAGGAGTTGCATTTGTAGTAGTGCACAGCAGGGAGCGAATAGCGTTTAAACATCCTGTAGAACATCCTGCCATGCGCTAAGGGGCAATTGTCTAGATTCCAGAGCTAATAATTGAGTGTTCCAAATAATGCAGTTGTAGCGCTCACATTGACTGTTGCCTCTTCAATTGGATTCAGTTGTGTTGCTGGATCCAATTTCAAGTCGCGTCAAAATATTTTGGAATTTTTTCGACATAAATGAAGTTCCTTTATCGAAATGGATAAATGAGTGGAGTCTGAATATGGAGAAAATATTTGTTAGGCACTGGATTGCGGTTTGCGAAGAACAATCGCGACGAGGTTAAGCAAAAGGAAATCGACTATATTCATCGACAACAGTAAATATGTAATGATAGCCCGTCGAAGTTACCGGGGCAGGTCCTTTGTAGTCTACGAACAGGCGCTGATAGGGAGCAGTAGAATGGATCAGTGTATTATTAGTAGATTAAAAAAAATTGAGGTCTTATTTTGGCAGAAGTCGTACATTCTGATGTCACACATCGAACTTGATCAATTGAATATGGCATATTTTGTGATCATACAAAATGCCAAAAGCGCTGTACTCCCGGATGTATTAATGAATTGTGTAGTAACTTTAGTTCCTCCAAGGAGAAGCAGCAGCATCACATTCTCTCGCTAATACATCGGCAAAATGCCTTCACTCTCGGGACGTTGTTTTATGTCGTATGACAACGGGAGAAGTTCCATTTCCAATCGTATAATTTTATCATTTTTTACTTTTCCTCGGTTAGCAGGTTTAACCATAAAAGATACGGCTTGTCTGTTACAATAGCAAAGTGATTCCCAGCAAGGAGATCGCTCCATTTTCAAACATACTCGACTATGGGATAAGCCTCTTCCACGACTATGTGAAGTATTTCAGATGGCTTTAGCTATCGAGAAAAGAACACTACAAGATCGTGCCTCCGATAGTTTTTCTGAGGCATCGGTTTCAATAATAAATGGTAATTCATCATCAGTAACTTTTACAGACGATTCAGTAACGTCTGTTGTTAGTTTTTCAAAGGAATTGATAACTATAGGAGGCATGGGAAATTGTTTATTTTGGACGAATTTTGTATGAATACTTAGGTATCCATTTCGCGTAGTACGAAAATATTCCAAGACACCTCTTTAACGAATCTGAATTGGAACGACGAAGCATTAGTAAAAGAATTTTCAAACGCTAAGGATCTGGTTGCATAATCCAATTACAAATTTGGTATCCAATCAAATGAAGGGAATGGAGTGAAAACTTTTATTTTTCTCGGTTTATTTCGAGGTTATATGTCGAGTCAGCCTTTAAAAACATGTCAAATTAACATCATGTTCCTCCTGAGTTTTACCGCAAGTAGTAATATCATTATATATGAAAACGTTTCAGATAATTTGTTGTTAGATATGAAAGAATTCATAAACCGTTGAAAAGCAGAAACCCCATTAGTGACACCCATGCGTATTCGTTTGAATTGGTACAAACGATTTCAAGCTTGAAAGGCCGTGTGGGGCCGATCTTCGGAACAAATTTCTATCTGATAGTATGCTTTGGATAAGTCAATTGTACAATATTGGGCTATTTGGTTCAGGAGATCCTCAATCTGAGGCAAAGGGCATGCATCAAGTAAGGTGAAACGATTAATAGTTTGGGAGAAATCAACTACTAATCGTTTCTTTTTATTAGGCGACGAAGTCACAACAATTTGACCACGCCATGCTGAATAACTTGTTTCAGTTACATCATGCTCAAGCCGTTGTAAAATTTCCTTTTCAATGAATCGAGCACCCTCCGCACGGTAATTTCGGGATTTAGTAGCAATAGGTTTGACATCAGGGGTTAAGTTTCGAAACAATTTCACAGGGGCACAGCTGATCTTGGTAAAGGCTCAGATTTTTAGAATATCCTGAGATTCACCAAAAGAAATTGTGATACCCTGATGTAGGTTTAAAAAGGGCACTCCGAGTATAATATTCATACAGGAATCAGGAAGCATTGTAAAGTCAATTTCTTTATACTCACAACCATTGAAGGAAATGTTATCCGTGCAATATTCCGATAGTTTGAGAGAAACGGCGGATGCTGCCATGGAAATTACGGAATTACGTTTTGAAGTGGACAGCTTCATTGTTTTAACAATACGAGCACTGATAAAGTTATAAAAACTGCCGGTGTCTATGAGGGCAGTTTATTTTTTTCTTTTTAATTCAACAATTTTAGTAATGGGAAGGCACATATCACCACCTTTAGCATGGCCTACCATGATAGCAGAAGTAGAACGTGAAGGTGTCGGCATAGTAGAACAGCAAACTTTGGAGAAATGACCGAGTTTACCATAGTTTTGACATACCTTATCGCGGGTAGGACAATGACGGCGATCATCCTTAGTGACGTCTACCTCCACAGTTGTAGCACTTGCCATGAGCAGGAAGGGCAGCAGAAAATTGTACAGAACCACACTCCATACGAGATCCATTAGAATCAGAAATTTTAGTAATAGTGGTCTCCGCGGCAGGATCAGTGGACACATTGTTATTTCTAATAGAAGTAGTAGTAGTAGTAAGAGGAGGAGGAGGAGAAGGACAGGAGGAGGAGGAGCGTATGATTCAGCACGAAAGTTAGCTTGTTTTGAAGCCCTTGCACATTGAGTAGCCTCTTTCAGAGTAAGCGTATCAGTTTCAAGTAGTCTAGCGCGTATTACTGAGGACCGGAGAACACGTATACACGCATCACGGACAGATTCATGCCGGTAAGTAGTAGCCATAATGTCTTTAAAGTAAGAGTTAGCGGCAAGTCGATTGAAAACCTGAAGATATTTGTCGACAGACTCGTTTTCTTGTTGCAGACGCGTGGAAAGCCAATGTCTAGCATGTATAACGCTTGGAGACTTGTCGTAAACACCTTTCAGTAATTCGACAGCGGGTTCAAATCCTGAACAACACTCAATAACGTCAGAAACGGTGGGACTGATGTTTAAATAAAGAACTTCGAGTTTATCAGAGTTTAACGAAGCAATAGTTGATAAATATTAATTAAAATTACGATACCACAATCTCCAAAGCTTGCTAGCCTGAGGGTCTGCCGAAGATACATCATATTTGTCCAGGCGAATGGTCTTTCCAAGACTTTATTGGACAAAATTCACAGCCACTAAAGCAGGAGAGAAAGAACTCTTTTAAAGAAAAAGGAACACGTGCAAAATCACGTGGCAAGAAAATGAATTTGCATACCTATTTTTTTAATTAGAAAGAACAACACAATTTAAATGAAAATAAAACACAAATATTATTTTTATCCATAAAAGTTTGCTTCAAATGGAAATAACCCCTCGCTATATAAACGTTATGGCGACAACGCACAAGAAGTGTTTGTGAGTAGATAGTAGTTTGCACAAATTATTATATAAACTAAATTGAAATTAAGATGAACAGCGGATACGGAAGTTGTTTTAGAAAACAACTAGGTCAATTCCTGTACGTGTTTTGTCTTTATTTCTCTCACTACTAATGGTGTGATACTCACATAACGCTGACAGGAGCGGTACAGTTTCAGGTGAAGGTTCCCGTGTGCGCTGCTTTGAAGATTGATCAGCCAGACTTTATTGTCGAATTCGACGAGCAGCAGAAGTCTTGGACAGCCGCTTGGAAGTGGTCGGAACACCAGGAACAGCAAAACTAATATTATGTTGCATGTTTAGCCAGAAGCACATTAAGGCCTGGTCGTCTGATTCTATATTTATTTCTCTAGTCAGAGAGAGGGTGTTGCGAATATAGACTCCAAGCCCGTGCATATGCCTGTCTGAATCCTTTTGGCAGAGTGGGTGATAACCAGGCTTGTTAAAATGGTTAGAAGGAATGGATGAGTGTAGGGTAGTTCACTTAATGCTAAGATATCCGGGATATTTACGAAGAGAAATGATTCAACACCATCTAAGTTATTCATAAGCCCGCGGATATTCTTAAATGCAAGCCTTAAAGGAAGAGGCAGGTTGGTTTTCTTAATCAAGCATCCCCCTAACCAAATTGTTATATAATTCGTAAACATTATTGTTTTATATATGAATATTTTTATGTCTCTACTGTTCCTGTCTTAAAAAAAACTTTTAGGGTGTGATTCGTCACCCCCCCCCTTCCCGACTACTATTCGAACAGGCAAAACACCGCTCACCCATGCTATATTCAAGTAAACGAGCGATAGAAAAACACAAAAGCCAGTAATTATTCTCTATTACATTTGATGAAGTTAGAACATATTTACAAAGAAAAATTAAAATAAAATTAACATATTTACACATTTGAACTTACCGACTTTTATTCTATAAATAGATAGGCACGCGTACACAAGTTATCCGGAAATAGAAATCTTCCTTCGCTCTAGAAATACACGGTATTATTCCAGTCTGCAAAAAACTCCACAAAAAACAGACACCGAACCATTGTGTCAAACAGACGTTAAGTACTAATTTTAAAATTCATCTTAACTCCTAACAAATGTATTTCATGTTGCCTTGTTAACATTTGTTTTTCTTGTTTTATTTATGTATATTCATTTATGTCTCTACCTTTCAAGTCTTGCAAAACTTTTAAGATGAGATTCGCCCCCCCCTCCCCGACTACTATTCGAACAGGCAAAACACTGCTCACTCATGCTATATTCAAGTAAACTAGCGATAAAAAAAAGCCGGGAATTATTCTCTTTTACGTTAGATTCAGTTAGGACTTTATTTAAGTAATATACTTAATATATACTATTACTATAAGCTTGATTGTATTGAAAATGCTTGCTTCCTTGCTAGCCAATCAAACCATCTAATATAGTTAGTCTTACTTTCAATTGAAACTAAAATACACAGTGACATTAGCTACGTCACTAGGACTATTAGTGAATAGATACACAATGCTTGGAGCTTGACCAAACTGACTGCATTTAATTAATGCCGACGCGCTATATACTAATAGTTTTTTCTCATTACGGTACAAGCGCCCTTGCTGGATTGCTACGTATATCCAATATGTGCTTTGCCTCCAAGACGACTGCCTATATCTGATTTACATATTAAGTTAAAAAAATGTTTCTTCTCAACCTAAACGTTACTTAACACTCGAAACTCTTATAATTAATCCTAACTGTATTCTGTAAGTTTAATCCTCTCTCGAAAACATACTATCTGCTGTATTCCCCCAAGCTGTCACATATACTAATACAATACACCCCATTTAGATGGGGGTCTTTCGCTTTCAGCCATTAATCTTCGCATGCTGACCGATTGGAAATCATGATCACTAAACATCTGTACATTTCTACCCCTTAGACATGCATTAGATTATTCTTATCCAGGTGGATACTCACTAACAACAGCCTGCACTTAGATATACAACTACCTATATTACATAGCAATAACTGTCCCTTCCTTAGCTTAACAATGTTAAATACAAAAACTAAACCGATACTCGATAATGCAAAATACAACTTCCTTATTTTTAAAAGAAAGCTGAAGGTATCTTCATTAGAAATGGTAGCCTACTTAATATCTACAATCTCCATATATTCGCATCTAATGGAAATATGCCCATATATCCATTTATTGTACTATACATACTGTATATGAGATAGCATATAATTTACTCCCAAATTTACCTGTACGTTAATGTACTTCATATCAAAAATGACGTTACTTGTATCTATTGAATATACAACTTTACCCTCCTGTTATCTAAAATATCCAGAGCTTGTACAATTTTTCTAGTTAATTCGTAATACCATAGCATTCTGCAACGCATTATCCTATTCCAAAGCCAACATAAAAATAAGAAAAGGAAACTTTTTTAAACCTAAAGGAAAAAACAAACCATGTTAACTCCTTCCAACAGACCTGTTTTCAAATATACCTGCTTCTACTGCATGAACTCTTACTCAGCCCCTCCTCAAGTAACAAATAATGAAATAGCAATGCCCTGTAATCATTTTGAGGAATATAATTTTTCAGTTGATATATAACCCTTTTAAACTAACCCATTAACATTAACCACCGGCACGGGGGCGCAGAAATACCTGGATTAGGTCCCAGGTGCGGGAAAAAAACTTTCTCGGTGCTGATGGACCCGTATATCTTCCCATGTAATCCGTCTAGGAGAGTGAAAACTCTGAAGCTAAAACTAAGGGAAGGAAGGCCTCTCCAGTCTTGGATGACAAACTTCCTAGGGCTGGTGACTCAAACAATTACCGGTCTGCAAACCTAAACTGCTTAAGCCGGCTTCCATACTCCTTCTTTGCCTATTAGCTAGGCGTAGAGGTCGAAACATAGGGAGTCGACAGACCTTCAGTGGTCGATCTTGTTTCCTGACTAGGACAATAAACGCCGTTTTCCGCGCTCTCGACACATCCCATCCTTTAAACTGGGCACTTGGGAGTGCTTGAATGCCATAATGCCAGTACAAGTAGATTGGGTTGACCATCGTGTGATGGGTTGAGGGTACCGGATAGACAGTTCCTGGCTGCTGTTCCCGACTGGTAGTAAAGGGCCCGGACTCTTTGGTAGCGCTTAGAGCGGCTGCTCCATCAACAGTTGTATAATATTGGGTTGTTTGTAGTGCCATGTCGCGCATGGAAAGGGACCCTGCACTCATCCCCGGTGGGCTATCCCGAGGCCACGATCCTAGTATATGGCAGCACAACTGATGGTCTGCTTGTGTTTCATGTCTGGTATTCTGCATAACCAATTGTTCAGCATCCCTTACCTAAACTGAAACTCTTTAAAAAATGACAGTACAATAAAAAAATTACGCTAAAACATGGCCCAAACTCAAACAAAACCAACGTGCCTTCTCCCTTGAAGCTTGCATTTATGAGCATCCGTGGGATTAGAACTGATTTAAATGATGTCGAAGAATTTCTCCTAACAAACACCCCGGATATCTTAGCACTTAGTGAAGCTAACCTACATTCCTTCATCCCTTCTAACTACTTTAAAATGCCTGGCTATCACCCACTTTGCCGTAAGGACTGTGACAGATATATGCACGCACTTGGAGTCTACATTCGTAACACCATCCCCTTTACTAAAGAAACAAACCTAGAATCGGACGATCAAGCCTTTATGTGCTTTAGACTAAATATACAACATAACATTAGCTACTTTTATTTTTTTCTACCGCTCTCCCTCGAACCAGGACTGCACCATAACAAACAAAGTCTCTGACAACATAGACACAGCACTCTCCCTCGACACTAGCGCACAAGTACATGTATTTGGTGACTTTAATGTCCACCACAAAAACTTGGTTCTTCTACTTACACAGATTCAACGGGCAGCACAACACATAGCTTCGCTATATCTCACTCCCTATCACAAATGGTTACGTTTCCAACCCGTTTCCCTGACCAGCAAGAAAAACACGCATCACTTCTAGATATGTTTCTGACACCAGTTCCCAAGGATTGTATAACAAATGCTGAAAGCCCACTCGGGAACGCTGATCATGCAGTGATAACGGTCGAAATCGCCCTAAACTCTAGACCCAAAACTGAAGAGCCAGTGCTCAAAACAACAAGATATTATAAAAAAGGCTGACTGGGAAGCCAGCAGAGATCTTATCAGAGATGCCCCTTGGGGAAATATATTTTGTCTTCCTGCTGCACAGTGCGCAAATGAAACCACTGAATGGTTCAAAACGACAATTGAAGCACATGTTCCATGCGAAAATTTTATAGCAAGCCCCACTCTCACCAATGGTTTACTTCTACTTGCGCAACTGCCATTGCTCAAAGGCAGCATGCATACCGCAGATTTAACCGACGTAAGTCCAGTTCAAACAGACAGAAGTATATAGAAGCTAGAAGTAACGTAAAGAAAGAAATAGCGACAGCTAAGATAGAATTTACTGAAACCACTAAAAAACTCATCGAAGCACAAAAATTAGGAAATCGTGACTTCTGGAAAATCTACAACTATGTAGTAAATAATGGGCAATCCACAATTACCCCACCAACCAACAATCACGAGGTTGTTTGCTCCGACAAGGCTAATATGCTTGCCAGTCGTTTTGCCTCAAACTCCACACTGGACCCTTCCAACCACCCCTATCTGACTTTCCTTTACGGACAGACACCACGCTAGAGATCTAGAAATCACTTCTGCTCAGGTGCATGTTTTCATAAAAAACCTTGACACTTCAAAAGCATGTGGACCTGATCTCATCCCAGCTGTGCTACTAAAAAAGTGCTCAGCAGAAGTAGCTCCAGTTTTGTTCAAACTCTAAAACAAATGCCTTAATGAATCTTGCTTTCCGGGCTGTTGGAAAACTGCTTCTGTGGTACCAGTATATAAGAATTTTTGCGAAAGAACTGCCCCATCAAATTATCGCCCCATTAGCCTCCTCCCACTTTTAACCAAAATATTTGAGAACATAATTAACCATGCTCTAGTCCGTCACCTTGCAGATGCTAAACTGACAAACAATATAGATTTATACAAGCCCGTTCTACAGCAGACATCCTTACTGTAATCTCTGAACGTATATACCATTCACTGGACAAAGCAGGGGAGGGCAGAGCGGTAGGTCTAGATATATGTAATGGCATGAGGGTCTCTTCAGGAAATTAGATCATACAGTATCACTTGTAGAATATTTAACATAATTAAATCCTTCTTAGATAAGAGAAAAATCCAGTTGTCCTCGACGGTCGTACATCTAAACAATATGATATAAATGCGGGAGTGGCTCATGGGTGTATCCTTGGACCTCTATTATTCCTAATATTCATTAATGACCTTCCCAACCAAAATTGCGTCTGAGATGGGTATATATGCTGATGATACCACTCTCTATAACAGACATGACAGGAAAACAAATAAACACATAGCTAAAGAAATGGCAAAAAAACTAGACGATGACATCCAATCTGTAGTGGAATAGGGACAAAAATGGACGGTCACATTCAATTCTGCCAAGACTAAACAGGTTTCCTTCAATAATTACAAGAAACCTTCTCTGCCACCAATAGCAATGGTCAGTGACTCTTTATCGTAGAGTACATCTTTCAAACTGCTTGGCCTAACGTTCACAGGAAACATGAGTTGGAACAATTACATTAAAAACATTGCCAGGGCCGCTGCGAAGAAGGTAGGCTCTCTCTACCGTGCTAGAACACTACTAACACTCGAAAGTATCATGTACCTCTATAAGGCAACCATTCGCCCATGTATGGAGTATTGATGTCATATTTGGGTTGGTGCATCTGCTACTAGTCTCTCGCTCCCAGACAAGATTCAAAAGAGAGTGGCCAATCTGATAGGCCCTGAACTGGCATCTAAGCTTCAGCCTCTGTCCCATCGACGAACCGTTACATCCCTCTGCCTGTTCTACAAGTATTTTAATGGTGAATGCTCTGGCGACACCCTCGACAAACCCGATAGGCAGCTAAACCCCCACACAGTAGAGATCCCTAGATGTAAAAGATCTTTCTATTTCAGAAGTTTCTTCCCCAGAACCACTAGACTTTGTAATTTCATTCCAGGTTCCTGCTTCTCCAAGTGTACTGACATGCAGATGTTCAAGTATAACGTGAACCGATATCTTGCTGCCCAAATCCCAACATAGTACCCCAGTAGTTGTTGACCCTGATAGTATATCCCTACACCAATGTGGCAATGTGCCTTGTTTGGGCTGAAAATGTAATAAAATAATATGTATGTGAATGACGCTACAATCTATGGGATCACTTCAAAGGTCGGCAATGACCAAGCTCTTTCTAATAGTCTTCTTTGCGTCTGTACTTGCACACTTAGTGCAATAGGGCTAAAGGTGTCTGATTAATTTTAATGTAGTAGGAAACAAGTTTCTCACTTTCCATGTGTTTACTCATGAGTTTAAACGCAGACAAAACTATTGGAGGGAGATCCTCAAACTGCTCTTAATCTCTTTCGGCTATCCCACTACAATTTTCATTTGATACGCAATCATAAAAGAAGACGTTTTGGGAGTTTTGAATTTGCGATATTTGACTCACCTAATGAACCTGACATTGGTGCTGCATAGTGTGCGTTTAGGGTTCCTTAACAGTGTTTAAATCTCCATGTTTTAATACTTGATATTTTTATCAAGTTTCGGATGTAGGCTATGCAGAAATGGTTCACTTGTGTGGCATACTTGGCATTGACAGACAGCCCTTATTCTGCAGAATAATATTTCAATGCTTAGAATCATAGTGAGATTCAACTGCAAGCAAATATTCAGCTATAAACCTGAATATTTGCTTGCAGTTGAATTTCCCTACGGCCCTATCATATCGAAGATTTTCAAAGCAGGTGTAAGCTTTGACGATAATACAGTCGTCTTATTAGTTTATATGTACTGCCTCTGACAGTGTATTGCCCGTTTGATTTTTTTTTTATGATTCTGTGTATCACTTACTTTTTGCAGTACATTTATCCTCGTCTATAATTCGATCAATAACGTAATTACAATCTTTGATGATATTTCATGTATTGTCTGCTTACACTTTTGCCACCACATTATGCTTATTGTCATTTTAATGTCCACCATATTAAATGTACAAATACACTGAAAAAAAGACTCATAATAAAAAGGACGCTTCGCCACGATTTCTCCTTTACCCATGATCTTTCATAAATTATTGAGCAAATTATTTGAGCACCCGAACAGACAAAACATTTTACAATTCTCTTGATTTTTCCTGAGTATCTACCTTTAACTGCTTCAAAACCTTTCAACTAAGACATTCTGGTCAATCAGGATTTAAAAAAGAAAACACTAAAAAAAAAAGTATTATGAGAAATCCAATATGTCTTTTCATCGAACGGGGTATCGATATAAGATTTCTAACTAGAACCTACTAAACTCGTTGATCAAAAATCCATTTGTAATATGTTTTGTCCAGTAATATATCCTATCTAATAATTTACGTATACATTATGATTAATCCTGAAAATAAACAAAAACGCCAGCCTTCATACACTTCTGATTGTATCGCTGCCATTGCTAAAGAAAAATAACTATTCTGATTACGTTCAAGAAAATAAATATTCTGAAAGAGTATCTACAATTATACTGTAGCCCCTCATGAGAAAATGTTAGAAATATCACAAAAGGCTTTTATTCTAATGCGTTAATTCGCTAGAGATAACAGCTTCACGAGAGAGAACTGCTTCTCAAGTAGTTTGGCGAATAATAGGGTCCGCAAAAATGCATAGAAGTATTCCCAGCATCCGTAATTGACGATATCCTTAACATATGATAAAGCCACAAGTTAAACAAAGGATTATTCCATAAAATAAACACTTAGCTATGAGGATTTCCCAGTTCTTGAATTTTTGATTTTCGAAGATAAACAATTGCAGAGACATTCATAAGTTCTTTATTTTCTAGTACCTGGATGCCAGAAAAGCATTAAATATTCCGATCTTAGTTTTTTATGAGAAATTACAATCATATTTTTTCATGTTTCTTTAATTGTTTCTAAATCAAAATTTGCTCAGTTCTTTAGATTTATCTAAAACGTTTTTTCTTTTCCATTTTTCACCGCCTAATTATGATCGTATTGAATGCCTATTTCCCCTGAAAAAAGCCTCTTCAACTAAACTGTATTATAAACATCAAATCACAAAATATAATCGTATATACCAATTATAATAATATAATAATATAATAATATATAGCAATTGATAAGCTTGCTTGAAAAGTAGTAAGGTTATTCGAGTCTTAATCTTCACGCAATTTTCTACCTGTCTTAATACCGGGTACTGTAAACACACTTAGGAGATGCCTTTTAAATGATCCGTTCCTGGTGTGACAGAGTACTAAACCGAATTACTAATCTAATGGAGCAACATTCTCTTCTGATGTAAGAAAGATAGCTTGTTTTTCCTGACTTATCATTATTTTTATGACACATACTCGACTTAGATCTGACCTATGGTTTTTCTTATAAAATATTTACAGCTAAAACAAGTGCATGCAATTTTTCTTTCTATTCATATAACATAAAATGCAACGAATAAAATTTACGTCCGTGATAAATAATACTACCTCATTACTCCCAGGCTGAATATAGCAACATAGTTTAAAAGTTTTTGCTTAGATGTCATTTTACGGAATTTAATTTAGGCAAGTCTTACACATTGTAACTAATCTCTCCGTTTCAGTTTCACGTTCTTCTTCATAAATTTATTAAATCGAACCATGAATTTGTTTATCATCAGCCAGGCACAATGTTGCTTAACATCAAATGTTAGATATTAGCAGGGAAACATAAATATGTGCTAGTCGACGATCTGTATTTTCTTTGTAATACTTGTGAAAATACAATACCATAAGAGCAAGATAATTATTTACAGAGTAAATTCTTTATGTCATTAGGGATAAACATTAAAGAATGTTAGTGACAAACAATTTGTTAAAAAAGATTGACCTCTAGATTTTGACGTAGTCTTAGAAGGCCATTTTAAAGTGACGTGAACATTAGGTAGAGTTTGGAAAAGAAACGCGTATGATTTGATCAGTTCAGAATCGAGAGTGAGAGATAGCGCATCAAGTCGGACGGTTGTGGCTTCCAGTAGTGAATATTAGAATGCGTTAGTCTAGCACGAGCGATAGCGTTCCAATAGAGAAATATCGATAATAAAAGTTGCTAAAAAGACGACTCGAAATTTGTTCATTGGTATGAATCTTCTTTGAAGCTTTTCCCGAGGTCTTGTCAATCAGGATCAGGAACGTACTAGATATGTTTCTCTTATTGGACCAATGTTACAACCCTACAGAACTGTTATTTATCAATTTGAATTGCCAATTATTAAAATATATCTATTGTTGTAAGTTATAAACCAGTAGACATGACAGGAGTTAGACATATGTGCATTATATACACACGTCCACTTTATTCTGGTGCTGTGATATATACTCACCCAGTATACAACACATCAACCCAGGAGATACTGCATATTAACTTTTTTTTTTAGCTGTCTAGTTATATAGAAACATACTCACGTTTAGACTGAAAAAAAAATCGACAGGATAAGTTAAATATAACTGGTCAATTAAATTATCCGTAGTTTAAAATATAGCAAGATAGATTCTTAATATACTTCCTATAAGATATATTTCATAAATATTTCGCATTTTTATTATTGGATAGATCACTCCCACACTGCACGTTAATTTGAGAATTACTGTATTTTAACAACTATATAAAATTATTTCACATAGATATGTTACGTGCATAAAAATATCATACCCTGCGATTGATTATGTGTTTGCTCTCTAGACTTGTATGTGTAATATAATTTCTTGAAAAAATCATATATAAAATAAAATTCGTAATCAAATTCCTGTAATCGTAGGCGACGTAATCATTATTGGACGATATTTTTCGAAATTAATTTCCGCAAAAGTTTATTAATTTCTCATATTAAACATGAATTGTACAAAATTTAAAAATATATTTAATATTTGTTTTATACTTACTGCTTTCGTTTCTGGTGCAAATATTTGCAGATATTAAAACTTTGATTTTCAAAAGATTCTTTAAATAACTTACAAGTATTAAATATTCATCAGTTTATGAAAAACTTTTCAGTTCACTATCCAATTCTCAGTTTATAGAAATAATCACTTGCAGTCAGCATCGATAATGTAGTAGGCGCAACCTTATATATTGAGACAATAGCTCTTAGCATTCAGAACTTAATACAAAAATGAAAATATTTGTAATGTTGAAAATCTTTATTTGGTTCCTTCAGTAAAAACCCGATGTGATGTTAAGATATTTTTACAAATTACTTACTCCTAAAGTACAACAATTTATTTTATTTTGTAACACGACAAAGTGTTCACCGCTAAGTAGGTTCAGTTCTAGGTGGTTCTGTTAAGTTTTGAGACATTATGTAGAACACAGATAGCGGCGTAGTTCAGATCAGTAACCAAGATGGCGACTAAGAATCAAATGCGGTGCGTCGCGTAGGTAACTTCTTAAGTTCTGAGATATTATGTTGAACAAAGATGGCGGGGTAGTTCAGATCAGTAACCAAGATGGCGGCGAAGAATTAAATGCGGTCAGTAAACGTAACAAACGACGAACTGATTGAACTGATTTCAAAATGCTCAAGAAAGTTCAGCAGTTTGGCATTGGACGTTATCCTTCAACATATCTGTAGCATGGTGGTCAGTCGTCATATAGATATTCCTTTTAGTTGCTGGCATCTATGATCGGTATAAGTTGTGGCATTAAATAACTGTAGGATTTGAGTTTTTAACATTGAAATGTAATAATCAGTTTGCTTTTTTATCATTTCACACACACACACCCATATATATACACAATTATAGACAGATATATTTATATTTGATTAAATTTATTTTATGTAAGTTTTATACATCACTACACATTAATGATGATTGATGTTTGGATCAGTCAGTAACAAGTAACTGGGGACATCTTCAAGCGATATTCCTTATACATAATTTAGTCCGGAATAAAAGTTATACAAAAGAACCTAGATTCCAGTAAAGCAACTGGCCCTGATAACATCCCAATTATAGTGTTAAAAAAGCTTCAACCAGAACTCGCTCCCATACTTACGAAACTATTTAAGCGCTGCCTTAAGGATAAGTGCTTTCCGACTCCCTAGAAGACCTCATCAGTTTTCCCTGTATTTAAAAATTCAGGTGATAAGTCATCTCCCTCTCACTACAGACCAATAAGTCTTCTGTGTGTTATGAGTAAGTTGCTGGAATCCATATTAAATAGAGAAATAGTTAACCACCTCAGCAGGAATAACCTTCTTAGTGACACACAATACGGTTTCCGCTCTGCAAGATCTACCCAAAATGTGCTGACGGTTATATCCCACAGGATTAGTGAATCTCTTGATAAAGGCTTCCTTTCTAGGGCAATTTCTCTTGACATATCAAAGGCCTTCGACACGGTATGGCATAAGGGTCTACTTCACAAGATTTCCAGCTACAGTATAACTGGAAATGTTTTCTCAATCATTAAATCATTTCTCTCTTATAGGCTCATAAGAGTAGTGGTAGATGGACAAAAATCGGAGGCCTGGAATATAAATGCTGGAGTCCCTCAAGGGTCAATCCTGGGCCCAACTCTCTTCCTGATCTACATCAATGACCTCTCTAAACACATACTGAAATCATTCGTTGACATCTATGCTGATGACACGACCATCTACGGCAACACATCAAAGGCTATAAATGACACATTCTCTCTGATTCTCTCTCCTCTGATCTCGAGCGCGTGGTTCAGTGGGGGAAGACGTGTCTGGTTACCTTTAATGCATCCAAACTCCTATCTTTACATCATCAACGCTCTGATCCCCATCTGGCATCAATTGTGATGGATGACTCTCGTCTGGGTGAGGCCCTGTGTTTTTACAAGCTTCTGGGTTTGACCTTTACTCCTAATCTGAAATGGAACACGTACATCAAGTCTGTTGCTAAGGTCGCTGGAAAAATGGTGGGATCCTTCTACCGCTCGAGAAGATATCTCACTATTGATGCAATTCTCTATCTATATAAAAGCCAAGTACGTCCAAGGATGGAACACTGTTACCATATCTGGGCAGGAGCTGCTAAAAACAGCATATCCTGCCTTGACAGAGTACAAAATATACTTCGTGGCTTAGTGGGGTAGCCCTTTTCTCTACCCTTCAACCTCTCTCCCACAGAAGAGACGTCGCGAGCCTATCCTTATTTTATCGTTATTTCCATGGTAGTTGCTCGTCTGAACTCCAATCTCTGGTCCCCCCTCGCCAATCTTTCACGAAAAATAACCGTCTAACTGAATCCTCTGTGAAAAATTTCCCCATTCTTTATGTGTGCCTAAATCAAAACGTAGATTCCATGAACAAAGCTTCTTTCTTAGAACTGCACGCCTGTGTAACTCTGTTCCGTCTGCCTGCTTCCCTCCGGACTACAACTTGGATGTCTTCAAGTCCAACGTTAACAAATTCCTAATGAACTGCCCCCTTAAGTAAACACTTCATCAAATCTCCACACTAACGTAATGTACTTGCAATAACCCTTATCCCTGAGTGGCTTTCGGGCCTTGATAAGTGGTGATCACTGTGTAAAAAAAATCACCAATCTTAAGGACCTATCAATGCGATTAGGGATTATATATCAGGATTTAATATATGCAGCGAAGATGAAAACATGAAAACGAGAGTAAGGTTTTTATGAAAAAAAAAATGAAACAGATGAAAAAAAAATATAGAGAAAAAAAACGAAAAAAAGATAAAAAGAATTATAATATGTAATTTCTAAAAATAAACGGTGAAATTACAGAAATCAGAGAAAAGGAAATGCATAATTCATGCTTCTAAATAAACAATTATAAATATATATGATTTATAAAAGTATATGGAGTTAGTTATATCTATATGTCTATATATTATCTCGGACCCTTTTTTCCGATTCACTCTTTCCAACGCAAACGGTCTGTAGATTTTAAGTGCTCTCGTAACCAAATACAGACACATCTAAAACTTCACATATATGCTATTTTAATGAATTTGTTATCAGACGTATGAAATATACGAGGAAACAATTTCCGAATTACCACATGCGTTTCCAATGCACATGAATGTGAACATGTGCATAATAAATGGTAAATGGAATCTATTCAGTTTACGGTTCAATCGATATACATTCTAAAGCTGCGACGGTCAATTCTGATACCAGGATTGCACAACTCATGACGTTACCTATTCTGAAACTAACAGACATTTGAATGGCCAGTTGATATAGAAAGATTTACATGAAAAAAAAAACTAAGGTGAATGGGAAAATGCTTAATGATTTTTGCAGCTGTTATCCATTTTCGATTGCTAAAATACTGTTTAAACCGGCTAAAGACAAATAAAAGAACGGTTCATAAAAATCATCTCTTTAAGGCCCCTGACGCCGCTCTGCGAGTTTTAGTTTTGGAAAAGATAGAGTTTGAAAATATAAAGGCAGACAGACATATCGCCTTATATATATATATATATATATATATATATATATATATATATATATATATATATATATAAGTAGGTTGTAGTTTGCTTGAAGCATTGTTGAAGAAAATTATAAGGTAAAATTAAAAGCCAAGAACAATGCGAGATTTTTTTTTTATATAGAGTAAAATTAAATGCAAACAAAAGAAATAAAGTTCTTTTTTTTTGTTTGTTTTTTCTTTTTCACACAAATTTTAACTCTAAACAACAGTAATTTTTTTTTTCTGTTGTATTCAATGGTGATATAAATCTCAATATATTTCAGACTTATTAGTCCATTTTCAAGAGAAGACAGCGGAAGAGTGTTCAAAATTGGAAAAGTAGCCGCAGAGTTTGCCACGTGATACCGCGAAATATAGAACAAAAAATGACGTTAGGAGAACGTTAAAATAAATCAGTTGATGTTTGAAATACTTGTTGCGTTTGTGAATCAAGGGAGATGACTATTCAAGCAAGGTTTTTTTTTTTTTTTTTTAATTATTGTTTTTCTTATGTTTTAAACTTATATTATAAAAGCGGAGCTCAATTCCAGTCTATTGTTTAGTGTGGGAGTATTTTTTGAAATAATTAAAGATTCGAGGATACGAAGTTGACCTACGTTTCTTGAAGAAGCAAGAATGTTGATGTGAAAATCTGGTTCTGAATTAATGCAAGTGCGAATATGTTTATAGAACGACGAAGCAGTAGTGTTTAAGTGCTCTTTAATGCGGTGATGAAGCAATCTGGTAGTGCTTCCGATGTAAGATGCACTGCATTTAGCGCATTGTAGGTCGTAAACAACGTGGTTCTTAAAGCATAAACCTGTGTGTGATATTGGGCAATTAGAGAGTGAACAAGGGGAAGGTGTATGCGATGGATGTTTTCGGTTGAGCTGTTGTCTTAAAGTAGATCCAGTGTGGATGAGTTGAATGTTGAGCCCCTCGCTGCGGATGGCTTTTCGGATTGAAGATGAGATTTTGTCACTGAGGAAGGGTAGTTTTAGAAAACAATTGTTAGAGAAGGGTCGGGTGTTGCGTTTTTTCTTTTTAAGTGAGGATAGGATCGTATTAGGGTAGCCGTTTAGTGAGAGGGTCTGTAGGAAATTGTTAGTGTGTGTATGTTTGTCGGAGATGTTAGTGCATTTGTCTTGTATGCGTGAGATTTCGGCATGTGCGTAGTTTAGTTTGTCCTTGAGAGGTAGCGCAGATTTGAAATGTACGAAGAGGCGTTTGCTGGCGGGTTTTCTGTAGAATTCAGTGCATATGGCACCATTTTTTTTATTTGTATTTTAAAATCAAGTAGAGAAAGAGATTCCGAAGAGTCTGGGTGTTCTATAGTAAATTTTAAGTTTGGGTCTGCGTTATTGAATTTGTGGAAAATGTTAATAGCTTCTTCGCGGGAGTATGTGATAATTAAAATGTCATCGATATATCTAGTAAAAAGGAGATAAGAATAGCAGGTACTAAGGGTGTGTCTTTCGAGTTTGTCCATATAAGCAATGGCAAGAATACCGGATAGACTGGAGCCCATGGGTAGTCCAGATACTTGTTTGAACGTGTTTTGTAGGAAAGTAAAGTAAGTGTTGTCTACTATAATACGGAGGAGTTGTAAGAGATCTCCTGGAGTAATTCCGAAGCATTGTGGGTTTTTAGATGCTATAATGTCTGCCATGAGATTAATGGCTGGATGTGCAGGAATGGAGGTGTATAAAGAAACGACGTCTAGGCTAAATGGGTATCTGTATAGTTTGAGTAGATGGTGTGGTAGATCGTTGAGTCTGTTAATTACTTGGTTGGAACTACTAACATGGGCTGGGAAGGTAGAGAGTAGAGGTTTAAGTAGGCGGGATATTAACCAAGAGATTTTATAAAGGGGACCGTTAACGCTTGAAACAATGGGTCTGATCTGTGTGTGTGTGCTATTTTTGTGGGTTTTAATAAGGTGATAAAAGGTAGGTAATTTGCTGTATTTAGTAATAAAATTTAGTCTGTGTTGTTTTGGGAGATTTCTTTTAAAACAAATTTGAGACCATGTCTTGTTAATGTTGTTCTCAATACGAGCAGCAGTGATATTATGTGCTGGGGTGTAAAGGTCGGTATTGGAAAGATGCTCTATAGCAAGGTTGTTATAAGATTCCTGTGATCTAACGCAAAATTCTCTGCCCTTATCAGAGGGTAAGTAAACTAAATCTTTGTCTTTAAGGGATTTAAGGGTAAGGTATTGGTTCCTGGTAAGATTGGGGGTAATATGGTGTTGTTCGCGTTCAAGTATTCTGAGGATTTTATGCTTTAACCTTGAAAGTTTTAGATCTAGTGGAATATTATTAGGAGGTGGGTATAAAGGGTGATCAAGCTGAAAAACAGGAAAAGAGGTGTTGTGATTACCTGAGAGGTTGAGGGAGGTGTCCTTGTTATCGTGCGGGGCAAAAGCGTGCAGCCATTTAAGGTGGTAAGCAGTTCTGCAGAACTGCGTTTCTATGTTGAGTTTAGCTTTATCCGTCAGTTTCATTGTGGTGATAAACTTAGGGCCAAGTGAAAGGAGATCCGTTTCAGTTGTGGAAAGAGAGTTAGTGAGGTCAGTTACGAGAAGATGATCTTTAAGGGACTTGTCGGTGGAAGAATCCTGTGAATTATGTATGTGTCTGTTGTAGACCGGTTTATTAGTTTTCTGTTTAAGCCAAGTAAATTTGCGTATTTCAAACATCAACTGATTTATTTTAACGTTCTCCTAACGTCATTTTTTGTTCTATATTTCGCGGTATCACGTGGCAAACTCTGCGGCTACTTTTCCAATTTTGAACACTCTTCCGCTGTCTTCTCTTGAAAATGGACTAATAAGTCTGAAATATATTGAGATTTATATCACCATTGAATACAACAGAAAAAAAATTACTGTTGTTTAGAGTTAAAATTTGTGTGAAAAAGAAAAAACAAACAACAAAAAAAAAAGAACTTTATTTCTTTTGTTTGCATTTAATTTTACTCTATATAAAAAAAAATCTCGCATTGTTCTTGGCTTTTAATTTTACCTTATAATATATATATATATATATATATATGAAAGACCAATAAAACTTAGTCAATATTACAAAACGCACAGAGAAATTGTAATCTAGTCATTATCTTCGGACGAATTACTTTTACTCTGTTACAATATCTCGTGAACAGATAAGAAACTAACCTGCCAGGAATTCTGTCCATGATGAGTTAGTCTCTGATATAATACGTACGTTAGAATACTTTGTTGCGCTCAGCTTTCACCTGCACAAATAATATATGTACACATTGGGAAGACATGTGCTTACTAGTAATTGCTTGCCATTCCAAATGAGCTATCTCTCTTTCTTTAAAATACCATGTATTGAAAAAATAATACTCTCCATTAACTATGTCCATGGTATTTTCTATGCTTTCATAATTCTATATGTGATTATTTGGTTGTACTGACAGCAAAGCCAATCAATGCTAAATGACTGAAGATTTTCAAAAACTTACTACCACATGCAGACCACATTTTAGAATATCGTTTTCTTTATTCATTGTTAATTACCAGTGTGTATTACCATTGTGTATTACCATTGTGTATTACCATTGTTTATTACCATTGTTTATTTCCATTGTGTATTACATTTGTTTATTACCATTGTGTATTACCATTGTGTATTACCATTGTTTATTACCATTGTTTATCCCATTGTTTATTACCATTGTGTATTACCATTGGTTATTACCATTGTTTATTACCATTGTGTATTACCATTGTTTATTACCATTGTTTATACCATTGTTTATTACCATTGTGTATTACCATTGTTCATTACCATTGTGTATTACCATTGTTTATTACCATTGTTTATTACCATTGTGTATTACCATTGTGTATTATCATTGTTTATTACCATTGTTTATCCCATTGTTTATTACCATTGTGTATTACCATTGTTTATTACCATTGTGTATTACCATTGTTTATTACCATTGTTTATTACCATTGTTTATTACCATTGTGTATTACCATTGTTCATTACCATTGTGTATTACCATTGTTTATAACCATTGTTTATTACCATTGTGTATTACCATTGTTCATTACCATTGTGTATTACCATTGTTTATAACCATTGTTTATTACCATTGTGTATTACCATTGTGTATTATCATTGTTTATTACCATTGTGCAATACCATTGTTTATTACCATTATGTATTACCATTGTGTATTACCATTTTTTATTACCATTGTGTATTACCATTGTGTATTACCATTGTTTATTACCATTGTTTATTACCATTGTTTATCCCATTGTTTATTACCATTGTTTATACCCATTATTTCCGTTGTTTATTACCATTGTTTATTACCATTGTTTATTACCATTGTTTATTACCATTGTGTATTACCATTGTGTATTACCATTGTTTATTACCATTGTTTCTTAACATTGTTTATTACAATTGTGTATTACCATTGTGTATTACCATTGTTTATTACCATTTTGTATTGCCATTGTGTATTACCATTGTTTATTACCATTGTTTATTACCATTGGTTATTTCCATTGGTTATTTCCATTGTGTATTACCATTGTGTATTACCATTGTTTATTACCATTGTGTATTACCATTGTGTATAACCATTGTTCATAACCATTGTTTATTACCATTGTGTTTTACCAATGTGTATTACCATTGTGTTTTACCATTATTTAATACCATTGTTTATTACCATTGTTTATTACAATTGTTTATTACCATTGTGTATTACAATTGTTTATTATCATTTTGTATTACTATTGTTTATTACCATTGTGTATTACCATTGTTTATTACCATTGTTTATTACTATTGTTTTTTACCATTGTTTATTACCATTGTTTATTACGATTGTGTATTACGATTGTTTATTACCATTGTGTATTACCATTGTTTATTACGATTGTGTATTACCATTGTTTATTACCATTGTGTATTACCATTGTTTATTACCATTGTGTATTACCATTGTTTTTACCATTGTTTATTACCATTGTTTATTACCATTGTGTATTACCATTGTTTATTACTATTGTGTATTACCATTGTGTATTACCATTGTGTATTACCATTTTTTATTACCATTGTTTCGCTGAGATTTGATTGTAAATTTTTTCGTTATAATGTTTATTGAATTTTTATCAACCGTTTCATTTTGTTCTTTAATCTTTCTCTCGATTCCTCTTTTTCTGTATCTCTCACTTCATCTCTTTCATACATCTCTGTCACTTCTCTTTCTATGTCTCTTTCTATATATATATATATATATATATATATAAATATATATATACATATATATATATACATAGATTAATTTCATTAACGTATTGTTGTAACATAAACTAAAACAAATGTCTTTCGCAAGAATAAAATCGTATAAATATTATAAAGAGTCTACACAGCTCTATCAACGTTTCAACATTTTCATGTTTCAACCAGAGATTTGAATGTTGAAATATATAACCTTCAGAATGTGAGAGATTATATAATTATTTTCACAGAAAGACGACGTATGGCTCTTGTAAGCTGTGATGTTGTCTAGCTCTGGAAAAATTATATATATATAGATATATATATATATATATAGAGAGAGAGAGAGAGAGAGAGAGACAGACAGACAGACAGAGAGAGAGAGAGATAGAGAGAGAGAGGTGAATGTGCGAGAAATATAGAGAAACAGATAGAGATATAGTAAGGAGTTAATTTAACTATAACAATTTAGCTACTTAGGAATTTCGCCACTTGACTTGCGTAAGGAATCGTCGACTAAAAAGCATAAAAATCAGTCTATTATGTGATTTGGATACTTACGTGTTTAGATAAATTACCAACCGAATTCATTGTTATTTGAGCAGACTGGCAAAAGATAGAGCTTTCTCACCCATTTACCAGGCATTATTATCAGGGTTTCCGAATTTTGGGGATCTCTAAACCAAATGTCTGTTAGTTTCAGAATAGGTAAAATCATGAGTTGTGTAATCCCGGTATCAGAATTGACCGTCGCAGCTTTAGAAGGTATATCGATTGAATTGTAAACTGATTAGATTTTATTTACCATTTATTATGGACATTTTCACAATTAATCTAATGCTATACTTTGGATACTGCAGTTAAATGATATAAAGAATTCGGCAAACGTAGTATATAATCCAGATTATATTCCAGGGTAATATTTATTACCATCAGAATATTTTGTGCGTCTAATTTACCTTAAATCGCTATACTTTGTTCATATAATCTCCCTTTCAGTTAAAAATAATTGCAGACATTTCTATCATTGTTAGTCAAAGTTTTACTAATTACAAACCCATGATTAACTTCTGTTATCTGTGTTTGCACTTCTCTAAATAATATGTCAAAGTGCTGTTATAATATATGTTTTTCTGCAATTATAAATGTGGTAAATGTATTTGAAAGTCAGTTGCAATACGTGGTGCCTGTTTATTTTACCAAAACTATTTCACATTTTACTAATATATTTCCTCGTATTATTTTTGTTCATGAAGTTTGTTTCATATGTTAAGAGCAAAAACGCAGAAGCGATGTTTACGACATAGGGGAAGAGATTGCTCTTTACTTAGTGTGAATCTGTGTATGAAACACATTGGCTAGGTTTTGTCATTAAAGTACCTTTTTGCTTCTTATATTACGTTTCTTGATAGATTGTCTGATAAAGGTTTATTTTTTTTAAATATGAAAATAGCATAAAAATTTTTGACGTAATTTGTTATCACATCAAAAATGAAATCATTAGATGCTTGTAAATAAAATAATTTTTTGCTACGTTCTGTTTCGTATTTATTTACAAATACTATGTAGATGAATTACTTTTGTAGAACGGAATAAGATTCTTATTTTCGAAAAATACGGTTTTGAATCAGTTTATATATCATTATAAATATTATATTCAGAATATTAGCAAAAAAAATTGAAAATCTATAAGTCATATACTAATTTTAGTCAAAATCCATTACAATATTTTGTTATAGAAATATGGTTACATAGCTTAAGAATTAGGTATCTTAAGAAGAAATTGGCATCTGATTTATCCTACTGCATTGATAGAATTCTATACTTGGAATATTTGCATAATGTAATGGGGATTATTTCTCTAGAACTTTTTTTCACTTTTTCAAGAGTGACTAAAATTTAGTGATATATATTAATCGATGTTTAATAACTGTTGTTAAACTTACACATAAATAACAAATATTTTGATTGTCACGAAGGAAATCTACATTTTTACACCTCATAACTTCTATTATATAGTCTACTGTTGTATTCTTGGGGTTATTCTGTATGACATTACGGCACCAGTACGAATATGTACTATCCGTTTTGTATACAATAGAGAGTTGTATATATATATATATATATATATATATATATATATATATATCATGTATGCGTGTCTAACTCGTGTAACTTCTAGTAGTAAGACTTACGACAACAGGTACATTTTTACAACGAGCATGTAACACAAGGGACAAATAAGTTTTCTAGAATCGATACATCCGGCTTATTGAGGAAATATAACTGGTCTGTCCATGATCTTATTTTACGGATCCTCGGGAACAGCTGCAAAGAAGAGTTATTCAATGCATCATCAAATCTTCGGTTGTATTTTCAGCAACTTTTATTACCGATGTTTGCCCACCCAAAAGTCGCTACTAATCCTAGAGTAACGTCTTTTGATACCCACTACTGGCAGCCATCACCTCTGACTTGATCCACTATTTCTCACTCTAGATTCTTGACTGCCAAATTATACGTGTCTTTTCCAAACTCTACCTAAACTTCATTTAAAATAACCTCTAGAAAAAACTACGTCAAACTGTAGAGGTCAATTATTATTATTAAATTATTGCTTATTTCATACATTATTTAATATTAAAACATCCTTACAGAAATAATTTTTGCGTATAAATATATTTTTTCTATAATAACATTTAATTTTTTAAAATATTACGAAGATCATAACAACCGTCAACTAGCAATATCTACGCCGTTGTTCTGATATATCTGACGGGGTGTCATCAAACAGTAATTATAACCCATGAGTGAAAAACATGTTGCAACAATCTACATTTAAACTTTTTCATTTTATTCGCTAATATATTTATTCGATGCTACATTGAAATTATTCAATGAAAAACTACTAAATAAATAATAAAGTAAACACAGTTGGACGTGAAGCTTTATTTTAGTTGTTTGTTTTAGTAGAAGAACCATTTTTTATTTACGATATTGAAAAAAGTCTCTACATTAATGGTAGATGCTTCGACAAACTACAGGCCTTTGTATCTCCTCGACGTAAACACCGCAGACAAAACCGACATTGTAGAAATCTCTAGATGTAAGAATACTTTCTACTCTAAAAGTCTTCTCTAAGACTGAAAGATTTTGGAATATGCTTCGGCTTGCTCGTTTCTTGACTGCTATGACATGCAGAAGATCAATTGAAATGTAAAAAGACATTTTGCTGCTCAACTTCCTACATAATACCCTTACTAATTACGTCTCAGATAGTAGCACTATGCCTTGTTTAGGACGAAAACGCAATAAAAATCCCTACATCACTTGGCGGCAATCAATGTTATCAATATTTATTTTTTTATATTATATTTTAATCTGGCTTATATTTATTCGTGTTCACTTCCAAAAACGCCTATTGTCACATGGATGTAGTATGTAGGATTCTATCCACAGAGGTTCTATGAAGATATAGGGGCTCAGACTGTACACATTGCATACATATTTCTGAATGTAAGTATTTAAAGAAGCAGATAACAGCAACGGAATTCCTATTTCTAGCAGTCCCAAGTAAGAAAATATTAGAGTAGACGGTTTCCCGATATCTTTAAACTTAAGGTGTGGGATTCTGCATCGTGTTGAGTCAGTTGGGGGTATTTATTTTGAGGGAGCACAAGTATAATCATTTAATAAGAGCACAGGACTTTTTCAAAAGGAGAAACGAGTCAACATTGCGGCAAAGGAAGAAACATATATATGGGGCTGGACAAAAGATTGGGAACTCTTTTTATAATTTTTGTAGAGATTAGTTGTCGATGTATCAGCAGAAATCCGGCACCAAAAATTAATGTATAGGTGAATGGTGGCTTTGCAAGGATTCATGATACTCTCAGATTTGAATAATATGTTAACACGGTAGAGGAAAACTACATTGTTTGCAGCAGCCTTGACAATGTATCGTTCCAGTTAATATTTTCTGTGAATGTTAAACCCAAGTGTCTGAACGAAGTGTTCCTGTGTGGCTCTGGAGTGGTCACTACAAATACAGGGATACAGAGATAAGTTCGAAAAGGTAAAATCTATTGCAACACAAAAACAACACATACTAAAAGACAACGTCGTAGTAAGGAGCGCAAAGAAGGCGGACTACAAATGCACAGTGTCCAGTATTTATTTCTCTCTCAGAATATATGATACAAAATAGGAGTGAACCAAAATGGGTATAGTGCTATGAACTTCCTTCTTCCCTCTAGGGCTACACAGAGCAACCGAAATTTATCTTATGTCTAAAAGTGATCCCATTATGTTTAGCATTTGTCCATTAATTCCGCATGATTAAACACTTCTTATGAGCCGCTCATGTTAGACTTTCAAAGGATTTAGATATATTAGTGACTATCGTATTACAGTCTTCTACGTTATACAATGTATGGTATATAATGATCGTAAAAATATCCACAGAAACCAGGATTGCTTAAATATAGACTGTTACTCCAAAAGACGATTAACAATTATGATTTTGCTTACACGTGCGTAATTGATTGATAACATATAGCTTTACAAACAGAAGAAGAGGCTGATAAGGTTTTAATTAAGCGTATCAGAGAAGAAATATTAAGCAAAGTAGTTGAAAGAATACAAGGGCTAGCCTAGTGGAGCATTTTTATCTAGGTACTAGATATGAAATCAACCCTACAAGCCAAGTTTATGCCCGATATCGCTGACATGAGAAAGGGTTATTTCCATATTATCAAGACTGGCTACTGTTCATAAAAGGACATTTAGGAGTGAGTAATTCTGGGGTCTTCCTGGTTGTGGAGATTAGAGGGATTACTCATTGCTCTGTATTTACAACAAATTTTCCAGAAATCGCGATTTCCGATTTTTTTTCAACTATACATAACTAAATACATCTGCTAGCTTAGAATTTCCTTTTAAAATTTATTATGTTGAAAAGAAAGTTATTGCGGTTTATAATTTTTCAAGTTCGGATTAATATATCTCGCAACAAATAAAAATCTAGTTATCGAAATAAGCACCATAAGAATCAACACACTTCGCGAACGTAAAACAAGTGCATTTGTGCCAGTAACGTAAATATCTGGTGTTTTTTATTACTATTAAATCGCTGAAGACGTTTTAGATATCACTTAGGTTTTTAAGCATCTCTCACGGTGAAAGATTCGAGATGCTTGAAAAAGTGATGGTCGGTAAACGTGACGTCTGGAGAGTATGGCTTAGTTTCGTAGCCCAATTCGTTCAATTTTTGCAAGGTCGCTCAAACAACGAGCGATCAGTTATTTTATGGAGACTACATGCTGTTGTCAATGTTTCTGATGCATTTCATCAATTTGTTGAGAGTACTTTCCCACCATTTAAGTGTCGCCTGCATTAAAAAATGCAATGGTGAGACCGGTCGCAGACCATCAAACACTCAGCATGACTTTCTTTTGGTGAAACACTGATTTCGGAAAATACCGTATAGCTTCGTCGGCGTCTAAATTCATTTAATCCGTTCTTAACATTAGAAAGATGGCACTTTTTAACTGTTGTTGGATTTGTGGAGCCGTTTTAAATCTGTTTCTCAGGCTGTGGATTTAATACCATTTTCTTCACTGTTCGAAGTAACTCTAGTACGACCAGACTTAGGGGCATCATAAACACTGCCGGTGTTTGGTGCTTTTGCACAGTCTTTTGTACCGTTTTCTCATCAAATTTCAATCTGCGGCCGATTTATCGATTGGATCAACCAGAAAGGTGTAGACAAAGGAGCTTCTTACGATCACTAAGAGAAAGTCGTGGTCTATCGACTAAATTTTACGCTGTATAACCTGGAACAAAAACAATTACTATTAGAGATGCTTTGTTGTCTGTTAGTGGATATTTTAAACGGATTTAGGGGCGATAATTCTAGCTAGTTTTAAGCGAACTTTTGCTGAGGACTATATTTTTACCTCCTCAATTTGAAATTATATTTTTAAATTTACGTGAACACAAAATATTTCAATTAAAAATCAAATATGAACAGGTAAAATTATATAGGAGTAAAAGGCGAATCAAATGAGATATATGTTATTTAAACAGTTACATGAGATTTTTGCTTAAATTTGCAGTTTTTGAAAAAAATTACAAGTGCGAGATTTCTTTTAGCAGACACTATACACACACACACAAAAACGCACACACACAGATATATATATATATATATATAATTTAAAGGAGATTAGAACAATAGTCTAAAGAATGTAACAGTGAAATTACTAGTTTAATTAAAATACAAGAAATAGAAGGTGCTCGTTGTAATTTAGATATATAATAAGCTCGATAGTTAAATGTCCTAGAGCTAATACAATATTAAGTAATGTGATTGATAATTTAAAATTTAAAAATCAAATTATAATTAAATTAAAAATTAAAAATCCGTTTCATAAGAAGGAACAACAACAAAAAAATCAATTATCTGTACGATCGTTTCGGAAAACAATGCTTTTTATTGTGGTATACATCAAGTTATGTGCAATAATTATATATATAGATTTTTGATAAGCAAGGTCTCCTCATCAGCAAATTTTGAAGGGTTTTTATTGAATTTAAAAGACACCATAAATAAACCTAGCATAAAAAGTAAGGCAGATGAATCTGAAAAAATTGAAATAAAAGGTCTGGATTTAAAATTTATAAGAAAATTAATATGGGTTAGAGATAGAAATAAGTAGAGAAAATATATATTTTTTTGAATTTACATAATAAATTTGCTTTAAAAATATATAGAGATATTTACCTTTTAATTTTTCGTTTTTTGAAATCAGGAACTGTGGTTAAAATAGTCATTTAGATGTTTGCTATAGCTTTTTATCTTATTGAATGATGAATTTTAAAAGGGGGGGACGCTCGGGCAATAAATTGTTTCCATTAGCGTATTTTTGGTTTAAAGACGCTACGGTTTATATATATAGGGTATTACTATTACGTATTGTAAGGGGAGATAATTGTCATGTTTTCTTTACTTTATTTATTTTAAGGGTGTAAGGGAGATAATTAGCCTAACTTAATTTATTAAAAAAAAATTGTAATCTATTTTTACTAATAAGTAATTTTTAATGATTTAAGGTGGTTTATATTTATTAACTTTAAACCAACGTTTATGACTACATGTCATAAGCTCCTGTCTGTAGTTTAATAGTGTCGTTGTATTTTTTATATCTTCATATTTTAAAATGTTTAGGGTCTCTTTTGTACATAGTGCACAAAATTTATCTCCTGGTTTATATGATTTGCAAGTCTCAATTATTTGCCATTTTAAGTTGAAAGAAATATTGCTGTTTTTTAGTTGCCAAATATAGTTTGATAGAGTAGTTTGGTTTGACAGAGAGTTATTTTAAAAGAATGTTTGTGCGTTGAAATTCTATGTTTTATTAGGCCAGATGTGGAACCAAAATATATAAACTTGTTAACATACTTCAGGTTTTTCCCATCTACCTGAATCGACATCTGAGGAAAATTGAGCATGATTTGTTTCTGTTTAACACCCTGTACTTGTTTTGGTGTAGGTGGTGGCTGGTAGATGACTTCCGTTTTCTTTATACTGATTGTCAAGCCAAAGGCGTTACATGCAGTATAAAACCGATTTACAAGATGTTGTGCCTCCTCCCGAGAAGTCGCGACAAGGGCAGCATCATCTGCAAACAGCAAATCTCTTCGGAGAAGTGTTTTCGCTTTGAAACGTTGTTGATTAAAAATCCCACCATATGTACGGAATTGGAAATGAACGTCATTGTCAACATCTTCAAATGCATATTTCAGCATAACAGAGAAGTAAAGGGCGAATAGTACTAGAGCCATTACACAACCTTGTTTTGTTCCATTGGTCACATTGAAAGGCTCAGAAGAGTCCCCATTGGACATCACTGAAGCCTTCATGCCATCATGGAAGGATGTTATAACTTTGAGCATATTGTCAGGTATACCAATTTTCTTAAAGATTTTCCATAGGGCAGTTCGGTTGACAGTGTCAAAGGCTTTAGTAAGATCAATGAACACTATGTATAGCTCTTGTTTTTTTCTCGAACTTTCTCAGAGACCTGTCACAGAGAAAAGATCATATCTATTGTACCCCAAAGAGAGCGGAAACCACACTGCTATTCGGGATATATCTCATCTACAAGATGTCTGATTAATCTGTTGATTATTAGTCTGGCCATGGTTTTTCCAGCAATTGAGAGCAGAGATATGCCACGATGATTGTCACAGGAATTTCTCAAGCCTTTATTTTTATAAAGATGGTAAATTGAATCATCTTTAAAGTCCTGTGGGACTTTTCCAGATGTCCAAATGGACACGAAAAGTGCATGTAGCTTTCTGGCCAGTTTATGGCCACCATATCTGTAGACTTCTGGTAGTATATCGTCATTTCCTGGTGCTTTACCCAATGATATCTGTTCAACTGCTGCAAGGACTTCTGGGAGAGTTGGTAACACGGATAGTTCTGATCTCTCGGGAACCTGCTCAATTGAGTTTATAATCTCATCGTCTGTTACCGAAGAAGAATGTAATACTATTTCAAAATGTTCCTTCCAGCGTCTCAAGATACCGTCCTTGTCTGTCAGTAATGTCCCGTCTTCTGCTAAAATTGGCGAAACTCCTGATTCTTGAGGACCGAAAACCTTCCTTATACCTTCATAAAATGCTTTTGTGTCCTTTCTGTTGAATGCTGACTGAACAGCTTCTGCGTGTGCGGTCCACCGTTTCTTTTTTATCTGTCGTAGTGTCCTCTGCACTTTCCCTTCGCAGGTTTTCTATGCCAATCTTTTTTCAGTAGAGGTTTGGTCGTCAATTCATGCTTTGTGAGCTTGATGCATTTTCTGAATTTGATCCTGGGCTTCTATATCCTGGTCATCAAACCAATCCTGGTGCTTCCGTGTGGGTAAGCCCAGCACTTCCAGGGCAGTGGAATGGGTGATATTTCGTAGCGCTTCCCAGGACGCTTCTATGTTGTCAGTTATTTCTACACCATCTAAATTTTCATCCAACTTGTCAGAAAGTATTGTTCGAGTTTCAGTATTCTTAAGCGACAATACATTAATACGTTTTGGAATAGATGACTTCTTTACCTGTCTGCTCCAAAGACTCAGAGACACCTTGCTACGTAGCAGGCCACGATCTGATAGGTAACAGCTTGTATGGAAGGATCGCGTTATTTTGAAGTCACGAAAATCACGTTTCTTAGTGATGACATAGTCAATCATATGCCAGCTGTTTGAACGAGGGTGCATCCATGAGTTTTGCGACAATATTTCTGTTAAAAAAACTGTGTTAGTGATGGTCATATTGAATTCCCTGCAGAGGGAGAGCAAATGAAGACCATTTTCATTCATTCTACCAACGCGATGATGCCCCAGAACCCCTTTCCATGATTGGAAGTCAGAACCGACCCGAGCATTAAAGTCGCCCATCAAAATGAGTTTGTCCTTATGGCGAATACCACCGATTACTTCTCGTAGTTGTTGGTAGAATTCATCTCTCTCCTCATTCGGCCTGCTCATTGTTGGTGCATAGCAGCTTACAAGTGTAACCCGAGTTTCAAGTTCCAACTCAAGGGTCAAAGTCATAATGCGGTCCGATAGACCTTTGGGAAGAGATTTCAGTTATTTGGCCAGTTCTGATTTTACGGCAAATCCCACACCAGAGAGGCGAGACTCATCAGGCCCTCTACCCTTGGAGAAAAAGACATAGCCACCCTTTTCTTCCTTAAATTGAGAGACACCAGCAAGGCGTGTTTCACTGAGTGCCGCAATATCGATCTTATATTTCTGAAGTTCACGAGATATCAACGCTGTTTTACGTTCTGGTGCATTAGGATTGTCCTGGAGGGTGCGAATATTTCACGATCCAATATTAAATTTCTTACTTAATTTATAATTATTTCGACTGCACACTGGATACCCAGACAGCTGCAGTTCACTGTCAAGGTGAATGTGTACGAGCAATGTTTAGGGCTCCTTTTATCGCCCCTTACCCATTCATGGGGAAAGCAGTGCTATCCCTAAATAGGGTTGCTTTGCCACCAATTGAGGACACGAGCTGCGCAATTGCACACATGGTTGCACATAACGGCCATCACCCATTGGCCGCCACAGTGAAGACATTCAGCTAAGGACTTCCAGTGATACCCTTCACCTATCCCCGTCACCTTCAACCTTACGCCCATGGACTTTGTTGGTGCAGGACCATGTAAAACTTAGACCCCATCAAAGTTGTTAGAGAACCTACATATAGGCCTTGATTATAGTGGTGAAAGCCCGTGTACAACTATCCACACTTTTTGGTGCTGCTGATAGCACTAAATCGGTGCAAAGATTTGCCACAGAGGAGGCGAACAACAGAACCTCAGGTTTTATTTCAGAGTTTCCCTCTCCTATATATATATAACGTATATATATGTATATATATATATATATATAATGCGTTACCTACTACGCCGAGGTACAAGTTGACTAGAAAATAATAACAATATAATAGATTGTTTATGATTTCTTCCTAAAATATGATTCATATTAGAAAGGAAGATATATAGAACGCGGTTTATTTGCAGTTAAATGTCGGTGTTTTTATTCGGCAAAAGCATCTCAAGCTCCGTTGGAACCGTATCAGGTGATTTAACAAGATACATTTTAGTATCTGATAATAATACGTATTAAGGCTGAGATCGCTGAAGGCGCAGATAAATATTAAGTATATCGATATCAATCTATCTCATTAAAGATTATCTTGAGGACAAAATTGTGATCAATGTTATCAAAAGATAATATCGTCTTGTAATCAACTATAGACATCACTCGATACACAGAAGCGCATTTCTGCCTTGTGTGTATTAACATCGCTCATGTGAATAAGAAACGATAAAATGGTGTGTAAACGATGAATATATTTTCTGAGAAGGCTAATATGCTAGCCAGTCGGTTTGCCTCCAACTCCATACGGGACCCCGCTAACCATCCTCTCCCTGGCTTTTCATTTGCGGACAGACGCCACACTAGACGACCTGAAAATCACCCCTTCCAAGATGCATGCTATCATACAACATCTTGACACTTCAAAATCATGTGGATCTGACCTCATCCCGGCTGTGATATTAAAAAAGTGCTCCGCCGAAATACCTTCAGTTCTCCTCAAACTTCACAACAAATGCATTAATGAATCTTGCTTTCCTGTCTGCTGCAAAACTGCTTCTGCAGTACCAGTTTTCAAGAATTCTGGCGAAAGAACTTATTCAGTAAATAATCGCCCCATTAGCCTCCTCCCACTTTTCGCCAAAATACTTGAGTACATAATTAACCAAGATCTAGTCCATCACTTCTTATTCATTAACAATATGGATTGAGGCAAGCTCGTTCTACAACAGATATGCTAACTGTAAACTCTGAACGTATATACAATTCACTGGACAAAGCCAAGGAGGGCAGGGCGATAGCTCTAAATATATGGCATGAATGTCTTCTGAGGAAAATCAGATCATATCACTGGAAGAATACTTAACATGATTAAATCCTTCTTAGATAAATGAAAATGTAGGTTGTCCTCGTAAATCGTGCATTTAAACAGTATGATATAAATGCGGGAGTGCCTTAAGGGTCTATCCTGTAACCTCTATTATTCCTAATTCTTGTAGTGAAGTAGAAGAGAAAAAAAAAAGAAATTAAAAAAATACATATATAAGACACAGTTGTTCCTTCCAAAAGGTTGAGCTCTTCAACGTCCAAAAAGAATTCACCATCACAAAAAGAATTCACTGTCACTTCTTCCAACCGTCGTTTCACACTCTGCGCTCTTCACACCTGCTTAAAAAAGTACCGTATATATGCTGCCCATTTCTCCACTTATGCAAACTGACTCTCAACCAGAGCCATCTAGTTTTCCATTTCTCCAAACAGCCAATTTGCAAAGGGGGACAACTGAAACCACACAGAGCCATCTAGTTTTCCATTTCTCCAAACAGCCAATTTGTATAGGGGGACAACTCAAACCTCACGCCCCCTTGATCTACACGATCATCACATGTCAACCCCTCACGTAGTCGCTCGACCAACATGGCGGCCGTCTCTCTCGCTGCGATCTCCGCGGAACCTCTTCGTGAACGTCGCTACTTGGCTCGACGTCGCTGTCTTCCTCTGATGACACCACTACCGGCCGCACATCAAGGACGTGTCGAGGGATGCCGTCGATAGATACAGTGTTCGGGGACTGGACACTTGTCACAATGCCACTCCCCCAGCGTGTGGTACAGCGAGCATCAGGAGGTTTGATCCACACTTCCTCTCCCACTCGCACAGATGCCCTCTGCAGCATTGACTCCACTTTTTGCCCTCTCTTTGGAGCCATATTATACCAGAAGACAGCTTCTGGCGGTGAAATCTGGCCCCTTTCAGCTATAGCCTTTATTGTCCTGTGATGTCGCTACACAATTCCGTTTCCGCCTGGTCTATATGCAGCCCTGAAATAGCGCCGCACTCCCCACTTATCCAACACATTCTTCATGGCAGCTGAGCGAAAGGCAGTTTCATTATCCATTAGCACTTCCGTCACTGGACCCCTCTCCAAAAACACCTCTTCCAAGACCTTTACAATTTCACCTGCATTTTCCGCCTTGATCTCCCTCCAAATGGCAACTCTTCCTGGTCCACAGTCGACCATTGACAGATACGGCCTTTGTCGATAGTGCGTTACGTCTATCGCCAACCTGCTCCAGTTCTCTACCACCTGAACCTCACCAGCTTTGTGTGTACTCGGCGCAGGGTCGATTGATTGACACCTGCTGCATCTCTCAACCACTGTCCTAACGGCCTCCTTTGTGATTCTGGGGTCCACCTTCCTGGCCAAGAACAAGGTCCTATCCACTCCAAAATGGTGCATGTCATGCAAATCCTTCAGAGTGTCTTCATTCACACAACATATTGCAGCAGCCGCGTCATTCGGCTCATTCGGCGCCTTTAGCCATGTCTTCCGCACCCTCGTCATCACATCTGCTCTGTTCTTCGCTGAAGGAACGATAGTGACCCTAAGTTGAAGATCAAATTCCCTAATCAGCTCCCTTAACATCATCAATCGACGCTTTACTAGCATCTCGGTCGCGCCTTTCGTCTTCACTCTCCTTTCTCCTGTAACTTCGGACTGGATCCAAGAGAACACAGTGGTTGAGTCAGTCCCCATTTCAACATTCTGTAGCCCCCATTTCAAGGCTAAGTTTATGCCCTTCATAACCGCATCCAGTTCCGCCACATTTATGTGAACAACGTCGTCCTTCTTCCGCAACCAAGCAGCATCTTCTGCAGTAACACCACCTATCTCCAAGGTGACCCCCATTGCTATACAGCTTGCATCACACCACACAACACCTTCTGCACTGTTGGGTACATGCCAAACCCCTCTCAATTTATCCTCCCTCTTCACCTCTTCAATAATCTCTCTCATAATCTCCACAGTCTCTTTATCAACTACATCCTTCCTCTTCGCTCCACTAGCTAGCCTTTTGATATAACTACATGCAGTCCGTAGCCATCCTGCAATAGGGCAATGGCCCACCAGTCTTCCGCATATTGAGTAGAGTTCTCGCCTGCTCAATTTTTCCGACGCCTCCGGGATCTCATTTCCCCTCCGGAACACTAACCGTCCTTTCTGGTCCTTTCTTAGTTGGAGCCCTAACACAGCTCCTCCCTCCAACGATTCCGGGCGTTTTGCAACAAGCCCAAATGTGTTGAGATGTTTTTTACTACGTCCTCCGCAATTGTTACATCTCATCCACTAAAATATCATCAATGTAGGAACTGGTGGCTCTTCTGACTGCGTTCTCCTTGCTTAGCACCATTTTGAGGATCGCTGCTATGATTTTCGGTGCAGAATTCAGGCCAAAACCCAACCTAGTCAGGCAGTACGTTCGGCCCTTGTACCTGACCAGCTGGTATTTCCAGAATCCCTGTGAAATGTGGATCTGTAGGTATGCAGATTTTAAATCCACAATCGTCGCAGCCTTCTTAATCTGCCTCCACTCTCGCATGGTCTCTCCGCACATGTCCATCACATCGCCTCCCGTGTGACACGCAACGTGTACGTTCAGCTCTCTGAAGTCCAGTACTATCCGAATTTTTTGTTTTGTGGGCTGAACAACCGCCATTAATGGTAGCACACCTTCCACCTTCTCCGTCCATGGTCTTAAAATCCCCTCTGAGATCCATCGGTTCACCTTCTCAAATTCAACTCTTGTGTCTACTCGCAACGTATGCTCGTAGCATTCCACTCTGTTGTTCAGTATGGGAGGTTCTCCCTTCCATGCCCACTTGACTGTCCATTTCTCACCATCAAAGTGTGCAGAGAAATTTTGGTCCTCTATCGTGCAACTTTAGTCTGACCCGGCCGTTCCCGTGACACCTTTTTCGAATTGCACAACCTGCAGCCCCTTGATGTCCTCCAAATCTCACGGACTTCCTATAATTGCGTCCATCCCTAGCACCACATCGACACCCGTGACAATTTTGTTAATAACAATCGCCTGGATTGTTAGTGACATCCCACGTATCCATCAACCGAACGATACTTGTGCCACTTCACCTCTCTGCCGTCAACTGCCGTAATGCTGCTGGTTCCATTGCATGTGTCAACCATGTCTTTGGTGACAATTGTTGACGTACAGGCCGTGTCGACAAGAGCTTTTGCACTTCGTCCAGTTAGGGTCACCTCTACTTCTGGTGACATGCCCTGAAGCGCCTTGATCGAATAAGTGGGGTAGCCACCGGCGCAGTGGCTCCCCCTGTTCGTTTCATGGGACATAATCTGCTGATGTGGCCGACTTTCCCACAGCGGTAACACGTGACTTCTGGCTTTGGCTCCCTGCACTCCCGCGCCATATGGGGGCCTTGGCATCGGTAACATCTGCCAGATAACCTGGGTCTCTGCCACAGTCCTCTCTGCTTTTCGTCCTTCACAATTTCCTGCTGCAGTTTTCTTCGTTGAGCGACAGCTACGATTCCCTGCTCACTCTCTTTTTTCCTGGCCAGCACCATAGCCTGTGTAATCAACTCCGCCACCTCCATAGTATTTACACTGGGCAGTTGCTGCAGAGCTATAGAAATATCGTCCGGGAAGCCATTGATAAAGGCCATCTTAACCATCTGTCGACGGCCTCCTCCATTGAATTCTGCTAGTCCCGTTAACCTCCTGATATTGTTGGCGTAAACATCGACAGGCTCTCCGGTCCACACCATACGGCTTAGTTTGCCATATGCCACAAACGGCCTTCGGTAAACGCTTCCTTCAACTTTTCCTCAATGGCGTCAACAGACAGTTGATCCTCCTTCCGTATCTCCAGATATAGGGCCAGAGCATCACCATCAAGATACAGCGGTATCAAGCTGGCTACATCTGCGATGTGCCGCAACTTAGCGACAAGTTTTACCTTGGTCAGCCAGGTTATAACATCTCCCTCTCCAGAGAACGTCTTAAGCATTTCACTGCTGATCCTTTTTGCTTCCATAGTTCCGGCCGAAATAGCTTGTAGTGAAGTAGAAGAGAAAAAAAAAGAAATTAAAAAAATATATATATAAGACACAGCTGTTCCTTCCAAAAGGTTGAGCTCTTCAACGTCCAAAAATAATTCACCGTCACAAAAAGAATTCACCGTCACAAAAAGAATTCACTGTCACTTCTTCCAACCGTCGTTTCACACTCTGCGCTCTTCACACATGCTTAAAAAAGTACCGTATATATGCTGCCCATTTCTCCACTTATGCAAACTGACTCTCAACCAGAGCCATCTAGTTTTCCATTTCTCCAAACAGCCAATTTGCAAAGGGGGACAACTCAAACCACAATAAATGACCTCCCTGACAAAATTGTCTTTGAGATGGGTATATATGTTGATTACATCTTTAAACGACACGACAGGAAAACAAATGAACACATATATAAAGAAATGGCAGAAATACTAGAGAATGACCTCCGAACTATCTGCAAAACACGAGGGCAAGGGAGGTAGAGGGAGATAGAATATTGAGATAGAATTAGATCATTTTATGTATAATTGATTAAACGGGCAACTCGAGATCGAAACAACATTAGAGTCTAATCCCAATGAGCGAGCCTTAGATAAGGTGCATGCATCTAACTTTTTTCTGTTTAATTTTGGAGATGCAAAAAGAAATACAAACACCAAGAGAATAATTAAGTTCATGATAATAATAGCCCGGGAACGGGATTTTATGAAATGTCATATAAATGACAATATGGGTTAATATTTTTGCGCTACCTCAGATGTATTTCTGGTGTTGGAAATATGGAACAAGGTTGGAAGAAAATTTCAAGGTGCATAAAAATAACCTTTTTCAAATACGCATATATATATATACATATATATATATATACTAGACTACCCGTGACCCGTTGGGTCAGTATGTTATATTAGCTATGTAATTCATGTATGAGCGTGACACTTGTAACGTAAAGAAAATAGTTGGTTTTTTTTTTGACATAACAGAAACATTTCTATGAAAGTATATTAAAATGAAAAAAAGAATATAGATGGATTTCTATGAGTCATTCTCTTTATAATTGTTTATTTTTGAAAAAAAAACTTATAGCCATTGAATTATAACCAGTAGTAGCAATAGTAGGTTTAGGAAGAGGAGGCGTAGTAGTAGTAGTAGTAAGACGAGGAAGAGGAGGCGTAGTAGTAGTTGTAAAGAGGAGAAGTAATAGTATTTGCAAGAAGAGGAGGCACAGCAGTAGTAGTAGTAGTAGTAGTAGGAGGAGGAGGAGGATAGTGCGCAAGCAAACAAGCAAACAACCAAGAACGACAGAGTTTTAGTATTATATATATATATATATATATATATATATATATATACAATTAACTATCAGTCTTGTTTAGAGTTCCAATATGAAATAAACAGACACTTCCTAAAAAGTTCTTTCAAATTTTGAATGCTACAATATTTCTTACACTGTGTTTTGCTAAACTGCTAGGACATCTCACTCCCACATACCACCTCCGGTCGGAAATAGTTGGTGCACAAAAATTTTCAGTTTGGTCGGAAATACTTGGTGCATACAAGTTTCAAGTTTTATAAAGCAGTTCTTTTGAAAGGAAATACAGGTAACCCAAATAATTATACTTAATTAAATTGACAATTGATTATACGTACATTCTTACAATGAATGATTAAATAAATATACAAAAAATAATGCAAAAAGCTAAAACATCGAACTATTTATTCGATTGTGTTAATTTACTTTTCAATTCTTCTGATATCAAAATTGAAGTGAGCAGTTTTTTCTTTTCTTTTTAGTTGTGTTTTTGACATATGCTGAAGCCTGTAATTGTTGCCACCATCAGCCAAAATTAATTGTTCCATAGTCTCCCGCAATGTCAGGAAAATGTTGTTCAACTTTGATTTTTCTAATTCTTGAAAGCTGGTTTCAACTGCTTCAATTAATTTATCAATATTCTTTGGAGCCTTTTAGTGTTGAATGGATTGGATTGTAATAAAGTAACCTATGTCAAGCACATTCAGATCTGGACTTTTTGCAGACTGGTTAACCAGTTCAATATGCAGCCCTAATCTCTCCGATTCTTGTTTGAACACCGGATCCGGTGGCTGTACGTGTGGCTTAGCATTGTCTTGTTTAATTATGATTCGTTATGCAATGGATCCACTTGGCCATTTTTTCCGCAAATGTTTAACGTAACTAAACGAATAATTCACGTACACGTCATCAATATATGCGGATGTTGCCTGCCATGCGCTCATCCTGAGCCAGAATGGTGCCAACGATCGTTTGCATAATTAATGACGCCATATTCAGTCCGAACCAAGCAGTATCGCTTCCCTTTAACCAGAACTGTCTGATAGGACCATAGTTTTGGTTTGGGCCCCCGCATCAGAGGAAGTTAACACTTCTGGTGTTCTCGCTAACTGTAGGCAGTGGTGTAGGTGCACATGCGGCCTCTAGAGGTTGCACCGCGGCGACGACCTCCTCATCTTTGTTATCCATCAGCACAGCACAAGCCCTCTCAAGCAGCTCTTTCAATGACAGCTTGTCCATTCGGGTTGATGCTCGCAAAAGTCCCTTTGCATGGCATGGCAATCCATTCACGAAGCCTCCCTTTATCCAACACTCTGGTGGTATTTCACCTACCAGGCATGCTAGCTGCTACAAATCCGTCCAAAACTCATCTACAGTCTCCCCTGGCCGAAGGCGGTGGACGTTTACCTGTACCAATGCCGTAAACGAATCCGTCCCATAAGCTTTTACAATGGCTAGCTTGATTTCCTCGAGGTCACTCTGTTGGTCCTCCGAGAGTTACCGATACGTCGTACGAGCCGCACCTTTCAGCCACAGCAGCAGTGCTCGCTCTTCCTTATCTCATAAGTTTACTGTACACTCTCTAGCCATTATACTATTGGAACGTCTGTTGCTACGCAACTTTACCGGGGATGAGTCGGAGGTCAAACTATCTTGGAGCCATGATTAGAATACAGCCGAAATAGCTTGTATCAGAAGTATTCGTCTAACGCAAAGCAACAAAACTTTTTATTAATACGTTAAGCAGAGGTTAACTAGTCACAAGTTTAGTCGAGTAGAGTTCGTTGTTTACAACACGAGATACATGTCGACGTTGTCTATTCGCATGTCTTAAACGATCCTCCACTCCTCCCAGCGACTCGCCTTTTATAATGTTTCGGGCACACCCAATTTGCATATACCACACGAGACTGCTCGAGATCTACGCGTGACCGGATTCTTTAAAAGACAACAGCCGCCATCTTGGCCTCCTTTTTTCTTTTTCTGTCTTTCAGCCTGCTGCCGAGACAGATTCTCGCCCGTTTCTGAGGTAGGTCTTCACTATGTCTATCACAAATACATAAATTACTTTGTTTGTACGGCATTACTTGGAACTGTCATTTTCCTGGTGTTCACGTTCTTATTAAGCATTATTATTCAATTAACTTATATATATTTTTATTTTACTTATGAATATATAAAATCATTTTAGCGTTTCATATGTATTGCAAAATAATTTCTTTTTGGTATTCCCGCATTATTAACCATCTTTTATATTAACTATATCTTTATAAAATTTACATTTAACATAGTTAAAATAGTGTAACTGCGTAGGTAAGGTGATATGTGGATAGGCTCATTGAGTATTGCAAATATGCTTCCGAACTCTGGCCTGTATTTTTGTCATATTTTGGAAAGTATAACATAACCCATTATTTTGTATTTCTATTGTGAATAAAACGGCATAGGGTAATTCAGTTCATGATGCTAATAACAACTCGCATCGACATATTTATTTATTTCGATAACATATCTAGTAATTTCTATTAAAACTGTTCCTGTTTTATATATAGCAATTTCTAATATGTACCTTTTTATACAGACATTCGTTTCTTGTTAGTTATATCACAGATGAAATATATAGATTTGATTTAGAATGTTTCATGATAATAAATTTAATTTAATTATGGAAACGTTTTAACGAAATAAAACTACGATTTGACAATAATATGGAGTAGGGACAAAGTGCATATCTCTAATATATTTAAAGATATGGTGGTGCTAGTCGCAGCCTTTTTATAAGTACGATTGTAGATGTTCACTCTAACTGTCCTATCTAGTGCTTCCTTCTTTCAGTTTATTTGACTCGTTAATCTTCATCACTTTGCTGTCCAGAGTCTCAGTGATGATATATCGTATTTCACTCGGTATTTTCAAAAACTGGCGGCCTTGCAGAACGTTCTTCTTAAAGTCCACACATAGATGCTGTCTATTAAAACTAAGGTAAATAGGAATTTTATTATTTGTTAATAATCTTTAATTCTTATTATAGATATTTACATTATTTCTCATTGATTTGGCTGATGCGACGTTTTTGACGAAATGGTTATAACTAGTAAATACATAACGAACGATAGTAACTCGGTTTTCTGATATGTCAACTGCTTTTTATGAGGGTAAAAGCGACACATTTCTCGAAAGTTCATATAGTACAATTAACAACGATCAAGCATATAGTTGGCTAAGGTAACACCTGAAGAACACGTTTTGCTAAACTTAGACAATCGATAAAACATGATGTTTTAATGATATTGGCAAGTTATCCAACTGTATATTCTGAGCGAAAAACTTGATATTATCTTGGCAAATTGACGTGATGCACTATAAAGTGCGGATGTTGCATATGAGCTAGTCAACAGCTAATCTTTAAATTCATATAATGATAACGTTTCTCACTCTTTAATGTTCATATTTTACTAACCTCGGAAGAAATGGGATTAAATAGTAGTATAAGAGCGACTCAACAAACAGGCGTCGGTTAGGAGTAAGGATGAGTGAGATTGTAACGTGACTGTTACGCTCGAATCGTGTTGGTTACAGTTCCAACTTATCCCGGACCCCTACGCCGTCCAGCACCGTTAACAAAGAACAAACAAACAAACATACATAAATACTATTCGGCTTTTCTTTCTTTTCTTTTTAAATAATCGTTTATTACCGTTTGTCTTTCTTCCGGTCTCAACACCAGATTAAACAGGTTCTCTTTGTTATTGAAGGATCACGTGTCCCTCCTGTCTGCTTCACTACACGCCGGCTGTAGACAGACATATCTCGTCTTTGTCTTTACAGATCCATTTTGTTCAAGCGTGGTGTTCATTTGTCTCTAGTCGCGTCAGCGCCTATACAAGTAATTACTAAATTTAAGATTTCTTCACTTACTCTGCATGTGTGCAGAACAAAAACTATTCATGTGCGGAATTGCACGTTTAAGGTGTTTGTATGACTCCGTTATATCTACGCATTAATAATCCCCGTTTCTGAGTGCGCTATCAATAATCTTTGCGAAAAAAAATGGAACTTGAACGTATATGAAAGCTTTTTTAGTAAACGAATTCAGATAGCTCAACAACAACGAAATCTACAATGCGTCTTGATATATTTTTATTCAGGATTGTCGTCCTTGAAGACGTTGCAATGCACATCTTGGCAATATCTGGGATAGCACGTCTTCACAACTAAACGTCGCTCATAAATATTATGCATTTGTTGAATCTTGGCTCGTAAGAGTTTTCTAAATATGATTTTTTTCCAAAAATTGTTTTCAGTCGCAAAATTTCTACTCTTACTGATGAACATAAGTTTAAAGGTTAATTAATTATAAAAAATAAAACTATGTTTTCATTATTGAATCCGTTAGTTATATATATTGAATTTGTTTTCTCCCCTTTCCAGTATAATGACATTTAACTATTATATTGCTGCACTTGCTAATGATTTTATCATTTAAACATACAAAATGTTAAATGATGCTCATGTAAAAGTGATTGAAACTAAACTCTAAAGTGTCAATACAATTATTTGAATGATGACACATATTTCCGGTCAATGTAAAAAAATAATATTAAAAACTAAACATGCAAATATAAGCAGAAGTAAAAGACATCACGAATCCATGAAACAAGTAATTTCCAATAGAAAAAAAACATGTTCTAATGTAAAAGACACATAATGCTTTTGTCATCAAACGCAAATAGAAATTCATAATATATCAATAATTTTCTCCCGCTTCATATGATATTTATAACGAGATTACGTCTTTCGCCCTACAAAAATAAGTTCATCAACAAATAGATTAATGCAGGTCATTATGTATTACATTATTAGATTTCCTTACAATTATTATTATGTTAGCAAATAACACCATGATTCACTATATACACATACATTAGTATACAGGGATCTTCCACGTAAACCAACGTTGAATAATGCTATCAAAACTGTTGAAAAAACAACGGTGTGCTCTTCGTCAATTAGAAACGCTTTTGTTGAGAAATGGTACTGATCAAATGGCTGCATCTTATTAAAGATGTTCTGTCTGTCGGACGCAAACATCAATTGCAGTATTTATATTAAAATTACATTCACATATTCAATTGTGCCCATGCAATAATGTTATATTGTCTCTAATATAAAGGATTGTGTGTTTGATTATCATAAAGGGAATCGTATGTGAGTGACATGTATTTTCAGAACCTACCTCTGCTTCTTCGATGTTGGACCATCTGGAAATTTCTCATCCTGGAGGGAGACTTGATACCTGTTTTTGGATGAAGATTCAATCACTCCAAGACAAGGAATTAGTTCTATAGTTTTTATTTCACTTTCTCCAGATGTCCTGAAGAAGGTGGAAGTGGAATCGGCCTGTGTGGGTTCTTCTTCTACACACGTCAGCGTTCGTCCCCCCCTCCGTGAAGGGGAGGAGACAACGGAAAGCCGTCCGTTGTCTTCTGTGTCCAAATCAAATCTCCACGATTCAGCTAACCTGATCACATGACTCGCACGCAATCCAATCAGCTGATCTTAACTTCCGGCCAACGTGTCTACACTATAACTCACCTCTTCCTCTCTTCCTCTCTCTCTCTCTCTCTCTCTCTCTCTATTCCTTAACATTCTCTCTCTCTCCATTTTCTAACATTCCTTTCCCCCTTATTTATAAAAATGTATGATGAAGACATACATTTTTTTGCTACCCACTTTTACTAAGGGAATCCTAAGCTCACCCCACGGGCAAAGGAAATGTCATACCATTATTCAATAAATCATAAATCAAATAAATAAAATTACATCTACAAAGAATACCATGTGGCGCGAATAGGAGTAGATAGGCTCTGTCTATCGCCCGGCTTCCATACTCCTTCTTTGCCTATTAGTAAAGCGCAGAGACACTATCTCGGTGATTCGACAGAAACACCCAGCGGTAGATCTTGTTTCCTGGCTAGGGCAACGAACGCCGTTCTTCCCCATTCCCAGCACGCCCCACCCCTAAAACTGAACATTTGGGAGTGCTTGAGTATAAGATATGCCTGAGCGATTAGATTGGGTTGACCTCTTCTAATGGGTTGAGAGTACCGGATTGACAGTTCCTGGCTGCTGTTCCCGACTGGTAGTACAGGAGCCCTAACTCTTTGGTAGCGCTTAGAGCGGCTGCTCCATCAACAGTTGAATAATATCGGGTTGTTTGTAGTGCCATGACGCGCATGGAAAGGGACCCTGCACTCATCCCCGGTGGGCTTTCCTGAGGCCACAATCCTAATTGGAAAAAGGTCAGCTGATGGTCTACTTGTGATGCATGTTTGAAGCTCTGCATAACCTCTTGTTTAGCTCCCCCTTACCGAAACTTTAAAAAAAATATGACGACAGTACAATTTAAAAATAAGCTTAAACCAGGATTAGGGACAAACAAATTCAACTTGCCTCCTCCCTTGAGGCTCTCATTCACAAATATCCGTGGGCTTAGAACTAACTTAGCTGATGTTGAAGCATTTCTCTTAACAAATACCCCGGATATCTTAGCACTAAGTGAGACTAACCTACACTCCTTCATTCCCTCTAACCACTTTAACATGCCTGGATATCTCCCACTCTGCCGTAAGGACTCTGACAGACATACGCACGGACTTGGAGTTTACATTCGTAATACCCTTCCCTTGACTAGAGAAACAAACCTATAAACAGATGATCAAGCCTTTATGTGCTTTAGACTAAACATGTAACACAATATTAGCTACTATTATTTTCTCTACCGCTCTCCCACGACTCAGGACTGCTCCATAATAAACAAAGTATCTGACAGCATAGACACGGCACTGTCCCTCGAGACTAGCGCACAAATACATGTATTTGGTGACTTTAATGTCCACCACAAAAACTGGCTTGGACTCTCTACTCACACAGATGCAGCGGGCAGCATAACCCATAGCTTCGCTATATCTCACTCCCTATTACAAATTGTTACGTTTCAAACCCGTTTCCCTGACCAGGAAGAACAACATGCATCACTTCTAGATCTGTTTTTGACCACAGTTCCCGATGACTGCATAACGAAGGCCCACATCCCACTTGGGAACGCTGATCATGCAGTCCTAATGGTTGAAATCGCCCTAAGCTCTAGACCCAAAACTGAAGAGCCAGTGCTCAAAACAACGAGATATTATAATAAGGCTGACTGGGAAGCCATCAGGGAACTAATTAGAGATGCTCCATGGAAAAATATTTTCTCTCTCCCTGCTGAACAATGTGCAAACGAGACCACTGACTGGTTCAAAACTGCAATCGAAGCGCATGTTCCCATGCGGAAATTTTATAGTAAGCCCCACTCTCCCCAATGGTTTACGTCGACTTGTGCAACTGCCATTGCTCAAAAGCAGCATGCATACCGTAAGTTTAACCGACATCAGTCTAGTTCAAACAGACTGAAGTATATAGAAGATAGAAATAACGTTAAGAAAGAAATAGCGACAGCTAAGAGAGAATTTACGGAAACCACTAAAAAGCGCATCGAAGCACAAAAACTAGGAACTCGAGACTTCTGGAAAATCTACAACAGTGTAGTAAATAATGGGCAATCAACAATTCCCCCACTAACCAACAATCACGAGGTTGTCTCCTCAGCAACTGACAAGGCTAATATGCTTGCCAGTCGGTTTGCCTCAAACTCCACACTGGACCCTTCCAACCACCCCCTACCTGACTTTCCTATGCGGACAGACGCCACACTAGACGATCTGAAAACCACCCCTGCTCAGGTGCATGCTATCATAAAAAACCTTGACACCTCAAAAGCATGTGGACCCGATCTTATCCCAGCTGTGCTATTAAAAAAGTGCTCAGCCGAAGTAGCTCCAGTTCTCTCCAAACTCTACAACAAATATCTTAATGAAGCTTGCTTTCCGGGCTGTTGGAAAACTGCTTCTGTTGTACCAGTATTCAAGAATTCTGGCGAAAGGACAGACCCATCAAATTATCGCCCCATTAGCCTCCTCCCACTTTTTGCCAAAATATTTGAGACCATAATTAACCATGCTCTAGTCCATCATCTTACAGATGCTAAACAACTGACTGACAAACAATATGGATTTAGACAAGCCCCTTCCACAGCAGACATCCTAACTGTGATCTCTGAACGTATATACCATTCACTGGACAAAGCGGGGGAGGGCAGAGCGGTAGCTCTAGATATATCTAAGGCTTTTGACAGGGTATGGCATGAAGGTCTCCTCAGTAAAATCAGATCATACGGTATCACTGGTAGAATACTTAACATAATTAAATCCTACTTAGATAAGAGAAAAATCCAGGTTGTCCTCGACGGTCGTACATCTAAACAATATGATATAAATGCGGGGGTGCCCCAGGGTTCTATCCTTGGACCTCTATTGTTCCTGATATTCATAAATGACTTCCCTGACAACATTGCCTCTGAGATGGGTATATATGCTGATGACACTACACTCTATGGCAGGCACGACAGGAAGACGAATGAACACATTTCTAAAGAAATGGCAGAAACACTAGAGGAAGACCTCCAATCTGTAGTGGAATGGGGACAAAAGTGGTTGGTCGCGTTCAATGCTGCCAAAACTAAACTAGTTTCATTCAATAATTACAATAAACCCTCTCTACCACCCATAGCAATGGCCAACGACTCTTTATCTGAGAATCCATCTTTCAAACTCCTTGGCCTAACGTTCACAGGAAACATGAGTTGGAACAATTACATTGAAGGCATTGCCAGGGCCGCTGCAAGAAAGGTGGGCTCTCTCTACCGTGCTAGAAAACTACTAACATCCGAAAGTATCCTGTACCTCTATAAGGCCACCATTCGTCCATGTATGGAATATTGCTGCCACATCTGGGCTGGTGCGTCTGCTACTAGTCTCTCGCTCCTTGACAAGGTTCAAAAGAGAGTCGCAAACCTGATAGGCCCTGAACTGGCATCTAAGCTTCAGCCTCTGTCCCATCGACGAAATGTTGCATCCCTCTGCCTTTTCTACAAGTATTTTAGTGGTGAATGCTCTGACGAACTGCAATCACTTGTGCCCCCACGACGTGAGCACCCTCGACAAACCCGACAGGCTGCTAAATCCCACCCCCACACTGTAGAGATCTCTAGATGTAAAAGATCTTTTTACTCCAATAGTTTCTTCCCCAGAACCGCTAGACTCTGGTATTCCATTCCAGGTCCCTGCTTCCCCAACAGTACTGACGTTCAGAAGTTCAAGTGTAACGTGAACCGACATCTTGCTGCCCAAATCCCTACATAGTACCTCAGTAGTGTTGCCCCTGATAGTAGCCCCCTACACCAAAGTGGCAATTTGCCTTGTTTGGGGTGAAAATGTAATAAAAAAAATCCTTGCGCCCTCGAAGGTCAACAACTCTCTGTGACCCCATGGCTTCCATCTCGCATCTTAGAATCATGCAGAGATCACAATATCTCTTGTCACGCTATTACGCGTTTCCACAAGCACATGACTCATACGAGATAACAGATTTTTTTTATAATATTACGAGAGCATTTTCCTATGTCTCCCGCCGAATTACGCATCCGGAGAAAAATCCCACGAAAAAACGACAAAAAAAAAAAAAAAAATCCACAACCATTTCGAAAATTAGAATAAATATCGACTGAACCTTTGACTCTTCCAAACTTAAGAACTAGTTGACCCCTTATTCAACCAAGTAGTGTGTGTTTTTTTTTCGTACACTGCTTAATCTTATTTCTTCCTATTTTTTAACATTTTATCATTATTATTACTATAATTATTAATTAATTAACAACATGTTCTTACTTATAAATTAATTATTATCTCAATAAATTCCACAAGGCGAAATTCACTTCTCCTCCTTCTGCGAAAAAAAGACATGTTCAAGAACAAGAAAAAACCTGCACAATTATGCTGTGAGAAAACATCAATCGCATGAAAATATAAATTAAAAAAAGAAATTCTTACAATCATTCACAAAGTCTCATCTCACCAATAAAAATTACAAATAACAAAAACATAGATTTGTGGAAACACAAAATTGTCCACGTCAGCACATTTTGAGGTCAGTTTACATAACCTTTGACCACCTCACAGGATCTCAAAATTAAAAAAATAAAAATTTAAATCACAGTCGTTTACAAAATAGTCTAATTCCGCTGTGAGTTGTATTTTTTATCTTTAAGGTATCCCTTCCTTATTTGTCTCTAAGTGTTTTCATGATTGTAGTTTTTGTTATTCCTATGTAGTTTTTGTTATTCCCATGTAGTTTTTCTTATTCCTATGTAGTTTTAGTTATTCCTATGTAGTTTATATTATTCCTATGTAGTTTTTGTTATTCCTATGTAGCTGTTGTTATTCCTATGTAGTTTTTGTTATTCCTATGTAGTTGTTCTTATTCCTATGTAGTTTTTGTTATTCCTATGTAGTTGTTGTTATTCCTATGTAGTTGTTGTTATTCCTATGTAGTTTTTGTTATTCCTATGTAGTTTTTTTATTCTTATGTAGTTTTTGTTATTCCTATGTAGTTGTTGTTATTCCTATGTAGTTGTTATTCCTATGTAGTTTTTGTTATTCCTATGTAGTTGTTGTTATTCTTATGTAGTTGTTGTTATTCCTATGTAGTTTTTGTTATTCCTATGTAGTTTTTGTTATTCTTATGTAGTTGTTGTTATTCCTATGTAGTTGTTATTATTCCTATGTAGTTTTTGTTATTCCTATGTAGTTTTTCTTATTACTATGTAGTTTTTCTATTCCTATACAGTTGTTGTTATTCCTATGTATTTTTGTTATTCCTATGTAGTTGTTGTTATTCCTATGTATTTTTTGTTATTCCTATGTAGTTGTTGTTATTCTTATGTAGTTGTTGTTATTCCTATGTAATTTATATTATTCCTATGTAGTTGTTGTTATTCCTATGCAGTTTTTGTTATTCCTATGTAGTTTTTGTTAGTCCTATGTAGTTGTTGTTTTTCCTATGTAGTTGTTGTTATTCCTATGTAGTTGTTGTTATTCCTATGTAGTTTTTGTTATTCCTATGTAGTTGTTGTTATTCCTATGTAGTTTTTGTTATTTCTATGTAGATTTTGTTATACTTATGTAGTTTTATTATTCATGTGTAGTTGTTATTCCTATGTAGTTGTTGTTATTCCTATGTAGTTTTTTATTCTTATGTAGTGTTTGTTATTCCTATGTAGTTGTTGTTATTCCTATGTAGTTGTTGTTATTCCTATGTAGTTGGTGTTATTTCTATGTAGTTGTTGTTAATCATATGTAGTTGCTTTTATTCCTATGTAGTTTTTGTTATTCCTATGTAGTTTTTGTTATTCCTATGTAGTTGTTGTTATTCCTATGTAGTTTTTGTTATTTCTATGTAGTTTTTGTTATTCCTATGTAGTTTTTGTTATTCCTATGTAGTTTTTATTGTTCCTATGTAGGGTGTCTTATTACTATGTAGTTTTTGTTATTCCTATGTAGGTTTTGTTATTCCTATGTAGTTGTTGTTATTCCTATGTAGTTGTTGGTCTTAATTGCTTGTTATTTTGTTTCTGATCTGTATTGTGATCATTATTATAATTATTATTACTTACTTATTTATTACTTACTAACTAGGAGTACCCATAAAGCTATCATCAGAAATTGCTCTTTGATAACAACTTGTGTTCCCTGGGGTATGAATGAAAACAATTCTCCCCAGATTTCTAGAATTCTCCCCCTCTTTCGATAAACTTTGCGAAAAATACCATTAATTTTTCATCGGCAGTGACCATTGATCCTCATTGGAATTTGGGTGGCAATAAGCTTCCCCAAGGACTCAGTCTTAACCAGCGGAGGTAATGTTAGTGCTATATCCACTCTAGTTTCCATCCTCCTTGACCCGCCCTATATGTTAGATGTGGTGTCAGTTTATGTTTACACACACACGCACACAGACACACACAAAAAGTGGGGGTGGTATTTATAAATTATATTATTGATACGATGTGATGTTCCTTTGATGTTTACATATATAGCCGTTTCTGTGTGTCCAATTTGTATCTCTAGTTCATGGTTATTCGTCTCCACAGGTAAGAGATTTTTTAAATATTTCTGCAGTTTTTATTATTGTTAGCGATTGTATATTCTCAGCCATCCCTAGGATTCACATCTCTCTCATTATTTTTTCAGTGTCGTTCCTAGTGCTCTTACCATTAGTAGTGGCATCTTGATTTTTTTCATTTTCCAACTTCATTTAAGCTCTTTGGCCTGTTCTATGTTTTTGCTTCGCTTCTCCATCTCCTTGGAAAAAATGCTTCGATCTATCTGGACATATCCATTCTTGCTTACTGTTTTGTTATCCGGTCTTGTTTAAATAGGTTTAGCTCTTTGTATATCCATATCATATAGGATTTGTGGCTTTTATTTTCCAGAACCCCTGCGAATTCGTGCTTGTACCATTTGTCTGAGTCTTCAAGATGCAAACTTCAAGATAGGCATGGGCATGGAATATGTGCCTACATTAAAGATGGCTTCCTGTGTGGCAGGGATATCTATAGAGAAGACCCTAATTTACCTTATATGTGCTTCCCGGTTGCACTTACACGACTACATTTATATTTGCCTTCTATCGGCCCCACAACAGCGGAGTTATTATTTTTAAGAGTATATCTGAGAAAATAGACTACATCCTGTCTGCACATCCCTCGGCTAACATTCACATTTTCGGTGATTTCAATGCCTATAACGTGTAATGGCTGACCCACTCAAATAAGACAGATGATGAGGGGAGTTTCTGTCATGACTTTGCCATTGCCTATGACCTCACTTAGATTGTTCGCCTGTGTGCCCGGTACAGTATGCAAGCCTTCCAGACCTTTTTCTCTCAACTTCCCTGAGCAATGTTTATGTTCCGTTCTATCTCCTCTAGGATCCTCCGACCACTCCGTTGTATCAGTTAATATAAAAATGAAATTAAATAAGTCATCAGACGTACCTCTCCAGCGTACTGTATACTGATACTCTATGACTGACTGGGATAGCTTCCGTACATTCTTATCTGATCTACCTCTCCATTCCATGTTTAAAAAGAATATATCCTCCATATTATCAGACCTGACCGGATGGTTAATTGTAGGCATAGACCGATTCATACCATCCAAAAAATTCCAACAAAAACCTTACAACGAGCCATGTTTCTCTCCAGAATGTGCTGCTGGCATCGCGCACAGAAATCACTTTTTCCATAGCTACCAACGTGATAGATGCACTGAGACTGCTTTCAGGAACGCGAGCAACCACTGTAAAAGAGTAATAAAAATGCAAGAGAGCTATATGCTAAGTCCGTTAAATCCAAAGTAGCTGATCAGCGATTTGGTTCCCACCAGTTTTGGCAAATGGCATTTATGATCCTGAACAGAAACGTACGTTCTATCTCAACCATTATCAATGGACCAGAGGTCATCTCGTCAGAATCAGGCAAGGCCAAACTATTTGCCAAGAACTTTGCAGCTAATTCTACCTATGCGACGAAGTCCATCAGCTCCCAGTAATTCCTCCTATAACAGACAACATGCTATGCAACATACAAATATCTGTGCGTGAGGTCGCTAAACTAATCAAGAACCTTGATTCCAGTAAAGCAACTAGCCCTGACGGCATTCCAATTATAGTGCTGAAACCAGAACTTGCTCCCATACATACAAAACTGTTTAAGCGATGCCTTAAAGAAAAGTGCTTTCCAATACCCTGGAAAACCTCGTCAGTATGCCCTGTATTTAAGAATTCAGGTGATAAGTCATTTCCCTCTCAGTACAGACAATAAGTCTCATGTGTGTCATGGGTAAGTGGCTGGAATCCATATTAAATAAAGAAGTAGTCAACCACCCCAGGAGAAATAACCTCTCTGAGGGACACAATATGGTTTCCGTTCTGTAAGATCTACAGCAGATTTGCTAAAGGTTATATCTCATAGAATTAACGAATCTCTCGACAAAGGCTTCCTTTCCAGGGCAATTGCTCTTGACATATCAAAAGACTTCGATAAGTTATGGCATAAAGACTTACTTTACTTGATTTCCAGCTACAGTATCTGGAAATTTTTTCTCAATAATTAAATCATTTCTATCTGATATGCTTTTATGTGTAGTGTTGATTGGCAAAAATCAGAGGCCTGCCATATTTATGCTGGAGTCCCTCAGGTGCCCATCCTGGGCCCAACTCTCTTCCTGATCTACATCAATGATCTCCCAAAATACACACTTAAATCATTCGTTGACATCTATGCTGATGACACAGCCATCTACGGCAACACATCAAAGGCCGTAAGCGACAAAATTCTCTCTGATTCTCTCTCCTCTAATCTCCAGCGGGTGGTACAGTGGGGGAAGAGGTGGCTGTTCACTTTATGCATCTAATCTTTAAATCACATCTATCATCTATCTTTACATCATCAACGCTCTGATCCCCATCTGGCATCAATTGAAATGGATGGCTCTCGTCTTGGGGAGGCTCCATGTTTTGACAAGCTTATGGGTTTGACCTTTACTCCTGATCTGAAATGGAACACGTACATCAAGTCTGTTGCCAAAGTCGATGGAAAAATGGTTGTATTCTTCTACCGCTCCAGAAGATATTTCACTGCTGATGCAATTCGCTATCTATATAAAAGCCAAGTATATCCAAGGTTGGAATACTGCTGCCACATTTGGGCAGGAGCTGCTAAAAACAGTTCATGATTTAGTGGGGGGGAATGCCCTTTTCTTTTCCCTGCAACCTCTCTCCCACAGAAGATATGTTGCGAGCGTATCTTCGTTTTATCGTTATTTCCATGGCAGGTGCTCGTCTTAACTCCAATATCTGGTTCCCCTAGCCAAGCTTTCACAATAAACACCTGTCTAGCTGAAACCACAATCAATAATTTTCCGCGATCTGTATCTGTGCCTAAATCAAAACGTAGATTCCATGAAGAAAGCTTCTTAGAACTACACGCCTGCAGAACTCTCTACCGCTTGCCTGTTTCCCTCCTCACTTCAACATGGATGCCTTCAAGTCCAACATAAACAAATTCATGATGAACTGCCCCATTAAGTAATGATAAAACTCCAATACTAATTAATACTGCAACACTATCCCATTTTTTACTGTACAAAAAATAACCCTTATCTCCGAGTGGCTTCTGGGCCTTGATAAGTTGTGATCTCTATGTAAAAAAAAACAACTTCTGCACAGTTTCCAGTATACTGACTTCCCCACTTGATCGTGCTAATTTGTATATACTTTTTTGGCTAGTTTGTTGCATTCCCTTATTATGTGGTTTATTGCCTTTATCTTTGTCTACAACCTGCATTTGCTGTTTTCCTGTGTCTTGGTGATTTTTACGTTGATGTGATTGGTTCTGAACGTGTTATTTTGTGCGGCTGTTATTAGGGATTTAGTTTTCCTTTTTGTAGTCATTTTCATCTGTATTAACCTTCTTAGTGACACACAATATGGTTTCCGCTCTGCGAGATCTACCGCAGATGTGCTGACGGTTATATCCCACAGGATTAGTGCATCTCTTGACAAAGGCTTCCTTTCTAGGGCAATTGCTCTTGACATATCAAAGGCCTTCGACAAGGTATGGCATAAGGGTCTACTTCACAAGATTTCCAGCTACGGTATAACTGGAAAGGTTTTCTCAATCATTTCTCTCCGATAGGCTCATAAGAGTAGTGGTAGATGGACAAAAATCGGAGGCCTGCAATATAAATGCTGGAGTCCCTCAGGGGTCAATCCTGGGCCCAACTCTCTTCCTGATCTACATCAATGACCTCCCTAAACACATACTTAAATCATTCGTTGACATCTATGCCGATGACACGACCATCTACGGCAACACATCAAAGGCTGTAAATGACAAAGTTCTCTCTGATTCTCTCTCCTCTGATATCGAGCGTGTGGTTCAGTGGGGGAAGATGTGGCTGGTTGCCTTTAACGCATCCAAAACCAAACTCCTATTCTTACATCATCAACGCTCTGATCCTCAGCTGGCATCAATTGTGATGGATGGCTCTCGTCTGGGTGAGGCCCCGAGTTTTGACAAGCTTCTGGGTTTGACCTTTACTCCTGATCTGAAATGGAACACGTACATCAAGTCTGTTGCCAAGGTTGCTGGAAAGATGGTGGGATCCTTCTACCGCTCCAGAGGATATATCACTACTGATGCAATTCTCTATCTATATAAAAGCCAAGTACGTCCAAGGATGTAATACTGTTGCCATATCTGGGCAGGAGCGGCCAAAAACAGCCTATCATGCCTTGACAGAGTACAAAATAGACTTCGTGGCTTAGTGGGGGATGCCCTTTTCTCTACCCTGCAACCTCTCTCCCACAGAAGAGACGTTGCGAGCCTATCCTTGTTTTATACTTATTTTCATGGCAGGTGCTCGTCTGAACTCCAATCTCTGGTCCCCCCTCGCCAATCTTTCACGAAAAACACCCGTCTAGCTGAATCCACTGTGAAAAATTTCCCCCACTCTATATCTGTGCCTAAATCAAAACGCGGATTCCATGAACAAAGCTTCTTTCTTAGAACTGCACGCCTGTGGAACTCCGTTCCGTCTGCCTGCTTCCCTCCGGACTGCAACTTGGATGTCTTCAAGTCCAATGTTAACAAATTCCTAATGAACCGCCCCCTTAATTAAACACTTCATCAAATCCCCACACTAACGTAATGTACTTGCAATAACTCTTATCCCTGAGTGGCTTCCGAGCCTTGATAAGTGGTGATCACTGTGTAAAGAAAAAAAATTCGTTAGCCTCATTTTTCGTCAACTTTATGAATTCCTGTGTAGCTGTTTCTCTTCCCATTTTTTGTCCTATTCCTCGTCTCGTTTTCTGTTTTTTGTTGTTGTTGTTTCTTCCGGGTCTCTTGCTGCAGTAATTATTCTTTCGATGCGTTTTTTATTATTCCATTATGTATTTTTCTGATTCGTTTTTTATTATTTACACAGTCTTCGATACAAACCAGCCATCTTCCTCCGTTTTTCCTTTTCACATTACGTCGGTCAGTATTATCGCTTGGGTATAATGACTTGTGCATTGTCATGAGTTTCCTGGTGTTCTGGTCGAGATTCTTTAGTTCGTCTTTGGTGGTTTATAAACGGTCCCTAATACCATACTAGTGACACTTCCTGCGCATTTACTCCTTTAATAAGATTTTAAATAATAATAATAATAATAATAATAATAATAATAATAATAATAATAATAATAATAATAATACCTTTTATTATTATTATTATTATTATTATTATTATTATTAATTATCTATTATGTTTAAATTATTTAATTAGTTTTCAATTTTTGTATGTGTGTAGATTGATATATTACCTTTAATATAAGGTCCAGTCCATTTGATATCATCTATTTGACTGTGGCTAAACAGTATAGCTGTTCCTAAAAGGCTTAATAGTATTATCCGATTAAGCCAAACATTTTAGGAAGTTGTAAAAAAGTGTTTATACACCGCAAAGATGTATGGGTCAAATATTGTCAATTCTTGATCTTTTCTTCGAATTACTATCCTAAATAGATAACTAAACCTCATGTTTTGCCGGTTTTGATTTCGGCTAAAACAAAAAGGTGTCTGTTGGATAGGAGAAAGCAAAAGCGTGACTAAAGTACGCTTTAAAAATACACATATTATAGCGATCACTTTTTAGACATGTTCCATGTATTAAACATTTGAATAACCAAAGTATTTACACAAAGATGAAATTACTTTGTGTTGATGATGCCATCCAACAAATAAGTGTTTTGTCTGATGTCTTTTAGAAAGTCTATGTGAAAGAGAAATACTATTCTTTATAGAAACTCACATCGTCTAAATAAATGGTTGGAAGATGCCCCCAACGAGATTTGTAATAACCTTATCAAAATAAGAACTCTTATCTAGACAGCCTGCTCGCAATGATCCTCAATTTTTTAATTCATTGCTGGTCTTTAACGCCACCTAATTAATCAATGCCTTAAAATTAGAGACATACCTGAAAAATGGCCATTAGCGACTATTTGTCTATTCTTCAAGACGGATGAGAATAGGAAATGTTTACTCAAACATTTGTGCTGCCATTCTTCCAAAACTATGCTGTCTAATCGCTTGACCACAAAAGCAATAAATATTAAGTTAAACATAGTTTCGTAACAAATGGATTCTGGTGAACAAATCATGTGACTTTAAAGGAATCACGCATGCAACTATGTAGAATGTCCATGCATCAGACACTGTTATTTAACTTTTGTTTCTTATGATGTCCCCCCAAACCCCGTACTCTTTCTTATTCTTCCTGGCGCTCGTTTTCTTACTACCAGAGTGGATTACAAAAAAGTTCTTTGTTCCGGTGGAGTCTGATAATTTTCCCAATAATAGTATTAGCTGTCTTCAGAGAAGACTCCATCAAATCAGGTAGTTGTAAGATGTATGCACTTAGAATCTACATATTAAGAAAAGCAACCACATTCCAATCGTGTTAACACCCACGTATCAACTTCATGTCAGATATGGCCTAATGACACTTGATGACACGACGCGATTTAAGTATTCTGCTGTTATAGTAGATGCCGTTTTTTCTTAACAATCTGCAATGAATTAAGGCTGTAAATAATGTCCCTAGTATGTTCTACCTCGCATCAACAATGATTGTGTCACTGTGACAGTCACATCTTTCTAATATTGTACTACTTTGTCGCCAACCTATCTTGGAATGTTACATCTAAACTTCTTCCCATATTTCACATTTTGCAGAGATATTAGTGTAGAGTCTGTGTTAACCTCATATAAAGTCTATGAACAACCATTGCGTGGCCTGAATCTCTTTCGCTAAAATTCAGAAAGCTGCATTGAGATCTCATAGCCACAGCACGCCATGCACACCAATTACAATGTGTACTTATCTTTTTTCACACGAGCTCATTAAAGATGGCCTTGCAATACATCAGTGAGGCTTTATTGAGGCGATTCCAGCCTTAATCACCAGAAACTGTATTTTTTTTGTTGTAATCCCTGTGTCATGGTACAGCCTGTTAAAATCTGTGATCAGCTTAAAAACAGCCAAAGAGTTTAAGGCAACAGAAAAATACATACGCCACTGATTTTTAAATAATTACGTCTAATTTACGTCTCGGAAGATTCGTGTAGACACGTTTCTGGAGAAAACGATTAATCAGAATTTAAATATACTTTTACAGAATATTACACCCAAAGTCAAGCTCCCTACGGAGCAAAGCAAAGTATATACCATGTTCACTCTCGCCTTATGTTCTTTTTAGATGTACACTGTTTAAATGGTGACGGATTTGCATTATTTCAAGAATTAAACTCTGACTCGGGCTCTGCGATGTTAGTGCTATTCTTAGATTCGACGTGCCATTAAACTGTAATGGTGAGAGGCAAAAAAATGTTTTCGTTATTACACAAACCCCACTGCATATTTAAGATAGCCAGATTTCGGATTTATATTATTTATTTACAATAAAAATATCGAAGTCCGTAAAGAAAAAGTTGGCACAAAGCCGAAAAATTAGAGAGATGGGCAGAAAATGCCGATCATGACAAATAAACGGTGCTAAAAATACCATAGATACTTTCTACTTTAAATCTACTCGAACTACAACATCGCGATTTCACTATAAATTGGTCAGTGTATGCCCTTTATCAAACAGCATACTATGATATATTTATAACGAATATTTTTTATCAAATATGAAACAGAGCGGTAAGTGGTTAAAATGTAAAAGATGATACAATGCAGGGAAACTGTTAATACAAATATCTTCGCTCTTTTCTAAATTCTTGCAAATAGAACAATTTACTATCCGATACGTGCTGCCTGTCCGAACGCTTTAATACAGCATGCATTACGATAACATCGAAAGCGTGATTAAAAATTACTATAAACCCACAGCGATCAATGTTCGCGTCAGGCAAGAGGTATAACAAAGAAAAAATGGCCACGACGTTTATCCATAGATATGCTATTAAATGAGGTAACGAAACGTCAGGTCATCTAATATGCATATAAACCGTAGACGGTTTCAATGAAAAGCCTATTTATCAGAGACGCGATACTTTTTGCCAGAAGTGAGATTTCTCAAATTTGTATGTTTAATCTGTAAAAAAGAAACGAATAACATAAATTGTGAAACTGCAAGGAATTTTACATTTCACAACAATCAAGATAACATCTAAAGGAAACCCACATCTTGTCAAACTAGACGATATGTCACGTAGGTCATAGCGGGAGGAATATTTAATAAAATAAAATGGAAAAAGATACAAAAAGATGGCGGATGATTTCTCTCACACACTTGCTAATTTATTATCTTAAAATGGATGTTAAACTTAACTTCCACTTGATTTTGGAAATTGACACAGGACTGACCTTTCTCTACGAAGCCCAAACTCCTATTCAAAAGGCACCGTCTAATGCACTCAAGTCTTCCTTATTTGTAGGCAAGCAAACGCCAAAGACATCTGCCTTTCAAAAAGGTTAGACAGAAAGAGTCTAACATGCTCAGCTCTAATGCGAACTTTTAAACAAGATTCGGATAAAGCTGAATGGAGTGAACTATTTAGCTGTAGACGACTTCCATGCTAGTCCTCCAGAACACTGCTTGCAAGGTCAGAAATAATTGTCTTCTAAGCCTATCAGTTGTCGAAACCCAATTGCTATAATCACTGTTGAATGACAGCACGTTCAGGATGCGAACTATAAGAACTGAAACAAACTCAATCAGCAGCACAACCATGCGACAATAGACTAAGGCGTGAATTAACATCTCGTTCTCATCAATGCACTGTGCACAAACATGCGTACTTACCAAGCCAAATATATTGAAGACTCTTGTCACACCAGAGTGAATTCTGGATTACCACCCAGGCCAAAGATGCTTCATCGTAAGTTAAACACCTCGACTCGGGTGTCCAAATCCAGAATTAGTTCACTGCTTCCTCGTCAAAGATATCCCGTCAATTTAATTATCTCTAACTTTTACTATTAACTAATATGCCACAATTTACATCGATTTATATTACTTACTTACAATACATTTGCGAATGGAATTAAACGTTGCAGCACTCTGCACTGTCTTCATACACATTTTTCCAAAATGTGTGTATTGCTTAAAACAGTTATAATTTCCACAAATCATTGCCGTCTGCGTCATATGGACAACACATTAAGACTGTATTTCCATGTACATATATTCTTTCTATCCATTTACAAAGTTTGTCGCACCTTACTATGTTCTTATAAGTTTTTTATATGATTTAAAATACGTCACGTAATCTAATTTATTCAGTAAGAATATTAAACGTATAACACAAGTAATGGCGGTAATTTCTATATTGAAGTCTGACTAGAGAAAGCATTTAGGATCTGTCATGAGATTGCTATTTATACGTAATACCATTGTATTCGTGCTTTTTTTTAGACGGTCGTCACCACTTATCAAAGCCCGGAAGCAACTCAGGGATAAGGGTTATTGCAAGTACAGTACGTTAGTGTGGAGATTTGATGAAGTGTTTACTTAAGGGGCGGTTCATTAGGAATTTGTTAACGTTGGACTTGAACACATCCAAGTTGTAGTCAGGTGGGAAGCAGGCAGACGGAACAGAGTTCCACAGGCGTGCAGTTCTAAGATAGAAGCTTTGTTCATGGAATCCACGTTTTGATTTAGGCACAGATAAAGAGTGGGGGAAATTTTTCACAGTGGATTCAGCTAGACGGGTGTTTATCGTGAAAGATTGGCGAGGGGGGCCAGAGATTGGAGTTAAGACGAGCACCTGCCATGGAAATAACGATAAAACAAAGATAGGCTCGCAACGTCTCTTCTGTGAGAGAGAGGTTGCAGGTTAGAGAAAATGGCATCCTCCACTAAGCCTTGAAGTCTATTTTGTACTTTGTCAAGGCAGGATAGGCTGTTTTAAGCAGTTCCAGCCAAGATATGGCAGCAGTATTCCATCCTTGGATGTACTTGGCTTTTATATAGATAGAGAATTGTATCAGTAGTGAGATATCTTCTGGAGCGGTAGAAGGATCCCACCATCTTTCCAGCGACCTTGATGTACGTGTTCCATTTCATATCAGGAGTAAAGGACAAACCCAGAAGCTTGTCAAAACACGGGGCTTCTCCCAGACGAGAACTATCCATTTCAATTGATGTCAGATGGGGATTCGAGCGTTGATGATGTAAAGAAAGGAGTTTGGTTTTAGACTCATTAAAGGTAACCAGCCATGTCTTCCTCCACTAAACCACGCGCTCGAGATCAGAGGAGAGAGAATAAGAGAGAACTTTGTAATTTACAACCCTTGATGTGTTGCCGTAGATGGTCGTGTCATCAGCATAGATGTCAACGAATGATTTAAGTATGTGTTTAGGGAGGTCATTGATGTAGATCAGGAAGAGAGTTGGGCCCAGGATTGACTCCTGAGTGACTCCAGCATTAATAACTCAGGCCTCTGATTTTTGTTCATAGACCACTACTCTTATGAACCTATCGGAGGGAAATGATTTAATGATTGAGAAAACCTTTCCAGTTGTACCGTAGCTGGAAATCTTGTGAAGTAGGCCTTTATGCCATACCTATCGAAGGCCTTTGCTATGTCAAGAGCAATTGCCCTAGAAAGGAAGCGTTTGTCAAGAGATTCATTAATCCTGTGAGATATAACCGTCAGCACATCTCCGGTAGATCTTGCAGAGCGGAAACCATATTGTGTGTCACTAAGAAGGTATTTTCTGCTGAGGTGGTTGACTAGTTCTCTATTTAATATGGATTCCAGCAACTTACTCATAACACACATGAGACTTATTGTCTGTACTGAGAGGGAGATGACTTATCACCTGAATTCTTAAATACGGGGCATACTGATGAGGTTCTCAAGGGAGTCGGAAAGCACTTCTCCTTAAGGCAACGCTTAAACAGTTTCGTAAGTATGGGAGCAAGTTCTGGTTGAAGCTTTTTCAGAACTGTATTATTTAAGTAAGAGGCTAGATAAGCGCGGGTTGCATTAAACGTAGAAAAGGATCATTTTGTAATCAGCTCGGAAGCAACTCCACATAATTATATTCATAAGAACTTCTTAAACATAACATTAATTCGGGGTTAAAGCTCAGCAAGTTTCTTACTATTTAAACAAATGATATGATTGAGAAACACTAAAAATACACTTTTAAAATGTTACACATAAGGGCCTGTAGAATAGAGCGGTCAGATTTGATATTTTATTAGGCATACAGGCTATATACTCAGGGTTTAAATCAATGGACGATCAAAATGATGTATATTTTTCTTGAAACCTTAAAGGTTTTGTAAACAGAAATAATGTTAGAAAAGTAACGGAAAACAGACACAAGGTGAGAATTCGTTATGGGCCAATTTTCTTAAAGACAGTTAAAATATATTTACAATAAACAAAGATGATTTCATCAACAACAGAAATATTTGAAAGAATAATAGTATGGAGTGTAGTAATCAGCAATGGTCCGATAAAATGTTACAATAAAAATAGTTTTAAAGTCGGTTAAAATAATATTTACAGTTAACAATAGTAATGGATGACGTAAGATAGAAGAATGAAATAAGTTTTGATATATTCACGTAAACATGAGGCCGAGAGGCAGTCAGATGAGTTCATGTCAACGGGGATGAGAGCTCTAGGGAATTTGTATTTTCCTTACGATAGCATGAGAGAATATCTATATAAAAATATAGAAGGGAGACTTTGCAAGCATCTGCGAAAAGTCACAGACGAATGGAAATACAGTTATATAAAATATAACCTGTTTTGATGGTGCTTTCTTTTTAATGGAGATACTCTCGTTTATAAAACCACAAACAGCTGCTAACCAGCAAAAGTTGGATATGCAATATAAGAAGGTATGACAACAATTGTTTGGTGTGCAACATTAACGCGAATATCCATTTTTGTTTATACATTAATTGTTAAAGAACTGTTTCTAAAATTTGCATTTTCCTGTTACGTGAACGGCTCAGTTGAATAGCGCTGTATAGAGAATAGAACAGAAATGCCGTGTTGAAATCTTGTTTTGTAAACCGTGTAATTTAATCTATAATACGTCATTAGTATTGCAATTATGAACTCGTTCATATATGAGAAACCATTTATGCAACATTTACTGTTACACGTTATATATTTGATATTTATATGAGCACCGTATATCCACAAAACATGACGTCAGTATGCTTACAACGTACATCGTCAGAACTGACTACAATTATTAGACAGTTTTACTGTAATATACGTTTATAATAGTAAATAATGTTAGACTCTCGTAAGCCGAACAGAAAAAACATGGCTGAAGAGAGCCTAACATTATTTACTATTTACCATTAACTGACCCCCCTTATGTTAGGCTTGAAACCAATGGTAGCAATGTTTTTCTGACCTTCTGTACAATTATAAATATATATATATATATATATATATATATGTATATATATATAGTGAGACGATTGAAACGTAATTATATATATTGAAAATTTATTTATAATTATATATATTGAAAATTTATTTATAATTATATATATATAAACTTATTTATAATTATATATATTGAAAAGGTTGACACGTAATTATAAGTTTAATCTCGAAGGTTCTATCGCAAGGTACCAAAAGCAAAAAAAAAAAAAAAAAATGAATAAATGAAATAATGAAAAAAAAAAATTAAAAGCATTTATCCCCCACACCCACCACATCCCTTAAGTACCAGAACAACCCAAGCGTGCTAGCTACTAGTCAGTTTTTGAGATGACCTTGGAAGAAAGAGTCGGTGCCTTCAGAGCTAAGTTAAAAACTTTATCCATAACTGTTGAAATGTATCCTGTCTAAATTTTGCCAATTTTTGTGTATTATATATAATTTATTTATTTATCTTTGTTCTCTTATTGCATACTTACTAAAAATTGAAACTCCTTAACATTACCTATCATGTCTTATTACTCGTGTTTTAACCTTTTTTTTTGTTAGATACGTCTGTCATTACCCTTAACCTGCCTTTAAATAAGATTCCCCCAATCTAAAAACAACAGGTTCTGGGCCGGTTCCCGGCTCCTCATCTGTTGGGCTGAGTGTCAAGTGACGAATCCTTGACGAGTACTACTACCCTGTCTCCCTGCAGCCGAAGCCGCTAGGAGACCTTCCCCATCAGACGAACTAATGGGGGTAGTTATTTATTTGCCGCCCACCTCGGCAAAATGTGGCACAAGGCCGGAAAGTTGGGATCCAGCAAGCTCCCCTAAAGGAGGGACACTCCTGCAATTGCAAAAATTGCCTGAGTAACCCCGTCGGCATTCTCCGGTAGGGGCGCCTCAGGCAGTAAGCCATGAACTTACTCCACCGGAAAGCCCAGTGGCAAGACCTGGGAGGGTGGACCTCCTAGGTATTACGCAGGCGGCGTACCTCAGTCCAACAGGTGCTGGTCCGGTTCCCGGCCACTTACCTCTTGGGCTGAGTGTCAAGAACGGATCCTTGACGAGTACTACTACCCTGTCTCCCTGCAGCTGAAGCCGCTAGGAAACACATCCCCATCAGACGAACTAATGAGGGTATGAGACGAATGGATTCACCAATCATTTTTATAACCAAAGGCTGTGCTAAAACACCCAATTAAAACGTTTGAAAATTATTATAAAAATTGTCGAATTTTGGATTCAATCAGTTTGCCGTTTATACTACGCCACGGACCGCATTTAATTCTTGACCGCTATCTTGGTTACAGATCTGAACTACGCCGCCATCTTTGTTCAACAGAATATCTCAGAAGTTTACAGGTTAACCACGCCACGGACCGCATTTGATTCTTGGCCGCCATCTTTGTTACTGATCTGAACTACGCCGCCATCTTTGTAAAACACGATGTCTCAAAACTTAGTATCTTCTATATAAATAAAACATTATATGTATGTGTGCGTGTCTGCCTGTTAATATTTAACCGATAAACTCTTCCAGTATTGAGCAGATAACACTTAAATTAAAAGAAAATCCAGGGAAATTTTGTAACCAGTAACATTTTTCTTAGATAGACGAATAACGCCTACAAAATCTATCGGCAAGTTAAATTCCCTTTAAATTTAGCTTCATTAACACATTACACAAACATCCTATACAATTTCTTCATTTTATATTAACGAATCATATATGTCGCACTATATTTTTATAGTGAGTAACGCTTACGTTTCCCAACAATTAAATTGTTATTAATGTAAAGTTTAAAATAGTCTCCAAGGATATTTACTTATTTACTTTCGTCTTTTATTTCATATTTTGACACATGATGTAAATTTTTTTTTTTTTTTTTACACAGTGATCACCACTTATTGAGAAAGATTAAAAATAAAGACAAATCGATGAATATATAATTTTTTACCTTTGAAATTATCTTTCTCGTTGGAATAATATCTTTTAAATTTTTATTTAATTTCTATTTTAGGCGTGACGAAATACGATGAATTCATATGAAAACCGATTATAATATTTGCGACGACATTGGGGAATGCGTAACCTTAATAGAGATTTTGAATTCTTTATTACGATGTGTTACTTTTAAAAATGATTAAAATATATGGTCTTTATTTTATTATCATTATTTTCATCTATGGCTTGAATTATAAGAACTTTTGAATTTTGGAGATGAGGATTGGTTATTAGTATTATTTGGATTCGTCGGAATACTATTCTCAAAGAAGCAACACATATGATGGGAGATAACCAGGTTCTAAGCATACCTGCTATAAAATTATATACGATATCGGAACCATTAATTATAAACAATAGATAATATATACAACTAATAAGTATAAACATTAAAATAGATAGATATACGTTAATATATAGTAATAATTAGTAATAAATAATAATATTTACAACTAGAAATAAAATAGGTTTAAGACCCCTAAAATTCGTATTAGAATTGTCCGCAAGAACCCGTGGCACATTGGTTAGAATATTTGGAAAAAAAGCAATTGCTAAAAGTGATCTTCTCCTGAAAGTTGAAGGATCAATCCTCAGTGTGGGCGACCGAAAAATAAAATTGCTTATTTCCTAGGATCTCTATTCAGTCATGGCTGATGAAGCAAGAGCGTGCTACACCCGTGAAGTAAATAAAGAGTTCCGCTCGAAATTCTGTCCAGATTCTCTAGTTGAACAAAGACATTCCCGAGTTCGACAAGATCCACCTGAAGAAGGTCAGAGGTTACATCGACGGAAACGTTGTCAGAATCACACTCAAGATGAGATAAGTAGTCCGATGAATCCAAATAACTTAGATACTGCACTTTTTACTCTCTCTCTCTCTCTCTCTCTTTATCACTCTCGCTCTCTCTCTTTATATATATATATATATATATACATATATATATATGTATATATGTGTATATTAATTAAGTAATATACTACCGAATCTATTAAGAAATACACTTACCGAATCAATTCTTTGCCAATTTACCTTAAATATTGCAAATGTTGATCAATATTTTCAATGAAATGCAAATGCTGTGTTTAAATAGGTTTTACTTCTATTCACCAACATCCTGCATCTGGCATTAAAGAGGTTAGTGTAGAATTAGAAGCCCGATTTCTTAAGACCTCCTACGTGGTAAGTTGTGTAGTTAGACCCTACTTCAAATTACATTCATGCATGTTGATGCATTGAGACGTGGAGTAGAGATAAAGTTTCAAAATCTGACATGTTCGAGGAAAAAACTACAAGAAAGAACGTCTACGCTAAAAACTGTATAATTTTTCTTACGTGAAGATGTGTTTCAGGAAGTTTATTTGAACATATTCACTTTAGGTACTTGTAAAACATTTACTGTGGTTGCAATATTGCGGCAATGTTTTACAACTGTGTGCGACCGATAAATTTACTACTTTTGACGTATAAAACAAAACCTTGTTATAGGCTGCACATAGACTTTGGTAGATAAATGCTGGTAAATGTGAGAAGTTTCCTAGATCAGTAAAGTGAATCTAACTTCTTAGTATAGTATTAATTAATAGTTATATTAATGAGGCAAAAATACCAATACGCAGAATAATATTTATTAAAATTGATGCAATAACACCTACTAGCATTTAAATGATTTGATAGAATGAAATAGAACTGCACGCCTGTGGAACTCCGTTCCGTCTGCCTGCTTCCCTCTGGACTACAACTTGGATGTCTTCAAGTCCAATGTATACAAATTCCTAATGAACCGCCCCCCTAATTAAACACTTCATCAAATCCCCACACTAACGTAATGTACTTGCAATAACCCTTATCCCTGAGTGGCTTCCGGGCCTTAATAAGTGGTGATCACTGTGTAAAAAAAAAGCCTCATGAAAAATGATTATCGAGTAGAAAAATTAAAATAATAAACATATTCAGTAAAATCTATATATCTATAAAGTGTATGTCTGTGTGCCTGTCTGTCTGTGTACATTGCCCTACACAATATCTCTGTCAATTTTCAGTCTACAGACTCGAATTTTGATATACAGGGTACTGAGATTTGGGAAAATATTTGTAGTGTAAGAAGCCCCCAGACGTACCCCTCCACCGTACTGTATAACGATACTCTATGGCTAACTGGGATAGCTTCCGTACATTCATATCTGATTTACCTCTGCACTCCATGTTAAAGAAGGAAGTGTCCTCTATAGTATCAGATCTGACCGAATGGTTAATTGTAGGAATAGACCAATTCATACCATCTAAAAAATTTCAACAAAAACCTAACAGCCAGCCATGGTTCTCCCCAGAATGTGCTGCTGCTGCTATCGCGCACAGAAATCACTTTTTCCATAGCTACCAACGTAATAGATGCACCGAGACTAAAACTGCTTTCAGGACTGCCAGCAACCACTGTAAAAGAGTAATAAAAAATGCAAGAGAGCTATATGCCCAGTCTGTTAAATCCAAAATAGCTGATCAGCGGCTTGGTTCACACCAGTTTTGGCAAATAACAAATAGGATCCTGAACAGGAGTGTGCGTTCTATCCCAACCATTATCAATGGACCAGAGGTCATCTCGTCAGCGTCAGACAAGTCCAAACTATTTGCAAAGAACTTTTCAGCTAATTCTACCCTATGCGACGAAGGCCATCAACTCCCCATATTTCCTCCTATAACACAGAACAAGCTAGGTAACGTGCATGAAGTCGCCAAGCCAATCAAGAACCTAGATTCCAGTAAAGCAACTGGCTCTGATGGCATCCCAATTATAGTGTTAAAAAAGCGTCAATCAGAACTTTCTCCCATAATTACGAAACTATTTAAGCGCTGCCTTAAGGAGAAGTGCTTTCCGACTCCCTAGAAGACCTCATCAGTTTGCCCTTTTTTTTTACACAGTGATCACCACTTATCAAGGCCCGGAAGCCACTCAGGGATAAGGGTTATTGCAAGTACATTACGTTAGTGTGGAGATTTGATGAAGTGTTTACTTAAGGGGGCGGTTCATTAGGAATTTGTTAATTTTATAAATTTTATTCTGCGTATTGGTATTTTTGCCTCATTAATGTAGATCAGAAAGAGTGTTGGGTCCAGGATGAACCCCTGAGGGACTCCAGTATTAATACTGTGGGCTTATGATTTCTGCCCATCAGCCACTACTCTTATGAGCCTTTCAGAGAGGAATGATTTAATCATTGAGAAAACATTTCCAGTCATACCGTAGCTGGAAATCGTGTGAAGAACGCCTTTATGCCATATCATAGGCCTTTGATATGTAAAGAGCAATTGCCCTAAAAAGGAATCATTTGCAGAGAAGTTCACTAATCAGATATATCCTTTAGCACATGTGCTGTAGATCTACCAGAATGGAAATCATGTGCATGTCACTTAGAAGGTTATTTATGCTGAGGTGGTTGACTACTTCTTTATATAATATAGATTCAGCAACTTACTCAGGCCGCACAGGAGACTTATTGGTCTGTATTGAGAGGGAGATGGCCTATCACCAGATTTCTTAAATACAGAGCATACTGACGAGGGTTTCCAGTGTGTTGCGAATCAATTCTCCTTAAGACAACGCTTAAACAGTTGTGCAAGTTTGGGGACAAGTTCTGGTTGAAGCTTTTTCAACACTATAATTGGAATGACGTTAGGGTCAGTTGCTTTACTGGAATCAAGGTTCTTGATTAACTTAGCGACCTCACACACAGATATTTGTATATTGCATAGCATGTTGTCGTTTATAGAAGTAAATACTGGGAGTTGATGGCCTTGCTCGCATTAAGGAGAATAAGATGCAAAGTTCTTGGCAAATAGTTTTTTTTTCTGATTCTGACGAGATGGCCTCAGGCCCATTGATAATGGTTGGGATAGAACGCACGCTTTTGTTCAGGATCCTGTTTGTTATTTCCCAAAACTGGTGGGAACCAAGCCGCATCTCAGGTACTTTGGATTTAACGGACTGAGCATATCACTCTCTTGCATCTTTATTACTCTTTTACAGTGGTTGCTGGCAGTCTCAGACATTTATTACGTTGGTAGCTATAGAAAAAGTGATTTCTATACGCGATCACTGCAGCACATTCGGGGGAGAACCCTGGCTGGGTTTTAGATTTTTGTTGGAACTTTTGGATAGTATGAATCAGTCTATACCTACAATTAACCATTCGGTCAGGTCTGATACTATAGAGGAACATTCTTTTAAAACATGCAATGCAGAGGTAGATCAGATATTAATGTACGGAAGCTATCCCAGTCCGCCATATAATATCAATATACTTTACGGTGGAGTGGTAGGCCTGAAGACTTATTAAATTTCATTTTTATCTTAACTGGTACAACTGAGTGGTCAGAAGATACCAGAGGAGATAGAACGGAACATGAACATAGCTCAGGGGAGGTTGTGAGAAAAAGGTCTAGAAGGCTTGCATACTGACCGGTAGTATCGGGCACACGGGTGGGTTCGTGAACAATCTGAGTTACGTAATAAGCAATGGAGAAATCATGACAGAACCTCCCCTCATCATCTGTCTTGTTTGAGTCGGACAGCTATCCCACATTGTGGGCATAGAATCACCACAGATGTGAATGTTAGCTGAAAGAGGAGCAGACAGGATGTGGTCACTTTTTTCTGATATACTCTTAATGATAATTACTCCGATATTGTGGGGGCGATAGGGGGCAAATATAAATGCGCTGGTGTAAGCAAGTGCAACTCGTAAGCACATATAGGATGAATTAGGATCTTCTCTGGAGATATTCCTACCACACGGAAAGCCATCTTTAATGTAGGCACATATTCCATGCCCATGACGATCTTGGGGGTCAGATTTAGATGTTAAGTTAGAGAATAATTATGAATCCATCTAGGGAAATGGTCGGCCTAATGCCAGTTTCGCTTAGGAAGAATATATATCGTTTCCTCTTCTGCAATTGTGTGTCAACCGCTAGAAGGTTGGAACGTAGACCCCTGATGTTGGAGAAAGAGACATGGTAGTAGGAGTCTACGATGGAGGATAAGGTCTAGGTATATTCGTGTATTTTTCTGGAGATATTTCCTGGTGAGGTTTTGGGATTTATGGAACATGTCTACAGACTTGGTTAGAGTAGGATAGCGCTAGAAAGTAAGAGAGAAGAAGACAGAAACTTTTTCGTAGCACACGATAAGGTAAAGCCGTAACAATTTTCCACCAGAAAGGCCCCACCAGAAACTACTGAATGGTACAGAGTCTATTCACCAAATTTCAATACAGCAGCACCTGCTGATAGGACAGCCTCCTTAGTGGTTAATCCTAAGTTCGCATTCCTGACTATCTGGCGGATAACATCAGTCCAGTTGAAACGTTTACCTTCAGCATCTTTACTAGTGACATTGCCACAAGGATAGACGTATGAATAGAAAATTTGCGACATCTCAGGCTACTGTTCACCCAAGTACTACCGACCTAGAAAACAGCTTTTTCTTCGCCCTTTATCAGAAAAATCACTCACTGGAAATGAAGACTGAGGGACAAATAAGGAGACGGGAGATTTACTGGAGCAGCCGATAACAAATCTACAGTGCATTATCTAATCTCCATTAAAACAAATTAGGTACAAGGAAATTATTACTATCTACTTAAAATAAGTCCGTTGCTCCATTTCCAATTTAGGAAACACTTTAACAGTTCAACCTTACTATAAGCCGACATTTCTTCTTTGTATGTTGCTGGGACAAGAACCAGTAGCCCAGAAATAGCTTATTTCACATCATTTAAACTCGTAAATCGTACTATATCAACGAGTTCTAATAATTATATAGGTAACAGCAGGAGAAGCAGCAGAGGGTAGGGTAGCTAATCCCAGCATGCATTTTTCTGTTCATGTTCCTGTGATTTTCAATCAAAAGACAAAGACTTTCACTGCTGTTATCCGTTAAAGAAAAGAATAGGAAAGCATGTATGAAATATTAGAGGAAGGTAAAGTTAGAAAGAGGGGGGTTGTGAATTCGTTGAGAGGGAAAAGAAGAAAGAGACGCGGGGTAAAATGGAGGTTATACACATAAATACATTTGGATACAAGTAACGGATTACAAAGAGGATATATATACATATATATATATGTATATATGTGTGTATATATATATATAATATTTAATATTATAACATAATGAATTTAAAATAGTGAAAGTGAATTCAATAGTAAAATAAAAGCCATTAAATATAAAGAGTTAATAATAATCGAATACAAGGACATTATAGTCAGTTCGTGTTACGGTAATGCTCTTTTGCTAAAATGTTTTTAAAAAATTAAGTGGAAGCCAGATAATTCCTATATGCTGAATATTTACAAAGACAAAAATCTGATAGTTTTATCAGATTGATAGTCACCGTGCACACTAACTGTACCCGGGAAATTTAGATGGTTGAACGTTCATGAAAAGCGAATGATGATTAAAATAAATAAGTAAAAGAACATAAGGAAATAGCGAGAACAGAAATTGAGATCGAGTGGATGGGAGCATGAGAGATGGTGAGAAATAAAAACGATTGAAAATAAACGAGTAGATAGAGAGAAATGTAGCTTGATTGTTAGAAAGAAGAGAATGTATGACCGTCCATGAGTAATTTATGACATTTACATGTACTTTAACAATGATAGTTTTTTTTTTCACATGTATTTAGACATTTTATCTCAATTACTAAAACCTCGATTTTTGTGAAGTATTTGGAAATTAAAACACATTTAAAAATATTGGATTTCAGATACCGACTATGCCGTCGATAGTATAGTAGATGAAGCTAACTGATAATAAAATCTATAAGAAATTAAGACAATTACCTCAGGTTTGAACAGGCACCTATATAATAGCATCTATTTCAGTTTTTTTCCAAAGTGTTCTTCATAGATTCTTAATTAACTTTCTCGCTTCAAATAGGTTATAAAAAATAGACTAGCATGCAGAAGAAGTTCCAAAACCTATTCTTCATCTGCGTTTTGCAAAATATTGATTCACAAAAAAATACAGTTCATTGTAGGATCATCTTCAACAATAAAGAAGGCTGATAGAATATCAAAGATTTTAAATAGTCCATTCATTGTTTCCATAAAGTCTTTAATGTACTGTATACAGTGATATATTGTAGACGATCATATTATGTAATACGTCTGCGATTACGTTTGAAGTTCAATTAGCGTAAATATAGATTACTAGCAGGCTGCCGGACGTTGCCCACTCGAATGATAGGCATAAATATTATATTTTAATTAATGTCGAATTCTTATCTATACTCCTATAAATTCATTTTTCTTTTGTACGTATTGATATTCATATTAAACCCCCTCCGATCGATTTATTTAAAAAGTAAATACCATTTTCTTATATATGGTATGTGGAATTGCATTCATCTGCAAAAGATCTAGCTAATTTTCATATTCTTTTAAACATTCACTTTAATTTATTACCTATTAGTTGCTTTGGTTTTCTTATGGGATGATCATCTGTAGTTGACTATTATGTGTAATTATATTCATGCAGATATTCTACATGATTTATATTTGCTTAATATTTGCGTAAGAGGGTTAGAGTTAATACAAAATTGCTTCAAAATATATTTCTGTATACGTATTTAACAAGTTTTTCCTACCGAACTCCTCCTAGAGTTTTTGGTCTACAGACAGAAAACTTCATATATAAGATATTTGAATCCATGCGAAACTTTATATTTGGGTTTTACCCGGGAAAAATCGGTGCAAAAGTGGGAAAATAAAAAAAAGGAAATTTGCCAGGTGAAAGCATTACGTAGTAGCTATTGGTTCATGTTTTAATTTTTAGCCTTGCAGGAAACATGTTTTCATAGCCCAGTCATTTAGGGCAGAGGCAAAATAAATCGTGAGCTGAACGTCTTGGTTTCGATTCTCGGTGGTGGCGCATAAGTCTATACCATACTTTTTAAATCATTACTATATATTTCATCCAATCTATATATCTATAAAAGTGCAAATATTTGTCTGTCTTTTCTCTATGGTAGTTAAGGAAGACTATTATACAGAAAGGCATAACTTTACATATTCACACTTTTAAATATACACATATGCACATAACCTTATGAACAGTAAATAGGGCCCGAACAAAGCCAGGCGGAACTGCTAGTTTCTCATAAAAAGAAATACCGTATGTATTAAACGTATGGTAAATTCTCATAAAAAAACGATGAGAAACTGATACATATGCATGCGAGTATTGTTTTTTTTTCTTAGCAGTTCACGGCTTGTAAGTAAAAATAATTCTTGAGCTTATATCAAAACCAAAAGACAAAAAGACAGTGAATCTTTACGATAACAATTTGTTTCTTATTTTCCAGATAGAAATCGACTAAATTTTTTCCACATATTGGTATACCTTATATACCAAATTTCAAGTCTGTAGATAGAAAGGTCCTTGAACATATGAGTTGAGATGTGCCCTCACACACATTTTCCTTTTAATAGATATACGAATAAGACTCTTATATTTAAGCTCATAATATTAGTCATCAACTGGTTTAGTAAAGCGAATAATTTCAGAAACGTATGATTCCATTGAAAAAAAATAAACCGTATGTGTATTAATTAACTAGCATTTCATCCCGGCGTTGCCCGGGTGTTTGAATGTGTATGTTGAGCAAAAAAAAAAAAATGGTTGTAGGAAGGTAGTCTCAAACCGTACCCCAAAGAAGGAAAAGAATGAGAAAAACGTGACGTCTTTGCTGTTACGACCACCGCCAAACCGGAAGTGACGTAGGTTTAAATTAAGGCTAGACAATCGAAAAGAGGGGATATCGGTGCAAAAAAGCGACATCTCCCTGTAGAAAAGTGCCCAGTTGAAGATGAAGAAATTAATGTTTTTAGACAATTTTTCGATATTTGTCGTCTGAAAGGTCGAGCTTAAACACGATAATGATCTTGTGAATATCCGTCGCCTCTGTCGAAAGTTTTAGGCGGAAATGCAAACACACGTACATAATTTATATATTGATAGCTCAAATTTTCGACCAAAACCGATTAAAAAGCTTGCTTCTGAATACCCTTGATGTAAAATTTTAAATGTTTAGACCAGAAATTGTTTGAGTAATTTAGTAGAGATCGCAGCGGCCCATATTTTTAACTTTGACCCTTATTATGACCCATTAACATTTATTGTTTTGGGCTCATATTAAGTTAGTAAGTTATATCTATGTCCAAGGAACCTATATCTAAAATTTCAATTGCTTATACCTAAAAATGGCGGAGGAGTTCTCAAAGGTCACATCGCTGGATTGTGACCCCTTACCAGCACGCTTTCTGGCCGGAAATAGATTTTTTTTACACTGAGATCACCACTTATCAAGGCCCGGAAGCAACTCAGGGATAAGGGTTATTGCAAGTACATTACGTTAGTGTGGAGATTTGATGGAGTGTTTAATTAAGGGGGCGGTTCATTAGGAATTTGTTAACATTGGACTTGAAGACATCCAAGTTGTAGTCCGGTGGGAAGCAGGCAGACGGAACAGGCGTACAGTTCTAAGAAAGAAGCTTCGTTCATGGAATCCGCGTTTTGATTTAGGCACAGATATAGAGTGGGGGAAATTTTTCACAATGGATTAAGCTAGACGGGTGTTTTTCGTGAAAGATTGGCGAGGGGGGACCAGAGATTGGAGTTCAGACGAGCACCTGCCATGGAAATAACAAGGATAGGCTCGCAACGTCTCTTCTGTGGGAGAGAGGTTGCAGGGTAGAGAAAAGGGCATCACCCACTAAGCCACGAAGTCTATTTTGTACTCTGTCAAGTCAGGATAGGCTGTTTTAGCAGCTCCTGCCCAGATATGGCAACAGTATTCCATCCTTGGACGTACTTGGCTTTTATATAGATAGAGAATTACATTAGTAGTGAGATATCTTCTGGAGCGGTAGAAAGATCCCACTATCTTTCCAGCGACCTTGGCAACAGACTTGATGTACGTGTTCCATTTCAGATCAGGAGTAAAGGTCAAACCCCGAAGCTTGTCAAAACACGGGCCCTCACCCAGACGAGAGCCATCCAAAACAATTGATGTCAGATGGGGATCAGAGCGTTGATGATGTAAGGATAGGAGTTTGGTTTTAGATGCATTAAAGGAAACCATCCACATCTTCCCCCACTGAACCACGCGCTCGAAATCAGAGGAGAGACAATCAGAGAGAACTTTGTCATTTACAGCCTTTTATGTGTTGCCGTAGATGGTCGTGTCATCAGCATAGATGTCAACGAATGATTTAAGTATGTGTTTAGGGAGGTCATTGATGTAGATCAGGAAGAGAGTTGGGCCTAGGATTGACCCCTGAGGGACTCCAGCATTTATATTGCAGGCCTCCGATTTTTGTCCATCTACCACTACTCTTATGAGCCTATCGGAGAGAAATGATTTAATGATTGAGAAAACATTTTCAGTTATACCGTAGCTGGAAATCTTGTGAAGTAGACCCTTATGCCATACCTTGTCGAAGGCCTTTGTCATGTCAAGAGCAATTGCCCTAGAAAGGAAGTCTTTGTCAAGAGATTCACTTATCCTGTGGGATATAACCGTCAGCACATCTGCGGTAGATCTTGCAGAGCGGAAACCATATTGTGTGTCATTAAGAAGGTTATTCCTGCTGAGATGGTTGACTATTTCTCTATTTAATATGGATTCCAGCAACTTACTCATAACACACAGGAGACTTATTGGTCTGTAATGAAAGAGATGACTTATCACCTGAATTCTTAAATACAGGGCTGATCTACATCAATAATCTCCCAAGACACATACTTAAATCATTCGTTGACATTTATGCTGATGACACTACCATCTATGGCAACAGATCAGATCGTAAATGACAAATTTCTCTCTGATTCTCTCTCCTCTGATATTGAGCGCGTGGTATAATGAGGGAAGAGTTGGCTGGTTACTTTTAATGCATATAAAACCAAGCTTCTATCTTTACATCATCAACATGCTGATCATCACCTGGCATAAATTGAAACAGATGTCTCTCGACTTGGGGAAGCTTAATGTTTTTACAAGCTTCTGGGATTGACGTTTACTCCTGATCTGAAATGGAACACGTACATCCAATCCGTTTCCAAGGTCGCTGGAAAAATGGCGCTCCAGTAGATATCTCACTACCGATGCAATTCTCTATTTATGTAAAAGCCAAGTACGTTCAAGGATGGAGTACTGCTGTCACATCTGGGCAGGAGCTGCTTAAAACAACCTATCCTTCCTTGACAGTGTACAAAATGGATTTCGTTGCTCAGTGGGGGATGCCTTTTCTTTTCTATGCAATCACTTTCCACTGAACTGTCCTTGTGAGCTTCTCTTGGTTTTATCGTTATTTTCATTGCAAGTGATCGTTGGAGCTCCAATCTCTGGTCGCCAATCTTTCACGAAAAATATTCGTCTAGCTGAAACCATTCTCAATACTGTCCCCCACTGTTTATCTGTCCCTAATTAAAACGTAGATTCCATGAAAATCTCTTTTTTAGAAGTACACGGCTGTTGAACTCTCTTCCGTTTGCCTGACTAAAACTTGGATGCCTTCAAGTCCAACATAAACAAATTCCTAATAAACCGCCTACTTAAGTAATACAATTTATCAAATCTCCATTACTAAAGATTACTACGATATTATCCCATTGATACATTACTAACGATTACTACGATATTATCCCATTGATACATTACTAACGATTACTAGGATATATCCCATTGTACACGCAATAACTCTTATCTTCCAGTGGCCCTCGAACCTTGATAAATAGTGACTCCCATGTAAAAAAACAACAACATTATTCCATGCCTCACGCTAGATATGAGAATATATTTTTCACTTCTAAAATGAAAAAAAGTTTTTAAACGCTTTTAATTCTCAATTTTTTCTTGCCTGATATCAATAATGATAGAAACGGTATGTACATCGTAGCAAGATATGCCTCTAATTATATAAAGAAAATAAATATATAATTTTGTCCTCTAAATTAAGCACTATTAACGACCCTAGTTCAACGATTCTAATAGGTTCAATATTTTTCAACCTGATATTTCTCTACTTACACAGATTCAGCGGGCAGTACAACATGTAGCTTCTCTATATCTCACTCCATATCACAAATGGTTAGGTTTCCAACCCGTTTCCCTGACCAGCAAGCACAACACGCATCACTTCTAGATCTGTTTCTGACCACCCACTCGGGAACGCTGATCATGCAGTGATAATGGTCGAGATCACCCTAAACTCTAGAGCCAAACTGCAGAGCTAGTGCCCAAAACAACGACATATTATAAAAAGGCTGATTGGGAAGCCATCAGAGAGCTTATCAGAGATGCCCAATAGAGAAATATTTTTCTCTTCCTGCTGAACAGTGCGCAAATGAGACCAATGAATGGTTCAAAACGGGAATTTGGAGCATATGTTCCCATGCGGAAATTTTATAGCAAGCCCCACTCTCCCCAATGGTTTACTTCTACTGCGCAACTTTCGAGGTCGTCCTTAGCTTTCTTTCTAGTTTTACTCCTTTTCTTCTTTCTTCGATTCTACCAATGTCTTTCCGCCACCGTTTTATATTTTCTTCAAGCTGCCTCTCCCAGTGTGGCCTTCTATCCTTCATTTCTCTATAATAATAATAATAATAATAATAATAATAATAATAATAATAATAATAATAATAATAATAATGATAATAATAATGGTAATTGTTATACCGGCCTTCCTTGAACAGAGGAATTTACACCGATTAGCACTATAAATTTACACCGATTTGCACTATAAATAGCGCTAGTAATTCCAACACCGGTGAGAGAAATGTGACTGCACTTCAACTGCTTGCCGAGTGCCCAGCAGATATGCACGCTTTTCTATCTTTGTACATTATTGTTAATACACTTGTTCCTTGATTGTTCTTATTTTCACTGTTGTTCCACGACACAACAGATTGGCGACAAAGAATCGAAACGGCCATCACTGCAGAGAATCACCAAAAGTGATTGAAATAAAAATTCGTAAAATCTTTACGGCAGAGCACCATCGTTATTTCAACAGATATATATACGCAAGGATTAACAGCGAATTAATTACCACAATAATAATTTGGCGACGAGGAAAAGCTTTCGACCAAAATCTACAGCGAAAAACGCGAATGTTGTCAATTATTTAATAATTGAACACACTTACCAAGTGTTTTAGAAAGGGAAAGGTGTTCATTTTTCTTCACCAGAAGCCATTTTTCCTATGGTAAGAATTTTCTTCTGCAAAGTTAAATGTCCAAAACCAACTAGCAAATACCGTGTAAGCTTATCCTTATTTCGATAACATCTGGGATTTAATAAAAACACATTTGACTTTGTCAAGAGAAAAAGAGACAGGCCGTGAAAAATAATTATTCGCGTACGTAATTTGTGCTTAGCAAACACGTAAAGAATCAAGTCATTTTTGCAAAAGGCAAAGAGGGTAAAACAAACTAAAAGGTTCCCATATGAAGTCGTCGGATATTTAAAGCGACGGATTTTATATTTGCTACGTAAAAACGCGTGCAAATACAAAAAATGTTAAACAAATGTTATTTTGCTGGATTCGTTCTAGTAAGACTAGAAATATAGCGTTCAACAAATTAAGTTACAAAAGGACTGCTAAACTGTTGTTCTTCAAACAAAAGAATTGGGAAAGATACTTGGTTGATTTTTTTTACTACTTACAAAACGGTTTTCTGCAAAAACGTATCTTTTGTATAGGCGATATAAATATATGAATGTTACTAGAAGATAGGAAGACGACTACACTACTTATGCAAGTATAGTGAACAAGCATTTTGACGATTTTAAACTAGAGAAATTATCATCATTATATAATTTTAAATGTTTAATATTTGTGCAATGGCTGGTCTTTAATAAAGACGTTGAAATCAGGCGTCCTGTTTTAAATAAACTCAAAAACGAACTGAATTTAAAACTACAATACTTAGCGGAAGACTGTGAATGGTTTATTGCGTTGAAACAAGACAGTTGTGACATAGAGGAAAGCGGAGTGTCGCATATTAAAAAGATCTATCAAAAGAAGAATCCGACTTCAAAAAATAACCAGAAAAAGAACAGGGAAAAGATCCACCTGGACCATGTTGGAGGTGTGGAAATAAACATTGGTACAATGAGTGTCCTTACAAATTTAAACAATGTGACAACTGCCACCAGAAAGGGCATAAAACATCGCATTGTAGAAAAAAAAACTGGTAGAAAAACATCCATTGAACTTACGAAAATTGAACCTGAGGAACAAAATATCCGGATATATGCACCGATCAAAATGTTAAAAAGAAAGTAAGGCTACAGGTGGATAGTGGGTCTGACATTTCTATTATTAATGTAAAGACATGGAAGAGGCTTGGGGAACCTATTATGATTACATAACATAAAACCGCGAGAAGCGTCAGTGGCGAGAAAATACCTTCGAAGGAGAATTATTGACGAATATCTGTTTCCAGAATATGGCCGAAAAAGCAAGAATTTTAATTATGCGAAAATCAAATAACCTCGTGGAAACTGATCTGTTCGAAAAGTTTAGACTATGGGATCTGCCTTTGTCAAAAGGTTAAGGATTCGAATGTGGAGGCGGAAAAACTTCAGAGGGAGTTAAAAGAGAATTTCACAGACGTATTCTCAGGCGGTTTCGGAAGGTGTACGTACAAAAGCGATAGCAAAATTTGACGTAAAATTAATTGAACAGTCAGTGTTCAGAAAGAAAAGAAATGTTCCATACGCCGCGATAGAACAGATAGACGGTGAATTAGAAAGACGCGAAAACATGGGTGTCATCGGAAAAAATTGATCAGAGTAAGTGGGCTCCACCAATGGTTTACATCAAAAAGAAGAGTAAGGAGATTCGGGTTCGCGCCGACTTCGCGACAGGCTTACAGGGCATTGCAAGATCACCAATATCCTCTTCCGAGCCTTGAAGAGATATTTGCAAAACTGAGTGGAGGGAAATATTTTTCTAAAATCGACCTTAGTGACGCGTACTTACAAGTTCCATTCGATGAGGAGTGTCCAAAGCTGTTATGCATTTATACCCATAGGGTATAACAGACTTTCTTTTTGGGTCAAAGTTGCCCCTGCGATTTTTCAGCAAATTATGGACATTATGTTGAATGGGTTGGATTTAGCAGGAGGGTATCTGGACGATGTGTTAATGAATAGCGCTAGCAAAGAACAACACAAAGCTCATGTAAACCAAGTATTCAAAAGGATCCAGGATTAAACTTTAACGTCTGACTTGTTTTGTCACATTATAATCCCAAGCGTGAAATTATAGTTGCAAGCGATGCCAGCTCCTATGGCATAGGAGCATGCTTTTTATACAAAATGGATGATGGAAAAGTGAAACCCATAGCACATTCATCTCGATCACTTTTGCCAGCCGAAAAGAACTACTCACAAATTGGAAAAGAGGAGCTAAGCATTATATTTGCGATAAAGAAATTTCATCGTTTCTTGCACGGTAGGCAATTACTGTTACGAACAGACTACTAATCATTATTAACGATTTTCGGATCTAAACAGAGACTACAAAAACGTACGGAAAATAGACTCCGAAGGTGGGGTATCATACTTCTGAATTACAATTTTCAAATGGAGAATGTAGCATCAAAAAATTTGGTCATGTAGACGGGTCATCGAGGTTAATACCTAAGCAGACAGAACCATTAGAGGATATGATAATAGCAGCCATTCAAGCGTAAGTTGAAGTAAAAAATACGTTATGTGACACAATAAGAGAACTTTCAGTAACGCTTGATGAGATTAAGAGTAAGGCAGGTGGACGAATTTATTACACGCACGAAAGAAAGGATCAACAATAACGAACTGGATGAAGAAATTTATTCAATTTGCGATAACCTCCTGTTATATAGCGACAGGGTCGTAATTCCTGTGACATTTTAGAAAAGAATACTCAAGGAATTCCATGTAGGATATCCAGGTATATCAAGAATGAAAAGCCTTATGCGCTCTTTCGTTATTTGACCAAACATGGATAAGGATATAGAAGGAAAAAATCAGGGAGTGTAGAGGATGCGCATTAGCCATGAAAGCTCTTCCGACTCAATTTGGATCGTGGTCAAAACCGGACCGACCTTGTTCTCGGATTCATTTTGATTTTGCAGTACCGGTAGATGGGTTATACTATCTCATTGTTGTAGACAGTCTATCTAAATGACCGGAAGTATTAAAATGTAATAATCCCACATCCTATGTAACTATCAACTTCTTGTATGAACTATTCGCTAGGTTTTGAGTAGTAGACTGCATTGTTACAGACAATGGAACGCAATTTACATCTACCGAATTAAAACATTTTTGTGAGGATCATCTAATCGAGCATATAACCATTCCGCCATACAACCCAAGAGGTACTGGACAAGCAGGGAAATTCGTTGACACATTCAATAGAGCTCTGAAAAAAGCTAGTGGGTCGCCGACGGATAAGTCAATCCTAAAAAAAACGATAACAAAAAAAACAGTATAAAGTTGGAGAAAGAGTCTTCTACAAGATTTACAAAAATAATAAGACTTTCTGGGAATCCGGCATTGTTGAGAAACAAATAGGCAACATGGTCTACATGATTAAGGGACCAGACTTCGTGCACAAACGTCACACTAACCAAATTCGGAACAGATACGCGCACAGTGAGGTGACCAGATCGGCCGAGGAGGACATCATGGGCACAGTGTTTGATACTTTTCAGGTGCCCGTACCAGTGACAGCTCCGGAGAACAGAAGATCAAGCAGAAAACGGAAATGAACAGAATTGATTAGGGTGAACCCAAAACAAAAACGTTATTAATCCCAGACGTGATATTTTCAAAGGGGGGTGTTATACCGGCCTTCCTTGAACAGAGGAATTTACACCGATTAGCACTATAAATAGCGCTAGTAATTCCAACACCGGTGAGAGAGATGCGGCTGCACTTCAACTGCTAGCCGAGTTCCTAGCAGATATACAGACTTTCTTATCTTTGTACATTATTGTTAATACACTTGCTCCTTAACCGAGCCTCGACAAGATTGTTCTTATTTTCACTGTTGTTCCACGACACAACAGAAATAATAATAATAATAATAATAATAATAATAATAATACCACCAAAGGGCCAAGAAGGGTCAACGAGGATGTAAACGCCGAGGAGAGAGCGCTGACTGACTCACTCAAATTTCAGTATAGACCAATGGCCACTGCCAGCGAGAAATCAATGGCTGTTGCGATAACGCAAATTTATTTGCAAATGCTATCGAAGGAGGTGGAGACAGCTGGACGTCTGGGGAGACTTTTTGTCACTAAACTTCCAGAGAACACCACAGGTCTCTAATCATATCTTTTGTTGACTTGTGTGAAAGCTCCATGTGAGCCAATAATAATGAACAATCCCCTCCGCAACATCCCAATAAATATGATTTCATCCATGAACAAGTTAATTTATGCATGGGCCAAAACGGTAAGTTTGAAATTTCAAGTAAAAAAAAAAAACAGTGAAAGAAAATGGACTCACAAAACCTGGGTGGGTAGTGAGGCTGGAAAGTTGATCAACAAACTAAAGAAATCAGTCAAAGTAAGATTAAATCGATTGGAAAAAAAATATGGAAAAGTAGAAATGTTTCCAGCGGGGGAGGGTCAACAAGAAACAGGAAACATTGAAATAAAAAATAGCAGCAAATTAGTCGATACCGATATCAATATGAACCAAGCAAGCAAAATATGACTTTTGAATACAATGGAAGCCAATTTTATTAGAATGTAAACGGAGGAAAAACACGAATGGAACAACCGGCTCCAACAGAAACAAAACGCTACTGGAAAAAGATATGTGATAAGCGACATGACTATATGAAGTATGCCGGATAGCTGAAAGACATGAAGGGATGTTCACAGCAAACCTAACAAGATACAGTAAAGGAAATCAAAAGGAAACACTTACGATAACTCTCCTAAAATGGCTAAACGGAATATACACGTACTGGTTTAGAAAATGAACTACACTACATGAAATACTAATTCAGAACCTACAAAAATGTATTTAAAAAGCAGATATGCGAGAATTGGTTGCCAAAGGTAGAACCAAAAGAAACATCCCCAGTAACTACCGGCCAATAACATGTTTACATACAATGTAGAAAATACAGCACAACTAGAGGAACACATTTATAATTCGCTTCATAATCGGGGGCTGTTTATAAGGAACAGAAAGGATGCTAAAAAGAAAACAAAGCTGAACTCATGACCAATCATACATGAACTAAAGGATACTGAAGGAGTTACAAACGAGAGAAATTCATGGTATGGATCACTTACAACAAAAATGAGAATGTGCAAAATACGAAGCAAGATGATCATCTTAATAGACAATGCAATTAAAACACGAAGAGTTGAACTACATACATAACTGAGATTAAAATACAAGACGCGATATCTTCCAAGGTGATTCTGTATCACCATTATTGTTCATGAGAGTCATGATGCTTCTAAACTGTATACTAAAAAACACCAAGCCGGATACAACAGGAAGATCAAAAGCAACGGAAGATATTATACTACCCAACCAAACGCAATAATAACCCTAGGTCAGCATCATAGCTACCAATATCAGAGTATTCTCGAAGCAGATATAATCAGAACAATACAAATGAAATAGAAAATTGGAAAGGAATATGTCAAACGAATAAGAAAACTCCTCAAAAGTAAACAAAGAGTAGACACCTTATTACAGTAACAAACACATGGGCAGTATCACTAGTACGATACTCTGGACGATTAATAGGTTAGACTAAAAGAAAAACTTGAGCATCTTGCTCAGAGGACGAGGAATACCTTGATGATGCACACTGCACATCACACAAAAGATGATACTGACAGACTGTGCGTAAAAATAAAAGAAAGAAGAAAAGTTCTGATTTGTATAGAAACTGTGTAAATTACACAAGAAAATAATTCTAAACATACATTATACAGAACACTGAAAATTATTACTGCAGGTAAAGACACTGAATAAACCAACAAGACAGAAATAGAAAAACACGGGATAAACCTAGGAAAAGAAAATGGGAAAAGAAATAATTATATTACTTAAATTAATTACTACACAGACAATTCATAAGGATGACAAATAATGAGACTAAAGAAAAGTCACTTATATAGCAAAAAAAAAAAAAACTAAACAAAAACGTGATTTCCTAATAACAGCTGCACAATATAACGGGATTAAACCTGACCACATCAACGCCAGGTTTGACAAATGGGGACCATGTGTACAAAAAAAAGCGAAACGATAAGCCATATAATAAGCGAATGCAGCAAAGAAGTCCAAAAAGAATATAATAATAGACATGATGAAGAGGGAAATGCAGTACACAAGGGATTGTACAGACAAATCAATCGGTGACACTTATACAAATGGTACAAGTAAAAACCGGCAGCGATACTTAAAGTCAGAAAATCCTATGAGGCATTTATAAACAGACGTATAAACCCATCTAAGCAAGGAAACCAAATTTCATACTAGTGTACAAAACAAAAATATCCTGCCAGATTGTAGATTTTGCCGTTTCAGCAGACAACAGAATAAATATCAAAAAGCAGGAGAAGCAAATACACTGAATTAACCATAGAGCAAAGAAGGAATATGAAAGATGAAAAAATTCAAGATTACACTACTAATAGTAAGAACGTTAAAAACAATACCGACAAAGCTTTGAAATAGAATGAGAGAGATGAGAAGCAGAGGGATGTCTGATATAATACAACGGATAACAGGAATAAAATGGTTGAATTAATGAGAAAAACGCTTGAATGCGGAACCTAACACCCATGCAGCACAACCTGGACATTCAGAAAATGCTGCAGATGTAAAACACAAAGGAGCATCATATGAGATCATGAAACCTGAAACTGTATAATTGTATGTTAACCATCTGCCTCCCTCCATGTTTGTGTGTGTACAAACATCAAATAAGTGAGGAGTGTCAGGGAGGATGGAAAACCGAGGATAGAAATCGCTAGGCAGGCCTCCGCTCGATGAGTGCAAAGAATACTGGCGCTTGAGGAGGCGTTTTGCCACCCAAGTTCCAGCAAAGATTAATGGTCGCCGCCAATGATGAATTAAATGCAAGCGGCTGTTACAGTAAAGCAAACCTTTCTACAACGGTTTTCAAGAGAGTTGAGGAGTACTGGAAATCTAGGGAGACTTGTTCTCACATAGACTCCAGAGAACACCACAAGTTGTACTCAATGAGAAATCTTTGATGATGTGTGACTACTACTGGTATAATAATAATAATAATAATAATAATAATAATAATAATAATAATAATAATAATAATAATAATAATAATAATCGAAAGCGAGTTAAACAGACACTTGGGTTGAAAGCAAGTAGAAAAAGTCAAGCAACTGAATAAAAAGTCGGGAGTAGAAAGATAGATTATAAAAAGACTGTCTTAAAATTAATAAAGAAATGAATTCTAGAAAAAGGTGAAAATATTTATTTAACAGTCAACTAGTAGAATTCTACAAAAGACTAAATAGAAGGTGTAATAACTATTCTATTCTTTAAATTTGGAAACAATCGAACGTGCCATTAAAATTAAATGGAAAACACTTTTGTAAAGTTCATGTGCAATGAAGTGCTTTTCCAGATAAATTGTGAATAGGAAATCTGAAATTGCAGATTTGTTAAAAGAGAAGAAACAAAACTTTTGAAATGATGAAAGACGGTAAAAAGTAAGGGCATACTTATTTAGCACTTATGCAATAAGATAGATAAAAGAAATAGTAGAAAAATAAATACCAGAAGACTGCGAAGAATGCTTAATTCGTATTGATATAGTCCACGCATCAAACTCTAATAACATTGGAAGTAATTTCCTCCGGCTGCAATGCATTTTGTACCGGTTCAACAAATTCGGGAAGGCTCCATTGAAATCCTCTTGTATGCGCATGTTAATGACTCTCGTCAAGCCTCCTTCATTTCCGAAATTGCAATATAACGACAGCTCTTATGGTTTCCTTATATTTAGAGAATAAACGAAAGTCACGGGGAGCAAGGGCCCGACTATAGGCAGGAAAAGTACTGTCTTTATGCCCATCTTAGTCAAATAGTCTGTGACAAGGATTGAGTTGTTGACTGGTTCATTGTCCTGTAGAAAATGCCGCTGAACTGATTTGAAGAGTGCTGGCATCTTTCGAGAGAATCTCCCCCTGAGCTCCTTTAAAATCTCAACATATTTTCTTCTTATTTTTAATTGAAATTCATTATTGAGATGGGTATTATTTATTATTTTTTATTGCGAATTATTATCGCGATTACAACCTGACGAAGGCCAAAGGGATAGTTGGTCGAAACATCGTGAAACAACAACTAAGAAAGATGAGGATAATAATCCGCAATAAATAAATTAATATTTTTTCTTGTTGATTGTTTGTTCAGTCGGAACTGTGTGCATGTATGCTATAAATTGCTTTAAAAAGGTGGGCCAGCGTGGGTCTCTGGGTTGATTGGATCTGTCTGACCTTTTTAAGCCTGGAAAGACCAGCATGCTTCCACTGGGAACTCTTCTTCTTTGAATCATAGCAGTCAATCAAAATATCATCTTAGGTCACTACTGCACCAACAACTGCGGGATCTGAATTGATAGGCTCGACAGTCTCCTTGCTCTCATGACAACGTCTTTTTTTATCTAAATATGAGCATTTTTGGGACAAACTCTGTGCAATCGCCTTCGTCTTCAGTTCCTGGCGAATAATTGTGTGTAATAATCCAACAATGAAATCGGACTGTGCACTCATTGCTTCTATAGACACACGACGGTCCTTATCCATGTGAAATTACCCCTAGAACAATGTTAACGATACGGCGAACTGTCTTGGGAAAATCCTGCTTGTTTTGAAATAAAATTGTTTATATTGTGGCAAATATGGTCACAAAATTTCACATTGTCAAAATAAACCGAAAGTAGAAAATAGAATCAGATGGACAAAATTCAGCGAATCTGACCAGAATTTGTGCAAATACGTAATTGCTAAGATATTTCACAAAACAACCAAATTGGAATTGAACATAAAAACAGACCTTTCAACAATATTTACGTTCGTGCAAAGAACTGTACAAGCCGTTCTTATGGAAAACACTAAACCTACCACGTGCGGTAATCGGAAATAGGATGAATTTTATCAGCGAACTAGCTGGAGTACTCGACATTGCAAGGTTGTGTTTTATATGTTTGGATATTCCGTCCTCATACAAAATTATCTTGGTGAACAAACGGAATATTTATTAATAACGGAATCTTTGACCACATCAACCATGAGGATAAGCAGTAAGTGTAGATTATTTTATAGAGGTCTCGCCAGTAGCATCAATCCTTTTTTTCAAGTTCAATATTTTTTCTAGTCTTTCTTTCAAAATATAATGTAAGAATTGTAATAATTAGTTCATATTATAGTGCATATCTGAGAACTATTTCATCTTCTTTTGTTTAAACTATTTAATGTACAATACACACACACACACACACACACACATATATATATATATATATGAACACTTGTAAATATACCCGTAGCATTAATTTTGAAGGACCTCTAAATTAACAACAGTGTGACCTCTAATATGTGTGTTAATGTATTATTGCATACTATAACATTTTATAATGTTGATTTTTTAGGACTTTCAATGCGTGAGAAACCAAGATAAGACTAGCCATGAGAAAAGTAGGTTTGTTAAGTTTAAGCCCACCTATATGTAAGCTCTGTCCACATAGTAATTTGTGCAATTGAAGATGTTTATTCATCGTTATTGAATAAACGCCAATGAAAAGGGGGTGTCTTGAGAAAAGGCTGCAGACTGATCATCCAATAAATGTGTTCTCATAATCATATCATATCCAAACCGAAAGAAAAACATGGTTACCACACATTATTGCATAAGTGTCGAATTTTCATAGACTATTTTAAATGAAAACAAATAATTTGGCATAGAGTCAAACGTTCGGTTCCCAAGAACAGTAGCATTTTGTTTGATAAGAAAATCACTTATTGCATACTATAACGGTTTATAAGACCTGTCTGTCTCACTTACCATTCTAATGATAACTTATAATAATATCATAAATAAATATGAATAATGCAAAGTTCTGGTGTACGATGATTTCGGAATAGGATATAAAAAAGAATAGAGATCTACTTACAATATTGTAATGACTGCCGCTTAGCATTTTGACCGGCGCAGTGGGGATGGACATAAACTTATAAAATTTATTGTTTTTGAGCAAATTCAAATTTTATTGAATTCCATTTAAAAATAATGGGCCAGACAACTTGGTTTATGTTTGAATAATTGCTTTCGTGTCAAACTTTCATTAGTTGATTTCATTCTTGTGACGGTTTTTGGATTTAAATGTCGACATTTATCGGTTTTCGAGGATGCTGACAAAAGTATCAGTTAAATTTGGGTCTGATAAGTCGATTATCAGATATGAAAACATATGATATACTGCGTCAAATCTAATGTAATTTCTGCCAGCCATTTTGATATCACAAAAGAGTAATTAGTAATTGCCATGCGTGTAACTGGAACAGATGACAAAGAAAATAATTTTTCACCCCCTCAGTGGAACAAATCAGATGTTCAATCCGAAGGCTTTTAGGAAGGTTTGGGTGTTTGTTTTGAGAGGCGTTCGTAACATGGGGATATTGTGGCTGCTTATTCTGAAAGCCGCTCTTAACATGGGGTGCTTATGGTGTTCATTCGAAAAGCCGTTCGCATGCGCATTACTAACGTACTGGACGAAATCAGTTCAAAATCTAGCCATGTATAAGCACAAATAAATACATTTAAAATGAATTGCATACAGAAAGACAGTAAAAGTACTCGAAAATATGGCGGGAAATAACGACGCAATAAATAAAAAGTACACGGAAAATTAAAACGTTGCAAATGATTGCAACAAAATAATCATTCTGATTTCGCGTGCGTTATCGGTCATGAGAGTGCTAACATTAACATATCGTCCGGTTACATATTTCACTCCCAATTCTAAATAAAATGCAACCATTAAAATGTGACCTATACTAAAATGAATCAAACAATATGTAAAGAATACCAACGCTTCCCTAAAAACATACGATGATTTTAGACGACTACAACCAACGTTACAAACAACGCCACATTGTTTTCAATCGTTCATGATTAACGAAGTCTAAATAACACTGAACTCTTTTAAACAACAAAAAGGTAGAATGAAATTTTACTAAATTACGAAATAAAAAATCATCGGAAAAATACAGAATCTGTGACGCTCTACACTTTTTTTGCGATAGAATTTCCAAGTAAAGAAAATATTTTTAAAAAATACGTAGGTGCACCTGAGCAATCAGTCCTTTACAATTTTCCCCCTTTTTTTTAACTATTTCCGTCGATTAAGCGACACTAAGTTACAAAATTATACAATTTTGTAAAAAATCAATATTTAATAATTTGGAAGAAGTTTCATTTTCACATAAAATTTTATTGTAAATCGATCTCCCCACTGTCAGAACCGATTGCGTTTTACCCTTAAGCCACCCGCTATTATTTTTTTTCGACATTTTATTTGGAGAAAAGTTCGAGCTTTTTCTTTCTCTGTCATTATTATTTATTTATTATATGCAAATGTTACAAACAAAAGCTTTTTTGAGATTAGATTGTCTGTTTCGGTCTTGTCAAAACAGTTTTTTAAGCGATGCATAAAACAGTAAAACTCAGGAAGCCTTTAAAGTACTAGTGAAATCACTAATAAAAAAGGGAGGCCATACTAAATGCATTATTAAAACCAAGTTTCTACCCCTCTCCCTTTTTGAATGAGAAAATATTTTTTTAAGTGAGGCATGAAATCGTCATAATCCACAGGAGCGCTAATAAAAGCAGTAAGTATGGTTATAAATGTGATTATAGTTATATATTGTATATATTTTTTAAAATCATTTTTTTATACTCTACGGGGTTCAATTACATTTAATATATAGAAAAGGCGTTAAAATAAGTTTTAAAAAACGTATCGTCAACCTTGTGTATTCTTTGAATAGCAGCAGTGGCTTGTAATATCGGACTTTAGACAGGGCGGCTATAAAATAGGTAAACAGACGAATACTTTGAAACCGGAAGACACGAAGTGGTTGGGCGATTTAAACGCCTCAGTAAGAAAGAAAGCAAACAAGCTGATCTGAGTTTTATAATTATATCGATATATCTTGCTATTTTTCCAATGGAAATAGAAATGTGAAGATATAATCGCATATTATGTATCATTAGGTTACTCTGTAGTATTTAATATGAAATTGACATGTTTTGGTATTTGGTTTAACAGAGCTTTTGGTGCGATTATTGTTTATTACTTTTTCAGTCTTGTAGTTATGAACTTATTTTTGTTTAGTTTTATAATATTTTTTATTTTATAATAATATCAAGAGGCTACACGTGTTTCGAACGTGTCAACGGAAACTGTAGACATATCTACTAAGATAACTATATTTTACCAAACAATAACTCTATAAACTTCTTTGTATTGGTTTCTTTAAACACCCATTAGAGTTAATCTGTTGGAACACCATTCAACTTAAACATACATGTTTAACTTATTTGTTATATAACAAGCATTTTCATTTTCTTTTTACCCGCACACATACCGTATTCATCTATTATTTACAATTTTATACAAAAGACATAAAGATTTTCACATTTTACTATATTTTACAAAGCAGTCTCTGTTTTATTATTTGTCTTTTTTTACATGGGCGTCACCACTTATCAAGGCCCGAAGGCCACTCAGCGATAAGGGCTATTGCGTGTACAGTAGTCAATGAGATAGTATTGTAGTAATCATTAGTATCGGAGATTTGATAGAGTGTCTAACTTAAGAGGAAATTTATTTATCTGTGCGTGAGGTCCCCAAGCTAATCAAGAACCTTTTTTTTGTTTCTTAATCTCATTCATCCAGAGGAAATCTCGAAATAAAGACTAAACGTTGATGAAGACATAATACGGTTTGTTCCTTTTTATTTCTCTACTTTGTCTGAATACTATTTCCATTATTTTCATCATATATATATGTATATATATATATATATATAAAATATATTTTAGTCATCGACATACAGACCTGTTTCGTTGTTTCACAACTCATCAGTGCCGCTAGACTAACACCTCTCCCAAGCCGAAGATCAAACCTAGAACCGTCGTGATGACAGTCGGCAGTCCTACCCCCTGACTACGGAATCGGTGGCCGAAATTAAACTGTCCGAACGTCTATTTAAATAAACATCCGTCCGCTACTCGTAGAGGGCTCAAACGTTTGTTTGTAAACAAACCGCGAGCTTCGCATTATTTCAGCTAAATTAAGTAGCGAGTAAGATAATTTACGAGAGTGCTCTACCGAAGAGGGGAGCTTTATAAAATATATTTTAGTCATCGATATACAGACCTGTTTCGTTGTTTCACAACTCATCAGTGCATCTAGACTAACACCTCTCCCAAGCCGAGGATCGAACCTAGAACCGTCGTGATGACAGTCGGCAGTCCTACCCCCTGACTACGGAATCGGTGGCCGAAATTAAACTGTCCGAACGTCTATTTAAATAAACATCCGTCCGCTACTCGTAGAGGGCTCAAACGTTTGTTTGTAAATAAACCGCGAGCTGCGCATTATTTCAGCTAAATTAAGTAGCGAGTAAGATAATTTACAAGAGTGCTCTACCGAAGAGGGGAGCTTTATAAAATATATTTTAGTCATCGATATACAGACCTGTTTCGTTGTTTCACAACTCATCAGTGCATCTAGACTAACACCTCTCCCAAGCCGAGGATCGAACCTAGAACCGTCGTGATGACAGTCGGCAGTCCTACCCCCTGACTACGGAATCGGTGGCCGAAATTAAACTGTCCGAACGTCTATTTAAATAAACATCCGTCCGCTACTCGTAGAGGGCTCAAACGTTTGTTTGTAAACAAACCGCGAGCTTCGCATTATTTCAGCTAAATTAAGTAGCGAGTAAGATAATTTACGAGAGTGCTCTACCGAAGAGGGAAGCTTTATAAAGTATATTTTAGTCATCGACATACAGACCTGTTTCGTTGTTTCACAACTTCTCAGTGCCGTAAGACTAACACCTCTCCCAAGCTGCATGTATATGTGTGTGTTTGCGAAAGAAAACGCGAATAACAAGAAATATTACGTAGGCATGACTTCCTTAGATTTCAAAACTCACTATTATGACCACAAAAGTACATTCAACAATAAAAATACCGTATGAAAACAACGCTAGCAAATAAATACTGGGAATTCACAAAATAAAATTTACTCTAGGATAGCGATACAAAATAGTTTTAAAACTAACAAAAATAATAGAAAATAAGCAAATAAATAAATTAAATAAACATAAATCTACATAACCGATCACACATATATGTATGTATATATATGTATATATATGTGCATATACGTATGTACATATATATATATATTTATATATAAAACTAACATTAAAAAACCCTAACCTAGATTAAAAAGAGGTCAAGAAACTAGATATCCAGGCTAAATAGAGCACACACAAAGGAGCAGGTCAACCAGAGGTCAAATAAGCCTTTGTCCGACAAGTGCATGTTCATTGGCTGATAGGAAGGGCGCGGTGGATACTAAAAAGCTGATTGGCTAACTAAAATCTCAATAGAAGTTGCGTATATAAAAACGACAGGCAACCACAAAATTCGCACATAATTCTGAAGAGTCCTAGAGTGGATGAAACGCGGAATATTCAGTGTCGCTTAATCGCCATATATATTTTATAAATTACTAACTATATACGTATTGAGCACTTTTGAAGTAAATACTTAAAGTTTACGCATAAATCTATACTTTCGTATATCAATTTTATGTGAGTAAATGAAGTAGTCATACTTAGCTCCTAAAATAATTAAACAATAAGAAAACTAAAGTTTATAAAGTGTTACAAAACCAGTTAGATTAATTTATCCCTGACGATGATTCCTAAAGGATAGGAAAATACTTGGACGTATGATAAATATGGTGTATATATTGTATATGGTGTATATATTGTATATATGATTGTTGAGCTGGATTAAATCCGACGATATGCATATTGTATATATATATATATATATATATATATATATATATATATATATATATATATATATATATGTATATATATATATATATACACGCACAAACACACACACACACACACACACACATATATATATATATATAGAGAGAGAGAGAGAAAGAGAGAGAGAGAGAGAGAAAGAGAGAAATATATACTGCTCAGTGACGACATGCATATCGTACATTTATCCGGCATAATTCATGTACAAACAGACAAATGTATATAGAAGCGAGAGTTAATTACAAAAAAGAAGTAGCAATAGCTAAGAATAAATATACTGAAACCATCAAGAAACGCATTGGTGCGCAAAAATGATTCCGTATTTCTGGAAAATCTACAATAGTCTAGTAAATAATGGGCAATCGACAACTGAGAAAGCTAACACGCTTGCCCGTCAGTTTGCCTCAAACTCTACCTTGGATCCGGAAAGCCATTATCTCCCTAATTTTCCTCTGCAGACAGAAACCATACTAGGTGATCTGAAGATAACGCCTTCCCAAGTGCATGATATTATAAAACACTTAGACACCTCAAAAGCATGTGGGCCTGACCTCACCGTTGCTGTACTATTAAGAAAATGCTCCGCTGAGGTCGCTCCTATTCTCCTTAATCTCTTTAATAAATGCCTTAACGAATCTTGCTTTCCTGGCTGCTGGAAAACTGCGTCTGTGGTAACAGTTTACAAAAACTCTAGCAAAATAACGGACCCATTAAATTATCGCCAAATTAATCTTCCCCCTCTTTTCGCCAAAATATTTGAGTTCTTAATTAATCAAGTTCTAGTCCAACACCTCACAGCTGCTAAATGTCTGTCAGACCACCAATAAGGATTTAGGCAAACCCGTTCTACTGCAGATAATTTAACTGTAATCTCTGAACGTGTATACCCAGCACTGGATAAAGCAGGGGAGGGACGGGCAATAGCCCTTGATGTATCTAAGTCTTTTGATAGGGTATGGAACGATGGTCTTCTGATGAAAATAAAATCCTATGGTATTACTGGACGAATGCTTAGCATAATTAGATGCTTCATAAATTAGATAAGAATCCAGGTTGTCCTCGATAGGCGTATGTCCAAAAAATTTGATATAAATGCTGGTGTGTCACAGGAATCGATTCTTGGACCTTTGTTATTTATGATATTCATAAATGACTTACCTGATAAAATTGTCTCTGAGATGGGTATATTTGCCGATGAAACCGCGCTCTATAGCAGGCACATGGGGAAAAATAATGAGCACATATCTAAGGTAATGGCCGGAACCCTAGAGGAAGACCTCCATTATGTAGTGGAATGGGATAAAAAATGGATGGTAACGTTCAACGCTGCCAAGACAAAGCTCGTTTCTTTTAATGATTGCATGAAACCTTACCAACCACCAATAGCTTTGGCTAGAGATAATTTACCTTAAAACACTTGGATTAACGTTCACATGAAACATGAGTTGGAATCGAGTTTATTGCTAATGCTGCTGCAAAGAAAGTGGACTCTCTCTATCGTGATATATATATATATATATATATATATATATATATATATATATATATATATATATATATATATATATATATATATATGCGAACACGGCCCTTGCAAGCTTTGGTATCCTCAACAACAACATATGGATCAGAATGGTGCGTCTTAAAGAAAGTCGACAAAGGGAAAATTACTGCTTTCGAATCGTGGTGCTACCGTAGACTTCTCTTTTCAACTGGGTAGAGAAACGTACACACCAAATGTCTCTGGAGAATATTAGTCCAGTCAAATTGTGGCTGAACCTCAAATAAATTGCAAACAAAGGTTTTTAAATTGCATTGTGGGCAATAATATCTCCTCCTTCAGATAAAAAAGTTTACCAAAATTAACCTTTCGGAAAGGGGTCAACGACCGTCATCTTTAAAGGGTCCCCCCGATTCTAGTTTCCCGCTCTCAACTCAATTATTGTAAGTATATCTTCAAAAATTACAAATGTATAAATGTGAAATTTTATAAATCAACAGTTTTCATGAAGTTGAATATTATTATAAACTCATAGGTTTGGTTTTATTTTATTTTGGTTTACGGCATATCAACCCTTTTAGATTATTTGATACTAGTCCAGTCAATCTAGCTGTTTTATTTTTGTCTCAACCTCAAATAAATTGCAAACAAAGGTTTTTAAATTGCATTGTGGGCAAGTATATCTCCTCTTTCATATAAAAAAAAAGTTTACCAAAATTGACCTTGCGGAAAGGGGTCAACGACCGCCATCTTTAAAGGGTCCCCCCACCCGATTCTAGTTTCCCTCTCTCAACTCAATTATTGTAAGGATATCTTCAAAAATAAAAAATATATCAATGTGAAATTTGATAAACCAACAGTTTCCATGCAGTTAAATATAATTATAACCTCATAGGTTTGGTTTTATTTGATTTTGGTTTACGGCATATCAGCCCTTTTAGATTATTTGATACTAGTCCAGTCAATCTAGCTGTTTTTTTTTGTCTCAACCTCAAATAAATTGCAAACAAAGGTTTTTAAATTGCATTGTGGGCAGGAATAACTCCTCTTTCAGATAAAAAAAAAGTTTATTAAAATTAACCTCGGAGAAAGGGGTCAACGAACGCCATCTTTAAAGGGTCCCTCCTATTCTAATCTCAATTATTGTAAGTATTCTTTTTTTATTAACCGCACCTACTTGAAAACAAACAATAAAATATTTGACAGAAAACAAACAATAAAATATTTTAATATCCTGGTGGTCATAAACCTGGCGCCTGTAGGCTGTGATACTGGTCAAGTCTGGTGGGCTCCATACACAGATGAGCTTTCTGGGGTCAATTGGTCATTTGATGAAAGGTTCTAGTTTGCAAGAACTTTTTGAACTTCTGTATGCTGAAAACACAGTCAACCACATGCTAAGTAGCAAAGCAATTGCAAGAGCCATTCGTGTTCACTTTTTAGTTGCTGCTGCTCTGAATGCTATTTTATTAGCAAAAGCCTATGATTTGCCAGTTTCACATGTCACTGAGCATGATCAACCCAACACTGATGCAGAAGAGTCATTTCATCAAAATGAAGACCTTAAAGAAGCTCAGGGGCTATTGATAGGTCTCCTTTGTGAGACTGAGAGATTGGATAATGTTCTGTCTTCAGAGTCTGTAACCAGGATTACCCAGAAAATCAACCATGTGAAGGATGCGATGGTTGAGCAGCGAACAGCAAAATTGTGGATTCAATACCTTGATATGGTGAAGAGCCTGCAACTGTTTATCAAAGCAGAGCGCACCGGGAACTAGGAATTGCACCTTGACGCTGTTAGGAAAATACTGCCAATATTCGCTGCAGCAGGACACATCCTATATGCAAAGTCGGCGTATCTGTATTTGCAGCAAATGGAGGGTCTGCCAAAAACCCACCTTGAAGTATACCAGAAATTTCCGGAAGGATTCAATGTGATTAGACGGAGTGATCTCTACTGGGCTGGCTTGTCAACGTATCTGGTTATTGAACAGGTGCTAATAAGAAGCCTGAAGACGTCTGGAGGCTTTACTCATGGCAGAGGAATGGATGAAATTCAACGATTGGTTTGGACGCTATCATTGCCAGCATGCCCGGAAATCAAGTTTACAATGCTAGAACTAGCAGGCATTAATTATGGCACTAGTGACCAGCATCAGGAGGCTACTTCAGCAAGAAAAGAGCGTGATGTGAGGGATACATGGAAGGTCCTTGCGTTTCTCCAGACATATGACTCTTTCACGGAAGATCCATCCATTCACAGCATTTCAAGTGGAGTAACTGGAGACAAAAAGGTGAATGTGGACAGAGTGAACTTCATAGGAGAGGCAATCATAGCTTCAATGGCTGGAGAAAATGTACAAGAGTACACTTTAAAAAAAGGATCAAGCAATTACACTATGATCAAAGGTTTCACTCAGCAAACAGGAAAATGTTGAGACTGATACACAACTCCTATTCCAGAGACTGTGGGTACTATCTAATAATGAACCCTCAACACAGGAGCAGCATGAACATTTTCAATATGAGCTGTGTGGTTACCCACCTGCTCTTTTTGGTTATTTTGGATTACTGCGACAGGCAAAAAAATCTGCTTTGGCGGACGCTATATGGGAACTGACTTCTCATGTACAATCAGGTCCACAGTCATCATATCCACAGTATCTCTTAGATGGTGGAGCACTACTTCAGCGTCTCCCTTGGCAAAAAGGTCGCACATTTAATGAGATCTGTGACCAATACTGTAGATATGTCACAAATAGATATGGAAAAGCATGTGTTGTCTTTGATGGATATGAAAGTGGCCCATCCATTAAGGACTCGACTCACCGACGCCGAGCAGGAGGGTTTGTTGGAGTTAATGTGTCACTGACCCCTTTCATGGTGTTCAAATTAAAAAAGGATGTTTTCCTTGCTAATCGACAAAACAAACAATTGTTTATCAACTTGCTGGGAAAGAGTTTGAAGGAAGCAGGTTGTAAAGTAATCCATGCATCTGGAGACGTTAACGTATTGATTGTGAAGACTACTCTAGAACTAGCACAGACAGGAGAAACCATTTTGATAGCAAATGACACTGACCTATTGGTCCTTCTATGTTATCATACCCATAGCGATGATATTTACAACATCTTCTTTACGCCACAACCAAAAGCTAGTGAAAAAAGTGAAAGTCTGGAACATCAAAGAGGTGAGGAAATCATTGGGAGATGCGGTCTGTTCCAACATTTTTTTCATTCATGCACTACTGGGTTGTGATTCTACATCCAATGTTCACGGAATTGGGAAGGCAGCATCCCTCCGAAAGGTGATGAACAATAGAAACTTCCTCAAACTGGCTAAAGTGTTTGGCAAAGACAGCAGTGCAGAAGAGGTTATTGAAGTTGGGGAGAAGGATTTAGTGTGCCTACAATGGTAATGCTGGGGGAAACATCAATCATCTTCGACTGAGGCGCTTTAAGGAAAAGGTTGCAAATAGCTCAAAGTACGTTGGGGCCAAATCATTGCCAGCTACAAGAGCAGCTACGAAATTCCACAGCCTTCGAGTTTACTTCCAAATTCAGGAATGGAAAGGTAGAAACCAGCTAAAACCTGACGAGTGGGGATGGACATTCAGATGGTAAATTACAACCAGTTAAGACTGACTTACCACCTGGCCCTGTAAATTTGTTGGCTATAATTAGGTGTAACTGTACTTCAGGGTGTATTACAGGAAGATGCAGTTGCAGGAAACATGGTATTCACTGTTCAAACTTGTGTGGATATTGCAAAGGCTTCCATTGCACTAACTCATCACAGCCAGATCTTGATGATGATGATGATGATGATGATGATGATGATGATGATGATGATGATGATGATGATGATGATGATGAAGTTACCTTTGACTAGTTCTTGACAAGAAATGTTCTTTGGTCCGTTCATAAACTTGTTCTGTGTAATTTAATAAAGGTTTTTTGTCAGCAAAAATTATTATTTTTGTAATTGTTTTAATGGACATACTTGTCAGGAATTTTATGCATCGAAATTTTAATACTGTTAAGTTGAATTTTAACCCTTTAGACTCAGGCCAATATATCGGCCTTGGCGATTTAGCAAAAAAGATGACAGTCGATATTTTGCCCCTTTACATTTTGGTAATTGTTAATTTTGCGTATCATCCTTTTCGCTAGTTATCGCATTTTACGACAGGGCCCAAATGATTTAAAAGTGGCGGCCGTTGACCCCTTTCCCCAAGGCTAATTTTGGTAAACTTTTTTATATGAAAGAGGAGATATTCCTGCCCACAATGCAAGTTAAAAACATTTGTTAGCAATTTTTTGAGGTTCAGCCACAACACCAAAGACTGGATTATACAGTAATTGAGTTAAGAGAGGAAGACTAGAATCGGAGGGATCCTTTAAATATAGCGGTCGTTGACCCCTTTATCCAAGGTTAATTTTAATAAACTTTTTTTTATGGGAGAGAGAGTTTGCTCAGACTTCACCAGTACCACAGCCTACAGGCGCCAGGTTTATGACCACCAGAATATTAAAATAATTTATTGTTTGTTTTCGGCCAGGGACGGCAAGTAGGTGCGGTTAATAAAAAAAGAATACTTACAATAATTGAGACTAGAATCGGAGGGACCCTTTAAAGATGGCGTTCGTTGACCCCTTTCTCCGAGGTTAATTTTAATAAACTTTTTTTTTATCTGAAAGAGGAGTTATTCCTGCCCACAATGCAATTTAAAAACCTCTGTTAGCAACTTATATGAGGTTGAGATAAAAATAAATCAGCTAGATTTACTGGACTAGTATCAAATAATCTAAAATGGTTTATATGCCGTAAACCAAAATAAAATAAAACCAAACAAATGAGTTTATAATTATATTCAACTTCATGAAAACTGTTGGTTTATCAAATTTCACATTGATACATTTGAAATTTTTGATGATATCCTTACAATAATTGAGTTGAGAGAGGGAAACTAGAATCGGGGGTACCCTTTAAAGATGGCGGTCGTTGACCCCTTTCCGCAAGGTCAATTTTGGTAAACTATTTTTTTATCTGAAAGAGGAGATATACTTGCCCACAATGCAATTTAAAAACCTTTGTTTGCAATTTATTTGAGGTTGAGACAAAAATAAAACAGCTAGATTGACTGGACTAGTATCAAATAATCTAAAAGGGTTGATATGCCGTAAACCAAAATAAAATAAAACCAAACCTATGAGTTTATAATAATATTCAACTTCATGAAAACTGTTGATTTATAAAATTTCACATTGATATATTTGCTATTTTGGAAGATATACATACAATAATTGAGTTGAGAGAGGGAAACTAGAATCGGGGGTACCATTTAAAGATGGCGGTCGTTGACCCCTTTCCGCAAGGTCAATTTTGGTAAACTTTTTCTTATCTGAAGGAGGAGATATTCTTGTCCATAATGCAATTTAAAAACCTTTGTTAGCAATTTGTTTGAGGTTGAGCCAAAAAATGAGCTAGATTGACTGGACTATATGGGGCCATGCCATAGATTGGTGGACGAAATAAATGACAGGAAATTGCGTTTTTTTAGGTAATTGGCTAGAACACACTCTCTTACCCCTGGATGTAGAAAGGCTAAAAACAAGAATCTCAGACAGCGTCAAGGACATCGCGGACATTAGCTGAGTTGTTTAGAATTGCGCACAAACGGAGTCAATGCTCAATGATCAATCCCGACGATTCGAGAAGAGTGCCGCGATTGGTCAGTAGTGACCATTTCCTGACATATATATATATATATATATATATATATATATATATATATATATATACTATTATTTATAAATTTTCCCAAAATGTTTTTTTTTTTCATTCTTGTTTTTCTTCCGATTTCTATAGTGTATAATATTACTATTACTTATAATATAAACTCATCAATCTATAAAAGTATAGAAGCTTAAAAAGTGCTTTTAATCATTAGGCACGGATGAGAGGATCATAAAGAGTGAACAAAAAAATTAACTTATTAATTTAAAGGTTTTTTTATATAAGTGTTTGTTTTAATGATCAGTAATATTATTTCTTCATTTTTCTACAATTTAACTTTTAATATTTTGTTTGCCAGCCGTTGTTATAAAGACAGAGTTTTAGACTCTTTCGTACTGAATCATAGAGCTTAGTTATGAAAAATTCTAGATTCTGTTGAATTCCTCTTTAGCATTGGCTTATAATAGATCCAAGTTCCTTAGAGTATATTTTTCTAATTTAATTAAAAAAAAAAACAATAAAGAGTTCTCCGAGGTTTAAGTAAGGAATAAGAAAAATACCCTTGTTTTCAAATTATCTTCTAGAACTTTTCGCCATATCATGTATGTTTCATCCAATATATTTGCTTTCATACAGTTTGATGCATTTCTCTCCATTTGCTTTGATAATCCTTAAATATTAATAGAGAAATTTGCCTCTTTGGAATTTTTTTCAGACATTTTTGTACTTTGACGTAAGTATGGGGTTGTTCTTACATACATTCGTCATAAAGGTCTATCCTGCATTCATCTTAGTAGATAAATGAATCAAGTGTTTTTTTTTTTAAATGTAGCCTTACAGAATATTTTCTAGTTATCGATATGCCTCATGTTTTTGACAGCCACATACACCCGTAAATTATGATTCCTTAAAGTTCTCTTACATGTAGAAAGATATTTCTATATTCATGTATTTGCAGGAAGATTCTTGGCCCCTCAATATCGGAATTTCCTTGAATTTAAGCAAAGTCTGCTCTCATCTGTCTCCATCAGCTTTCTCTTTTTATAACCTTTTGAAAGATATTTGATTGGTCCATAGGTTCCATATTTTTTCCATATTTATCTTATTGTTGATTTATAAATTTCAAGCTGTTTTGAGTTAAGGAAATTGCCTTTTACCTTTTTTTATTACAATCAATTCTTTTTCTTTTCATTGTGTGTACTTTAATAATTCTTATGAAATATGAATTTCGAGAAAACAACGTTGTCAGATGAGTCTAATCCTAATAAATATTCCATTAAAGAGAATGGAACATTTTATTGACCCACCATTTTTTAACTTTTTAAAAATATTTATGCATTACTATTGCAAATTACCATTTATAAAAATGTACTTGGTGGCCACTTGAAACTGAGTGATTCTGTATATATATATATATATATATGTGTGTGAGTGTGTGTGTGTGTGTGTGTGTGTGTGTGTAATTAATAACTTGACCGCTGCGGTCGACATACTTACTGAAGAATTACAGTCACTTTTCACTCAAACGACTAATGAAAGCGGGAAGCTCAGCGTAAAGGGGAATGTTAATGCTGACTTTCTATGTTTAGTCCTATTTTCTCTGATCATGGATCTACTTTTAAATTCAAACAGAATTTTGGTCTTAAACAATGGCGACTACTTATGGTTAATTTACTTGAGAATCTTCACCAGCACCTTTTATAACGGATATATACATCATTCGAATCATTATATTTACAATGGACAATGCTACATGTTGGATTCAACCAGTCCAGTTCGAAATTTTTCTTTATTTCTTTTTATTTTTGTTTGATTTCTCCCCCTGACAAATTCTCAACTTACATTTCTAAAAAAAAACACTATATGCAAACATTCTTTTACAAGCATAATTATACATTTTATGACCACCATGCAGTTTTGGAAAGAGCTTAAAACAAGCGATTCAAACTCTGTGTTTTATTTATAATCTGATAACCAGTTTCTATCCTCTGATGAGAAGAACATTACATTTTTTCAAACACCACGAAATGAGGATATTTCACCCTTCTTTTTATTGCAGGTGTTCTGTTGAAAAATAAATTTATACAAGTAAATTTCCGATTTAAAGTGTTTATATATATTTATATATATATGTATATGCATAAATACATATATATATATATATATATATATATATATATATATATATATATGTATAAGGAATGAAAAAATACCAGCGGTGATTGACGTTATGTTTTAAGAAAAATAGAAAAACCGAATGAAATTATTAAAAAATCAACGTTTCGTCCTTATTTCAGAGGACATCTTCAGAATAATTGAAATAAAAATGTAAGAAAAGAAAAAGTCATAGACTGTCTTTTTTCGCACGATCTATGACTTTTTCTTTTCTTACATTTTTATTTCAATTATCCTGAAGATGTCCTCTGAAATAAGGACGAAACGTTGATTTTTTAATAATTTCATTCGGTTTTTCTATTTTTCTTTAAACACACACACACACACACACACATATATATATATATATATATATATATATATATATATATATATATATATCCTCATCAAGTTTACTGGAAAGTTCAATATTCTTTTTAGTGGACTTTAGAGGAATCACATTGATGCGTTTTGGAACCGTCGATTTTGAAACTCTGCGACTTTGCACATGTAAGGAAATCTTTCTTTTAAGGAGGGAATCATCCGAAATACAGCTAAAAGTGTCGAAGTAACGTGTGATATACAAATCCTTAATTTTCTTCCCTTTGGTTATGACAAAATCAATGAGATGCCAGCCATTCGAACGATGATCATGTGGTTTTGTGGTGGTTAGATTGTTGGAACAATTATTGCTAATGCAGAGGTCAAACTCTATACAAATTGTAAGAAGTTGTAAACTATCTGCATTTAACTTGCCTACACCATGCACACGAAGAATCTATGCCCAAGAGAGATTATTACCATCAACACGAGCATTGGAGTAACCAACAAGAATGAGCTTATCCTGGTGGCGAACTTTTGTGATTATAAAGGCGAGTTCTATGATATCCTTCGTGATGTCATTACAAAAGTTCGCCATCAGGATAAGTATTATATAGCGGTTTCATTCATTCATTCATTATTATTATTATTATTATTATTATTATTGTTGTTGTTGTTGTTATTGTTATTGTTGTTCGTTGTTAGGAAGTCTTATTAAAAGTGAGTCTTAGAGAGTCTTATTAAGAGAGATGTTGCGTTCTGTGTTCGTGTTATGAAGAGATTCATATATATAAAATGTTCATACTTAGAAGTGTAGAATCTATTTGAGTGAGGAGACAGTGTTGAGACAGTCTTAGTGTTCACATTGTAGATATGAGATGTAGAGAGATTGTGTATGTGAAGACATTTTAAAGCACAGGATATATAAGACATATAATGACAATTTCACTTTACCTTTTGGTAGAATTACAACACAAAGACGACGTTTATAAAAACACATGATGCGTTTAATTCCATGGACCGCTCGGTGGTTTTCTTAGTCAGGAATGCAAAGTTTTACATTCTATGTTTCAAAGGTGACCGTCTCGCTTCCAGACGTTCGACTGTCCATCTCTGGACTCCAGACTGTCGTCCGTCGTCCTCGGACTCTCCCTCTTAACTCTCAAGTTTCTAACTATATCGAGAACTTCCCATTTTCCATAACGTCATACCATGTTAAAACATGTGTCTTCTTTCACCTGTTCTGAAAATGCGTGTCCAAAACATTTTCCGTTGTTTACAAAAGGAATTGTAACCTATATTTCCAGTAACCTATATTTCCAATATGTTAAAAACATGTTTATTAAATTATCCTATAGTTGCATTCCTACATTCAATTTCATAACAGAATTTACAAATGCACATTCCTTTTCTTGAAACTATTTTATCTCTAAGCTAAACAATGGTTTGTTTTTACATTCCATTTTCGAATTCTCTCTCGTAATCTATTTCTAAACCTAAATTACGAGGTTCGAATTTCGTCTATTCTATTTCATTTTCATTTTAACTTAATCTCTCTATTTTTACTTACATGAAAAAGGGGACAGACCCTTTTTACAATGTAACATAAGCTCATTCTTACTAATTACTTCAATGTCCGCGTTGATGGTTATAATCTTGAACTAATGTCACATTAGTGTTGCTCTCTATTTCTGGAGAAAGCGTCGTCATACGGTCGGACATACCATTAGGTAAAGACGATATATTTTTGAGGCTAGACTTGATGGCACAGCTAATTCCAGATTGACGGGGTTAATTTTCACCTTTTCCCGACCAAAAGAAGTCATACCCGCCTTTTTCGTCTCGAAGTTAAGAATTACTGTCCAAGCGAGTTCCAGATAGAACAGCAATGTCAACGTCGTATGTTGCAACTGAAGCGAAACAAGAGCTGTTTTACGTTCCGGTGCAGAAACATTGTCTTGGAGGATCCTAAATTGAAATTCCTTTTTAGATTGTTGCGTTATTGTCCGCAGTAGGCTGTCAAGTTTTACAGTAGACAAGTAATGTTTAGGGATTCTTTTATCGCTCCCTCCCCGGCATGGGAGAAGACAGTGATGTTAATAAGGCGGCTTTGCCACTGATGAACGATACGGACAATACAATTGCTCATATATATATATATATATATATATATATATATATATATATATATATATATATATATATATATAAGATATTAAGAAGAGATTATAGATAGATATATAAATACCCGTTCACATACACTTTTCACGATAAAGCTAGAACCCAGAATTAGATAGAATCGAGCAATTGCATCAACAACGGACAAATAGGTTGTTCCGAAAACGTGTCTGGAGAGTCGGCTAATTTCAGTTAATGTTTGTAGATGTGATATCTACAGACTGCATACTAGCAGTTTCTATCTTAGTTGTATAGGACGCGTTGCTTGTCACATCGTAGAATGTAGAACTGGATAAAATATAAGAATTTAAAATCGAGGCATAGCCAATAGCTTACGCCGTGGCCCATATGGTTAGATCGCCAGTATTGCACACTTCATGAGTGCGACGACCTGGGGTCGCGCCTATGTCGGAGCACGTCACTGATGAGATGCAGTACATCGAAACCCACTTTGGGTCCGCCAACCATTACTCTTATGAGCCTATAAGAGAAAAATGATTTAATGAGAGAGAGAATATTTCCAGTTATACCGTAGCTGGAAATCTTGTGAAGTAGGCCTTTATGCCATACCTTGTCGAAGGCCTTTGATATGTCAAGAGCAATTGTCCTAGAAAGGAAGCCTTTGTCAAGAGATTCACTAATCCTGTGAGATAAAACCGTTAGCAGATCTGCGGTAGATCTTGCAGAACGGAAACCATATTGCGTGTCACTAAGAAGATTATTTCTGCTGAGATGGTTGACTATTTCTCTATTTAATATGGATTCAAGCAACTTACTCATGCCACGCAGGAAACTTATTGGTCTGTACTGAGAGAGAGATGACTTATCACCAGAGTTCTTAAAAACAGGGTATACTGATGAGGTTTTCCAGGGTGTTGGAAAGCACTTCTCCTTAAGGCAACGCTTAAACATATTCGTAAGTATGGGAGCAAGTTCTGGTTGAAACTTTTTTAACACTATAATTGGGATGCCGTCAGGGCCAGCTGCTTTACTGGAATCTAGGTTCTTGATTAGCTTGGCGACCTCATTGTTGTAAATACAAATGCCTTTTCTAAAGTATATCGGTGTCCTAGTCTTTCTTAGTAACATTTCCAGGTCACAACCACTTTAGTGACAGATCACTTGAATTTGTAAAAGAAATACAATATTTCATTTTTATCCAACATAAACCCGGTTTTCTAAGAAAACAACAAACGATCAGCCATGCCTCAGTGTTTACACACTAAAACTAGCAGAAAAGGAGTGTCATACTCAGCTATCTAGATATTGATTAATCAGGTATTACCGACATATCTCACATGGCATTTAAAGAACTGTGTTAAGAATCGCTTTGTTAAGGCACCGAATAACAAAAGTTCTCCAAACTGTATTTAACTTTGACCTTCAAAACTAAGAAATCTAATTTGAATTCGATTTTCTTAAATAATATTGTTATTTTTTCTTTCTTTTTTTTAGTAAAATCCCTAAATTTGTTCAACGTACAGCATTAAAGGTGATATCCTAAAATCATAGTGTCTATTAGAAACTACATTCTATAACAAGCGAACCTGAAAAAAAAAACTGAAGTCATTACCTCCTAGACCAGAGAACTTGTGTCGGGAAGTACATTACAAAACATCTTTTCGAAATGAAACCTGTCACAATTGTGCATGTTTCTTTATAAAAGTTTGTGTTGTAAAAGCTTAGAAGAAACATTGAATTGGATATAGAATATCCACTAAAAGTTACGCATTCGTCAAAGAAACAGTAAAATTACAGTTGGACAATGGATCGGAGAATTTCTTTATTTACATACGTTATAACGATATTATTAACAGATTTTTGCAGAAAACATACAATCAAGTCACGCTGTTACGTACAATAAACATAAGTTTTTGTCGAAATTTTTTTCTCAGTAAATCTGAACGGTACAATACCAACATAAAATTGTCCGTACTAAAGAAATTTCGAAAACATTTTAGAACAAGCTAGATGAAGTATTTACACCTTCGAGATCGGTCACTAACTACTTTGTGTAAAGAAAAATGAGAAAACGATTATTTAAAAGCTTAACTAAATAACTTTCTTGTAGATATTCTCGGATGGATTAAGCAGATGCACTAAAAAGAGGAAACTTCGGCGTGAAAACTGCACGACCCTCCTCCCTTTAATTGAAAAAAGAAAGCTTTAATTTGCGACAGTAAAAGTAATGGAATATTAGAACAATTCTTGCAAGTGTATGAAATTAGGCCGAATTTATACACGCTGACAGCAGTTTAAACCTGCTACAACCATGTTCGCACGGAAGGTGAGATCGGTTTTTGATAAACTCCGTCCGAAGAAACCGAAATCGCGTAAAACAGCATCATATAAAAAATGCATTTTAAACATTGTAGAGAAGGTTCATTGCAAGTCATAAACACAGTACTAGGTTTTGAGCATTGAGTACAATCAATAGAAGGATTGGCGATATTGTTGTATTTCTAATACGGACCCAAAAAGTCCCAAAATACGGTCAAAAACACGGTTTTTAGACGACACTATCGACCCATTTCTTGTAAGAACAGAGCAGATCGACGTCATTTTATAGATATTCGATCTCGACCCACGCCAACCAAACAGAAACCCGAGGCGGTCTAGCAGAAAGAGAAAAATCACTGACTCACTTATTATTCACCTGACGTGGAAAAGTTATTTATAGATTTGTACGATGATTTATTAAGGGCATGGCTTTATTTATGGCCATTTTCAGTTCAAGAAATCAATTTTATTTTCTTGAGATAGGTATTCTTTAAGTTACATATGAACAAGTTAATATACAATGTACACTATTATCCTTCTCAGTCCTACTTTCTAACCCTTATCCCAGCTGAGTAAAATATATTTCATTGAAGAACATATCTTAATATAAGATGTCAATGCGATCCTCTATTTGTATCAGAGCCAGGTGCGCCCTACAATGGATTACTGTTTCCACATCTGGGCAAGAGCTTCTCCACGCGCTCTATCCTTCCTAGATAGAGTTACAAACTGGCTTCGAAACTTAACAGGTGATGCGCTTTTCCCCTGCAACCTTAACCCTCAGAAGAGACGCCGCGAGTCTGTCTCAGCTCTATTACTATTCTCATAGTAAATTCTCGCATGAACTCCAATCAATGCTCCTCCTTGCCAAACTTTCAACCAAAAAAACTAGACTAGCTAAAACCACTTTACATGATTTTCCCATTCTCTATCTGTGCCGATTCCATGAACAATAATTCTTACCGAGAAATACCGCCTTTAGAAGACTGCATCGCTCTGAAATGCTAACACAGTAATGTAAGATAATAACTGCACGGCACCTGACGTATAACATTATATTATACTAGATTTTAGCGGCGCTGAAATCTACGTAAAGGTTATGAGAGAAAAATTATGATATTAAAAACCTCGTCTGTCGAGAAAACGATCAATGAGTTGTAAATGCATGCAAAACGAACCCAGAATTTAAAAAAAAAGCATACCAATGAAACGATGTTAAAAAATTATGAAAAATTTGGTAGACAGTTTACTGTGGTACATGAAGAAGTATATTATATTTCTGCACACGAATTAATTAATCTTTAATGCAACACTGTTCTAGAAACATGTTTGTAGGTAACGTCTAAGAGCATCATGTACCGCCATTTAACCAGGCTATTTTATAGACAAAGAAACTGAATAGCACCAATATTAAACGAAAATACCAAACTATTTCTGGGATTGCTTTGCGTAGAGTTAAAATGTATCGGCTGGCCTGGGTGGTAAAGTTAATTCATGTGGACAGCAAAAGGTCATGCCAAATAGCTGATAAAAACTATTTAAAAGTTGTATGAATAGTCAACAAATATTCCGTCGATGTTTATGTCGCTGGACTGAGGGATTGCAATTTCAAATGCCTGGTTTTGCTCAAGGATTGTTATTGGCAAAGGACTCTAAATGTAGATGCAGAGTTTAAACTAAGCTAAAAAGCGAACCAAACTCAACAATAGAAAAATTGGCAGAAGACGACCGGCAAGGGATTGACGTTAAACGGATTGAAAGCCCATTGAATAATGTGGCGTCATGTACATTAGAAAGGTACATAAAAATGGAAGAGCCCTATTCTCAAGAGAAATAAAAAAATAAAAAATAAATGGTGATTATGCTTTCCCCGACACAAAGAACAAAAGCAAAGTTAACAGCAAATCAATGTTATTATCGGTGCGAAGCTATATATTTTGGATTACGACTGCATACACCGCAGAAAAATAAATTTACCTGTCTTGTATGAAAATTGGACATTATATTAGAAAGGACAATATAGATAGGAAGATTGCACACAATAAAACGAAAATAAAAGACGGTAAACAAAATACTTTTTGTGAAAATCTATACTCCTATAAATTTGTTTCTGCTCCCTCGACAAAAGGAGGGTGGGCCTGTAAATTCACCCTTCTCCGATCATCTGTCCGTCTGTTCGTCCGTTCGCCTGTCCACACTTTTCTCAGTTAATACGTCTTGGAATCTTTGAAATTTTGTGCAAATATTCAACATGATTGCAGTAAAAACGTAACAGAACGGATTTTCCAGAAAAACTCCGGTCCCCTCCCAGGGGGGGGGGGCTTTCGGGTAAAATGACTAAAATTAACACTTTTGTGCTTATTAAAAAAATGATGCCTTGGATTTATAAAAAAACATCCTGATTTCTATATAATTTTGTTAGTCTATACTTCGTAATAACTTTTAGGTTTGCCCCAGGGGCTCTTTTAGGAGTAATAAAAACACACCGTTTTTGGGACTATTTTACCATATTTGTCCAAAATTGTCTATGTGTCTAGCAGTTATTTATGTTGCTGAACTTAAATTTAAATATGTGAGGGCAGTGGGGATTTTGGGACTAAATGCGGGGGGGGGCAATGATAGGCTTTTTATGCATGGTGCTAGTTTAGCATGTGTTACCCGTCGAAAATATCGTCGTCATACTTTCTTATAACATGTAAGCCTTTCTGTCTATACATATTATTTGCGTCTTTATTTATTACACTTTTCTGGGATCATAACAACAACAACATATTTCAGGCTTAGATATATTTAAAAATTCCGCAAAATTCAGTCATTATTTTGCCATCTATGTGACATGAGCTTTTGTTGTTCACATAAATGACATAAAATTGTCGCTAATGCAAAAGATAATGTAACAGTTTTGGACGGCTCTTTTAACGTAAAACGTCACTATATCAGGAGGGTGCAAAAAGCGAGACTTATGAGGTAAGACTTACAAAAAGTAATTCGAAAATATACCAAATAAACCAATAGCAAGATCCAAACCATCGCACTAAGATTGTTATAATTCATCAAATAGCGAATAAATACCTGGCATCATCTAAAACGAAATGTTGAGAAAAAATATCAGAGCAAATCAGTGCATCATATTACATGTTATTGTATGAGCATTTTTAGCTGCAATTGAATAACGATTGGGAAAGCATAAACATGTTTACAAAAGTTTCCAATGAAAACGAAAATAATTATGAAAATTTTCCCCGTGAGCAAATCATTGCTTTCAAATAAAGAAAACTTGATTTAATCATTAACAATGTAGAAGGATAGCTTTTAATGCACTTTAAAATATTCCAATTTCAGCATTTTTCCTGCTATTAACAACTACCTGAAATATAGCAACATGTGTGCGAGAGGTCTTCCAACTGCTAATTAACCGCGAAAAAACTTCCTTCCTGGGGATAATATAATTGCGCAAGTGTATGTGAACCGTAAGGATATGTTTTATTTACGAAATTGTCATAGAATAAACTTCCATCGAAAAGATTACACCTGATCAACAAAATATACGATTTTTGGATAAATTAAAATAACGTAATTGAATAGATTTAATTCATCAGCCCTCTGGTTAGTTTAGAGAAACAAAGGACAAACCATGCAATGATGTACCATTCGGGAAGTCTATTGTTAGAAATAGGTCACTTCCCAACGACGCCTATTCTGAATAAATATTTCTGTAATTCAGTGTAAAATCGAAAACGATTAGAAACATTTATTTATTTCTAAAGGAAAAACATTTTATGACTGAACAAGATCAATGTAGAAAAGGAATTTATGAATAAATAGTGTGTATAGAAATGTAATTGTTGATATATTTCTTGTCCAAGAGTCACATGGGATAGCAGGACAAGATCATAATAACCAATTGTAGTATTTATAGGCCAATATCATGGGATAAACGAAATTGATTGAAAAGACGATTCTTGAGTTAGCTTTTATATAGGAGATCACGAATGTCCTGAAATATTCCAGTTAGAGAGGAAGTCTCTCCAGGTTTTATATAAAACATACAACATAGGAGGTCCTTTCTCTAAGTTTTCAGACTTTTTGGTATTGTCACTTTTATTGACAGTAAACGCATGAAACTCTAGTCCATTACGAGGTAATATTCTATGATTGAAATGTAATTGTAATATTCCAACAATTCTGCAACACGTATTGTGTGAACACAAATTGATTCTATTTCATTAATGAATTCATTTAATCACATCGTTTCATAACGACAGCTTCTGGGGTTTCCTTGAACTTAGGGAATAAACCAAAGTCCCAGAAAGCAAGATCTGGACTATAAGGAGAATGAAGAACTGTCTTGATGCCACTTTTGCTAAGTCTTTCCTTTTGATCCTCTCTGAACACCATTGAAGGAAACTTCGCGCACATCTTCTGTATCTTCAGTTTCCCACGAATAATTGTGTATACAGTTCGCACACAAACATAAAATTGTGCAATTAATGTTTCTATAAACACATAACCACGGCATTCTTTATTTAGATACTCAAGTGTTCTTACTTCATTACTCCTCCCACACATCTCATTATCCCTCCCTGGTGTCATTGAATCTGTTGTGCCACTCACAAAATGATGCTTACTTCGTTCAAGATGGTCCAAAACAGTCTGAATCATTCTATACGCTTCTGTGGCATTTTTTGAATTTTAAAACAGAAAATTTTGCATATCGTTCTTCTAAAGTTTCCCCCGTTCAAGATTGCATTTTCGAAATTCACCAGCTATAAAAATAGGCTGTATTCCAATTTCTGCTTCAGGTGTTTGTATAAACTTTAAATTATAAACATTGTCCAGTTATCTCATATGATGTATATCAGTAACATACTGAATTTTCAAGTGTTTACGACTATTTATAATATCTTTTTTTTTAATTACATTTTCACCCCAAACAAGACAAATTGCCACTTTGGTGTAGGGGGCTACTATCAGGGGCAACAACTACTGGGGTACTATTTAGGGATTTGGGCAGCAAGATGTCGGTTCACGTTACACTTGAACTTCTGCACGTCAGTACTGTTGGGGAAGCAGGGACCTGGAATGGAATTCCAGAGTCTAGCGGTTCTGGGGAAGAAATTATTGGAGTAAAAATATCTTTTACATCTAGGGGTCTCTACAGTGTGGGGGTTGGATTTAGCAGCCTGTCGGGTTTGTCGAGGGTGCTCACATCGTGGGGGCACAAGTGATTGCAGTTCGTCAGAGCATTCACCACTAAAATACTTGTAGAAAAGGCAGAGGGATGCAACATTTCGTCGATGGGACAGAGGCTGAAGCCTAGATGCCAGTTCAGGGCCTATCAGATTTGCGACTCTCTTTTGAACCTTGTCAAGGAGCGAGAGACTAGTAGCAGATGCACCAGCCCAGATGTGGCAGCAATACTCCATACATGTGCGAATGGTGGCCTTATAGAGATACAGGATACTTTCGGGTGTTAGTAGTTTTCTAGCAAGGTAGAGAGAGCCCACCTTTCTTGCAGCGACCCTGGCAATGCCTTCAATGTAATTGTTCCAACTCATGTTTCCTGTGACCGTTAGGCTAAGGGGTTTGAAAGATGGACTCTCAGATAAAGAGTCGTTGGCCATTGCTATTGATGGTAGAGAGGGTTTCTTCTAATTATTGAATGAAACTAGTTTAGTCTTGGCAGCATTGAACGCGACCAACCACTTTTGCCCCCATTCCACCACGGATTGGAGGTCATCCTCTAGTGTTTCTGCCATTTCTTTAGAAATGTGTTCATTCGTCTTCCTGTCGTGCCTGCCATAGAGTGTAGTGTCATCAGCATATATACCCATCTCAGAGGCAATTTTGTCGGGGAGGTCATTTATGAATATCAGGAACAATAGAGGTCCAAGGATAGAACCCTGGGGCACTCCCGAATTTATATCATATTGTTTAGATGTACGACCGTCGAGGACAACCTGGATTTTTCTCTTATCTAAGAAGGATTTAATTATGTTAAGTATTCTACCAGTGATACCGTATGATCTGATTTTCCTTAGGAGACCCTCATGCCATACCCTGTCAAAAGCCTTAGATATATCTAGAGCTACCGCTCTGCCCTCCCCCGCTTTGTCCAGTGAATGGTATATACGTTAAGAGATCACAGTTAGGATGTCTGCTGTGGAACGAGCTTGTCTAAATCCATATTGTTTGTCAGTCAGTAGTTTAGCATCTGTAAGATGATGGACCAGAGCATGGTTAATTATGGTCTCAAATATTTTGGCAAAAAGTGGGAGGAGGCTAATGGGGCGATAATTTGATGGGTCAGTCTTTTCGCCAGAATTCTTGAATACTGGTACCACAGAAGCAGTTTTCCAACAGCCCGGAAAGCAAGCTTCATTAAGACATTTCTTGTAGAGTTTGGAGAGAACTGGAGCTACTTCGGCTGAGCACTTTTTTTAATAGCACAGCTGGGATAAGATCGGGTCCACATGCTTTTGAAGTGTCAAGGTTTTTTATGATAGCATGCACCTGAGCAGGGGTGGTTTTCAGATCGTCTAGCGTGGCGTCTGTCCACATAGGAAAGTCAGGTAGGGGGTGGTTGACAGGGTCCAGTGTGGAGTTTGAGGCAAACCGACTGGCAAGCATATTAGCCTTGTCGGTTGCTGTGGAGACAACCTCGTGATCAAAAAGTATCAAAAAGTCTGAAAACTTATTGAATACACGTTGTATAAGAGCATCGACCTTATACTCTAACATATTACTGATGAGAGTATATTATAGCGGCAGAAATTTTTCGGCAATGAGTCTTATGCTTAGATTAGAAATTTAGGATAACTATTAAATATTTTTACACTATTTTATTTTGAAAACTGAGGCGGGCTTCTTACGATGATAGATAATAAAAGCAATTTGAATGGAAGTGTATTACAAGATGAGAAAAGCAATTCGATAGCATGAGTTTGGAAGACACAAATATGAGATAGTCGGAATTAATGTGACGGTTTGCCTAGACAGTAATAGATTAAACAAAAATACTTGTATATTTATTCTACTTTAAAAATTTAGCTGATGGATTTTTGTAAGTAAAAAGGCGCATTACTTAAATACAGAAAGACACAAGACGAAAACAAATTAAAAGCGCGATTGAAGCAATAATATACAGTACGTCCAAAACTAAGGGACAAAATGTTAAAATCTAATATTTGGTAGAAATAAAAACTGTGAAATTCAGTCGTTTTCATCGACTGCTAAAATTGGAATTTTTTGAAAAGGATACAACTTGAGGAAAACAATATAAACAGCCAAAAAACAATAAAAATACATATACAATCAATGTTTAATGAATGATCAATTGCTCTCAATGACAGCTGCAAACCTTCAACTGCAAGAACGAATCAGTTCTTGACAATCATCGATACTAATTGTAGACCATTCTTCTTTAAGCTTTACCCACAAATCCTCCGTGTTAGCGGGATTTCTTTCCATAGCTTTAACCCCTAAGGTTTCCCAAAGATTTTCTATTGGATTTAAGTCAGGACCTTGCGGTGGACAATCTATAATTTTAGAATCTTTCTCGCTAAGGTAACTCATTACCAGTTTTGCATTATGACATGCGAAATTACCTTGCATAAATCGAAACCTGAATTCTGTATGATTGGCACAACATGATCTTGAATAATGTTTTAATAGATCTGCGCCTTTACATGAGTTTGTAACTGGACAAGAGGAGTTGTACCTTGGCTAGAAAACATTCCAAATACCATGACACATCCGCCCCCAAATTGACAGTTTTCTTAGTACACTTTTAACTTAATCTTACACCAATACGTCTCTTCGCATTGTTTTTCAATCATTTCCAAATAAATTAAACTTGCTTTCATCACTGAAAAATACTTTTGCCAAATTTTTATTTGTCCAAATTACATACCTGTTTGAAAACTCTAATCGCTTTTTCTTATTCTTCGAACTAACAAGTGGTTTCTTCCCTGGCGTTCGATTTAACAGCCATATTTCTTGCAGTCGTCTAGAAACAGTTTGTCTTGGCACATGAACACATGAGGTACTATTCATACCCCTATTAATTTTTGTGCAAGACTTAGAACGGCCCTTTAATGACATACGCTGCATTATTCGATCTTCTCTTGCCGAAGTTTTGCGGGATCTGCCAGTTTTTAAACTCTATTTTGCCAGTATCATTGTAGGATTTAACAACGCTGCCTACATCACTCTTTGAACGTTACACTTTGTCTGATGTCTGTTTAATGGTGTGCTTTTCCTCGTGTAGCTTCACAATAAGCTTGTCTCACAGAGTATCAAGTTTATGGCATTTCACCATGGTGCCGGCTGATGCAACGTTTACAAATGACTAAGTAAGACTTATTCTTTAGAGGAAATCAAAGAATTTGAATATAGTATACTGTTTACATTGTTTTTCTCAATTTTGTCTCTTACCTTTGGACGTCCCTATTTTGAACATAAATAACTGTTATAATTCTTTTCCTATCCTTTGCAATTGATTCAAATTTTAGTAATGGATGATAACAACTATAAGTTATCAAACTTTCAGCTTTTCACAGTTGTTTTTTTTTCTAACAAATATTAGGTTTTAAAATATTGTCCGTAGGACGCTACTATATTTGGAAATATTATTAAATACATTTTCTTTAGTTAAAATATAGGTATCGTCTCAGCAAATGTAACGTCAAAGGAACAAACAAAATAAAAAAAAACCCTCAACCCGGCATTTATTCCAGGTGCAAATTAAATGCATTTATTCTTGGTTCTTCCAAAACAACGGAGTTCAATATTTTTAAAATGTCTTTTTGCACACGCGTCTTATTAAAAATTTCTGTCTCCGCCACATGACTCTGGCTCAAGCAGAGCTTTCGGGCTCTCATATTCACACGTCAAACATGACCGGTACACTACTAGCTTCTTTCCTCTACCATGTGGTGTGTATTTCTCATTGCCTTTTCACGCGAGCACGCGTACGCTGGTTAATTTGCATCTGTGCTTAAAGAGCTGCTGCTGCTGTTAATACTTTCGCTAGTCAGCTATCACTTGCCCGCAACTGATCCTCTCACATACGCCTCTATGCGTTGTGTTTTACGTACATTTGTAAAAATAAAGATTTTAATAAAGTTAATTTATTGCTTTTTAGCAGTATTCATAACATTACATAAAAACGCCTGGTCTTTGTAACATTTATACCTACATAATTTGTTCATGTGATTTTTCACTTTATGGCGCAGCTTTTATTCTCTTGTCACAGCCCATCGATTCCCTCTCTTTGAAATCTTTGACTAAACTAGATATCATAATTTTTTCTAGTCGTATGACTTATTTGTCTCTTTATTGCCCTACTAATATTAACCTGATTAATTGACAGAACACTAAAATTTAAAAGTTTGCTCAAAACTGACACTTAATTGCTCAGAATTTGTAGCGAATGTCAATAATTTACTGAAAACTCGGAATAAGTTGCTTGAACGTTTCCTACTAAAATGACTTATTTGCGTGTTCAAATAAATAGATTTTATTTCAAAATTACATTCCTCGGCGAATTAATACCGAAATTATAAATTTCAATCGACAAAAAATATTTTAGGCTGGTATGCAAACGTTTTCCTGCGGTCCGTTCGACTGAGCTTCAATCTATGGTCACCCCTCGCCAAACTTTCACAAGAAACACTCGTCTAGCTGAAAACAATATCAATAATTCCCCCCCACTCTGTATCTGTGCTTCAACCTAAACGTAGATCCCATGAAAAAAGCTTCTTCCTTAGAACTACCCGCCTGTGGAATTGTCTTCCGTTTTCCTGCTTTCCGGCTGACTACAATATGGTTGTCTTCAAGTCTAACGTAAATAAGTTCTTGATGAGCCGTTCCATATAAGTTATCAAATTTACCAAATTTTCAGTACTAATGATTACTATATTGTCCAAATTCTAATGTACACTCTTTAACCCTTATCCTTGAGTGTGTTAAAGAGCATCTCTCCTCTCTCTCTCTCTCTGGCTCTTTCATACTCTCTCTATTTTCTCTCTCTGTGTCTCTATTAGATAGTAGATCGAGAGAGAGAGGGAGAGGGTGGGAGGAGGTCAGAGAGATATTTTTGTAGTAAATCCACGTTGTAGGAAGTGACGTTTCATCTAACCGGATGTCATGTGATGCTACGTGGCAAGGTTGGTGAAACGTTGAGTCTCTCAGAAAAAGCCGAGCCGAGCAGAAGTCTAAAATGGTTCTCTCCTAAGTAAGGGGGGAGATGCGCGCCCCAGACGTGGGACGTGGTAGGTACCCACAGTGGAGACCATCGATGGCGACATCTGCAGATCATGCCTGGGAGAATAAAAGGTTGAAAACCCAACATCTGTCTTCATCTTGTGTATTCCGGCGAAAACAGCAAGAGAGCTCCACCCAGATGAAGACTCTCCCAGAGCAGCAAAACCAGGTATGAACTTCTATATATAAACACATACATCCACAAGTGTCCTAACCACCAGATAAACGGTTTAAGGGATCTTGGGTCCCGTTCTCTCGTCTCTTAACACGTGTAATATCTCTCTCATCGTCATAAACTTTTTCTCTTCATTAGTAAAATGGACACGTCATCACCAGGGTACCAGTATCCCTCAAGTAAAGTGTCAAAGTCCAAATCCGTTTCTTCTCCCTCTCTTATGTAACATATATGTTATTTGGTGCCGTTGACCTCCTTGCCCCCGCATGGGGCATATATATCGAAACCTGGATTGCCACGGACATAACGAGAAAAAGAGATAACGAGGAAAAATAAAGACAAGAAGAGAAATTGAGGGAAAAGGAGGGAGAAAAAAACGGAGAAGAGACAGTGGAATAAAAAAGAAAGAATAGTGAAAATGAAGAGAAAAAGAGAATAAATGAAGAACAGTGAAAAACGGGTAGAGAGAGAGAGAGAAAGATAGAGAGAGAGGAAGGAAGAAGAAGAAAAAATGATTCAGTTATGTGTTGAAAAAGATAGCAAAGGCATGAAGAATACCATACGCATTTAGAAGAAAATTAAACTCCAAAATTAAAAATACGCTGTAAGCTTGGAAAACGACTGAAAAACAAAAGAGAAAAGAAAATTAATTTACCATATTAAAAATAAAAATAAAATTGAAAAACACAGAGAAAGAATTGAAAACACGGAGAAAAAAAACGTATATATGTATATTTAAATAGACAAGACAACACAAACGAACATTTGTTGAAGCAAAAGACATCGAGCTTGTCCACAGTTTATAAACCTGTCAGTCATTTGACATTGTTGAATTTAGCAAAGCGTTACAAAAATAAGGGACAGTGAACTTTTAAATGCATTCGGAATAGCCAGATGTCATTTTAGATTTGAAAAAAAGAAAAAAAAAGAAAGAAGAAATTACACTATTGTCGAAAGTATTAGGTGATAAATAAAAATAAGGTTGGTGATGTGGCATCCCTCCGGATTAATTTTAAGTAAATTATAATTATATGAATAGAATAGAAGCGGAACTTTTTAATTTAATTCTGTGGTTAATTGTAAAAGAATAATGATTTTTTTTTAGTTTCAGAAAACCCTTGAACTTTGCTTACGTGGACAATTTGATCTGTGATAATTTTGTTGAACTTTGCTGAAAGTTGTTAGTTATAAGTGAATTAATTAAGTATATATTAATTAAGTATTATTGAATATTGTTAAGTATTGTTGAGTTGCCATGTGTATTTTTCTGTATTTCTTTTTCTGTACTTTTGTTATCTTGTATTTGTATAGCAGAGTGGGGCATCGATGGTCTTGCCACGTGGTGTCAATGTAATTTAATTTTTTAAAAATAAGATGATGACAGGATTTTTTGTTCCGGATGCGTAAGTCGGTGGAGGGCGGTACAGAACGTCCTCGTAATAAATTAAAAAAAAAAAAATCCATATTTTGGTAGGTGCTCAGGGAAGCACGAGATAGTTAGAGAAATGGGCGATCTCTGTAACTAATATGGAGAGTCGGAGGACATGTCCATTGTGTGTTGACCACACGGGGGGTAAATGGGGTAGAATAAATAAAACCGATTTGATTACTCTTGGACCAATTAAGTATAGTCATAGAGGAGGTAAATTAATTAAGAACATTTGATGTGAAATGGTGAAGGTTTGGGATGGGATTTTTTTGTTGTTGTTTTTGTGCTACCTAGGAGTAAAGAAGATTGTCCGTAAATCCTGAGATGTAAGTAGGAGGCAGATGGACCTCGATTTTGTGTTTTATTGTTGTTCGGCTAGGAGCCGTGAAATTATCGACCTCGAGTAGTGTCGACCGGGAGCAAAGGATGCTCTGGAAGTCCCGAGATGGGTACGAAGAAGCCATGGGGTCATAAAGGAGTTTGACCTTGAAGAGCGCAGGGTAGCGCTACATGGCAATTTTATTGTTGTATTTATTTACTTTTGAGTTTATCGATTTATCGTAGGACAGTCTTCTTGCCAGCGGGTAGCGTATGTATTCCCTCCTTAGTTTAGTTAGTTAGTTATTAAAAATGTATGGCTTTGCCATACATTTTGATAAAAAAGGGGCGGAGGAAGAATTTTAGAAGTAAAATGTTACCCTATTGTGAATTAAAGGTACCAAATTAAAAAAAAAAACATGCTGGGTGAATTTAATTGGTATTATTAAATTAAATTATTTTGGAATAGATTTGGTTGGTTTAGTTATATTTTAGGGACGTTTAGCGCGTAGTTGCATTTTTTTTTCATGAGAATTACAAGGCGATTAGGCTGTAGAAAGCAGTTTTTTCTGTTGTTTTATTTTTTTTATAAGCCACGGTATTGTCACAAATTAGAAAATTTGGCAGGGGAAATACTATTTTAGAGTAATGAGAACCCTGTTAAAACAATACTAGTTGTTCCAGTGAGTTGGAAGATGCCACGTAGGCCCAAGCAACGGCAATAAGTCTTGTCCAACAAAAGTCTGGCGTGCGAGGTCGCGATAATTCCTCAGGGTACGGAGCGACTGGACAGTCGGTACCAAGCCTAATCACGGGGAGATAGAAGAAAGGGAAAGATGCAGATTACGTAAGGGACAAGATAGAGCCTTATTATTTTTTTTTTTTTAATTTTTTTAGAGGAATGTGTGAGGGATATCTGGGTTGGAATCTTGGGACTTGCTGGGAATACGGAAAAATCACAAAGGGAAAGCTACTTAGTTAGAAATCGATGCGCAAGTAAGCTTTGGCGCATTAGTTAGAGAGTGATGATTCCGTATCTTGTCGGGTTCCAGGAACTCAAACAGGCTCCGAGTGAATCAGTGTGAAGGCGTATCTTGGCTTAGACCAACCAAGGGAGTTAGTAGAAGAGCTTTGTGAAGTCCCGAAGTAGTAGATTGAATAGAACAAAGCTCCAGTAATAGGACCACTCAGAGAAAGACGTCAGGGCATTACAGTAAAAGAAAAAAAAACTGGGACTTAGGCCTATGCTGAAAGTCGAGAACGCGAGTGGGATGGTTGGGTTGGTAGAGCATCAGACTTTTAATCCGAGGGTCTGGGGTTCGAGTCCCCATGCGATAAAACTACCACCAACATGGAGCATCCGACGTTCTGGTCGTAATTGCGATATGCTGACCCCATTTCGAAAAAGTGATCGAAAATGGAGTCTCCATTTGTTTGGCCAAGTGGTCCAAATAAAGAGCAGAGTCAGTGGAAAATATCCAACAATGCGACCGCCTAGACAAGATGTATATCTGCAAAACTGTATCTTTGTCTAACTTGGAAGCAAGTTAATGTCGAGGAAGGACTTTCGAGAAGCAGCAGAAGGGTTGATAGTGTTGTAGAAGAGTACTGGTGCCTGATCTTTCTTGGAAAAGGGGTGAGTCCGGAAAGTGAAAGAATAAAGATGTACTTCGGACATAATTATTTTTTTTAGTTAGTTAGTTATTAAAAATGTATGGCTTGCCATACATTTTGATAAAAAGGGGGTGGAGGAATGTTAAAGAGCATCTCTCCTCTCTCTCTCTCTCTCTGGCTCTTTCATACTCTCTCTATTTTCTCTCTCTGTGTCTCTATTAGATAGTAGATCGAGAGAGAGAGAGGGAGAGGGTGGGAGGAGGTCAGAGAGATATTTTTGTAGTAAATCCACGTTGTAGGAAGTGACGTTTCATCTAACCGGATGTCATGTGATGCTACGTGGCAAGGTTGGTGAAACGTTGAGTCTCTCAGAAAAAGCCGAGCCGAGCAGAAGTCTAAAATGGTTCTCTCCTAAGTAAGGGGGGAGATGCGCGCCCCAGACGTGGGACGTGGTAGGTACCCACAGTGGAGACCATCGATGGCGACATCTGCAGATCATGCCTGGGAGAATAAAAGGTTGAAAACCCAACATCTGTCTTCATCTTGTGTATTCCGGCGAAAACAGCAAGAGAGCTCCACCCAGATGAAGACTCTCCCAGAGCAGCAAAACCAGGTATGAACTTCTATATATAAACACATACATCCACAAGTGTCCTAACCACCAGATAAACGGTTTAAGGGATCTTGGGTCCCGTTCTCTCGTCTCTTAACACGTGTAATATCTCTCTCATCGTCATAAACTTTTTCTCTTCATTAGTAAAATGGACACGTCATCACCAGGGTACCAGTATCCCTCAAGTAAAGTGTCAAAGTCCAAATCCGTTTCTTCTCCCTCCCTTATGTAACAAGTGACCTCTTGGCCTTGATAATGTGGTGATGCCTATGTAAAAAAAGAGCCGATTTAGCACATTATTTTTACATTGTTAAAAATAATAGTTACAAGTGGAATTTTGGCATAACACTCATAGTCTCTATAATGTCATTTTTCCAAATGATCCAAGATTGTTTGCATTTTTATTGAAAAATATAAAAGTAAGAATATTGTAAAAAAACAGACTATATATCCAATTTACATAGCTAAAACATTAGTTAGGGCTTTCTCCCAATAACCCAATTATAAGCTCCGCTTGATGCAGGAAAACAAGGGCACTGGCATGAATTATTATAACTTAAAAATTGATATCTTTTTTGTAAATACTGCATCATGTGATAATTTTTATATGCTTTCTAGCATGTGTTATTGGTTGGGAAATATAATTTTGTGGTTATTAATGTGATTGATAAATATGATTTTTAAAAAGTAGGTATTTTTTAAATGTTGTTGCGTCAACGGAAAAAAACAACATAATGCTTAACTGGAAAATTATTTTACCGAAATATATTGATAAATATTAAACTTTAAAAAGGATCATACTTGAAGTTTAATATTTTTTTTAAATTTCAATACAAGATATGGCTTATGCATTAATTAAAAATGTAATTCAAATTCGAACCACTTTGAAAGAATTAAAACATTTCGAAAATTTATAATGAAACAGAATAATGATTTTATTAATTTTTCCACAACTGCAGTTAAATGGGCTGGTAAACAGCAAAACAAGATGAAATAAATACGAAAAGCGAAAGTTTCTCTCTCAACCTCCAGCATGTGGAAATCAATACTAGCGTCAACATGCTTATTTAATAAAACATCTGCTGTCTTGTTTATTTTTTATCGACTCATTATTGGAAAAGAAAACGTGGCCTGGATACGTCTTCGTCTTTTCTTTTTTAGCATAACAAATTTAAGTTCGACCAAGAAACTCCTGCATTAGAAATCGTACCATTTAATACATGTGAAATTTCTTGTAAGCAGTCGTAACCATGCGACGATTTTTGCTTATTAGTAATTGTCTTCTTCTGGTGTTCAGTAAGATATGTATTAATTTACCTAGCAATTAAACTTTGCCTGCAAAGAAAACGCTTCAGTTGAGAGGGCAGATGAGTCGAACTGAACCTTGCGGAATGTATAAGTCCTACAGACGCTAACAACAATTATTCCAGCGTAAAATATAAACCCATGCGACCGAGACGGGAGTGGGAAAAATAAAAGCATCGACACAAGTAAACGTTTATATTATTCGCGTCAAATTGAATGTGTCAGGAAATACAAAGCTTGAAATGTTATTTGAGTAAGATATTTTCTAATCGTCCTAAAACGGAGTCTTACAATTGGACTAAGTGCTTTTGGTGTTTAAGAAGCTTATTTAATAAAGCGGTGTTTTAGAAGCTAATGGGGTCTAATGATGTTTTAGAGGCCAGTAAAGGTTAGCAATGTTTGAGATGATAGTAAAGACTAATAGTTTTCGGAAGGCTAGTAAAATCTAGCAATGTTTGAGAAGTTTGTGGTGTTTAGTAGTGCTTGAGAGGCGAGTAGTGTCTATCCGTGTTTTAGAGATTATTAAGGTAGCGTTTAAAGTAAATGTAATTGCCAATCTAGGCACGTGATTATGGAAGTATTTTCAAGAATGATGCAGCCAGTTTGATATGCATTGGTTTACTTATCAATGAAGCATCACACCCCCCGTAAGAAAACGTTATGAAAAGACTATAGTGTAGAGGGAAGCGGAGTCGAGTTCCAAACCGAACCAAACAGGACAAATGGCAACAATCCTTTTTAAATTACAAGATGAAATATGTTTAAATTTCTGAAATAATATTGATCATTATGAGAAATTGAAACATAGGACAAGTGTGTCCAGACTGGCATCAAAAGCGATTGTGACGAGATGTTTTATTCGCGTTTTCACCCCAAATTAGGCACAGTATCACTTTGATGTACGGGGCTACTATCTGATAGATAAATTACATGTATATTATGTAAACAACATAACTCTTAAACTATAGCATGCCAGTACAGTCGATTAGGAAGGAACCCGGATTAGAAGCTACGACGTACTACAAATATTTGATGAAATTCTAAAATAAAATCTTCAGCGAACAGACTTAGAATTTATTTTCAATGGAGAAATCTGTATCGAATTCAATTTCAATCGTCACCAACGCTGGAAATAGTAACACAATAATCTCGTGACTGTAAACGACAATGCACCTTCCTGTCACTCAAGCTTGCTTTTTATGCAGTTTTTCAGCTGGTCTCATTTGCATGTGTACCCTCTGTTTTCTCGCAATCTCGTGAGATCACAGTTTATAAAATACCAGGCACCATATCTTTTCTCTTTTCCCGCCCAACACTTCCCTGCGGCGAGTTCACCCCTCCTCCGTCACGCCACCGCTCGCAAAAATACGCGGACGCTTGCTACTCTGGTGAGTATTACAAATCTTCAACCATTCTGGAACCTAACAGCATTGTCCTATTTTATTACATTTCTGTTCTATTTGGATACCAAAATCTCATATCATTTTTGTTTCGACCCTTATTTTTACCTCTATGTCCCGAAAATTGAAATATTTAATATATTATCTACGTATGTGCTTAATAGCTGAATAATGTTAAATATTTGTTTACCAATAGGTAACCCGAAGGCCACTCGAGAATAAGGGTTAATTAGTGCACAGTAGTCAATGTGAAAATGTCGTAGTAATCGTTAATAGTAGGTATTGGGAAAATAAATTACTTAAAGGAACAGGTCATCAAGAACTTGTTCAGTGTGGACTTGAGAATTCTTGATATTGCTTTCATCTAGACGAGTGTTTCTTGTGAAAGTTAGGCCGGAGATAGTTTGGAGATCAGACGAGTATTTACTATGAAAATAAGGATACATTAGAGACAGGCTTCTGTGGAGAAGAGATTGCAGGGAAGAGATTGGGGGAATCCTCCACTAGGCTACACAATCTATTTTGAACAGGATAAGCTGTTTATAGGAACTCCTACCCAGATCTGACAACAATACTCCATATTTGGACGTACTTGGCTCTTATACAACGAGGAAATTTCATCAGCAGTGAGATATCTACTGGAGCGGTAGAACGATACTACAATTTTCCAGTAGCCGTTGCAACGGATTAGATGTACGTTTTCCATCTTAGATAAGGAGTAAAATTAGATCCAGAAGCTTGTCAAAACCTGGGGTCTCCCCAAGAGGGAATCCATTCATTTCAATTGATACCAGACGGTGATGATTGAAAGATATTAGCTTGGTTTTAGACACATCAAAATTGACCAGCCAATGATTTTCCAACTGCACAATGTAATAAAGATCAGAGGGAAAAGAATCAGAGAAAAGTTGGTTATTTTTGGCTTTGACTTGTGTCCATAGATCATTGTTTTTTTTTAATAAATGTCTACGAATGATCTTAGGGTGTGATTTGGGAGATAATTGATGTAAATCAGAAAGAAATTTAAGCCAGTGATAAACCTCTGAAGGACTACAATATTAATGCTGTTAGCTTATAATTTCTGTCCATCAACAACTACTCATATGCCCTCTCAGCGAGAAATGATTTAATAATTTAAAAGAATTTCCCAGCTATACCATGAAAATCGTTATGCGATACCTTATCAAAGGCCTTTGATATGCTTAATTCAATTGCCCTAGGAAGGAAGCGTCTGTCGAGAGATTCGGTAATTCTATGAGATATAACTGTTAGGGCGTCCGCTGTAGATCTAACAGAATCGAAACCATATTGCATATAACTGAGGAGATTTATTTTTGTTGAGGTGGTTGCCTACTGCTCGATTTTACATAGATTCCAGCAAATTACTCATGACGCACAGGAAACTGATTGGTCTGTATTGAGAGGAGATCACTGATCGCTTAGAATTATCAAAGCAGGACATACAGGTAAGATTTTCAAAGAGGTTGGAAGCAACTCTCTTTAAGACAAGACATAAATGGCTTTTTGAGCACTATACTATAAATGCCGTCAGGGCTAGTTGCTTTACTGAAATTGAGAAATTTTATTAGCTTCACAATATCAGATCCATTGATGATGATTGGAATAAAGCACACACTTCTATTCAAAATTAGTGTGAATCAAGCCACTGCTCACCAACTTTGGAGTGAGCATACAAATCTTTCGCGTTTTTCCTTACTTTTTCCAGTGATTACTGGCAGACCTGAAAGCAGCTTTAGTCTCAATATCTATTACGTTGAAAGCAATGGATATAGTGATTCCCCTACGCAATGGCAGCAGGACATTCTGGAGAAAACACTTGCCGGCCGTTTTTGCTAGAATTTTTGATGTTATAAAACGGTAATACCCACAATTAACAAATCGGTCAACTCTGATAATATAGACGGCACGTACTTTTTAAACTATAATTCAATAACGAGTGTTATTTCTTCCGCCCGGCACACCAATAATTTCCTGGGTAAGTTTTACACTGTTGCCCAAACTTCCAACTTCCAAACTTCTGTATACGTAACACAACTTCTCTTAACCCCAAACGAACTTCTGCTAATTCAACTTATTTCTTCGAAATCCAACTTCAAAATGAACATCTCTCTAAAAAGTCAACCCTCTTTTATCTCCAACCAGGAGCATCTCATTTGCATATCGGTGGTCACATTGCAGGCATATAAAGAGATAAGGCAGCCATTTTTGTTTCTTTCTTCTTTATTCATTTCATTCCTCAACCGACCCGTTGAATTATGCATGCGTGCTAGTTAGGTAAGTCACACGTTTCCCTCACTCCACCCTAATCTCATGATCACACACAGGGTACGGGGGCAGTCGTCTTTGTCGAGTATTTCTTCGAAGAACCGGGGGCAGAACTTCCTCATTGCCACCGTTATTGCTACCAGTCTGTTCCATTATCCCCGTCTCGTGGTTCCCTATGCGGTGTTTCACAATCAGGGCAAGGGGCAGTATCCGTCTTTGTCGGGTACTCCTTCGAATAATCGGAGGTATCACTTCCTCGGTTCGATCTTGCTTAGTATGTTCCATCATTCCCTCTCGTGTTGCTATAGGCGATGTTTCACAATCACAACGGGTGGCCAGTATCCGTCTTTCTCGGGTACTTCGATGAGGAACTGGTGGTATTACTTCCTCATGTCCATCGTTCTCATCACTATTGCCACTAGTATGTTTCATCATTCCCTCATCTTGGTCTGTAGGTAGTGTTTCTATGCTCACCTCTATGAGCAGTAGGCGATCAGGATCATGCCTAAACTGTATGTGATCTTCCTCATTACCCTCAGAATCAGAAGAGGTATAACAGGGGTGGATATCTTTTACATGACGTGGTACACCATCAATCAACATGGTCATATGATTTTGTCTATTTTCCTATGCAAAATTTTACAGTGCACCCAGCATTTGATATGATGTATTGACAACGTTAACCACTGATTCTGTGACATCAATTCCTTTTATACACTGTGCATAGCGGTAACTCCCATTAGCTGGTGCAGTTTCTGGTGTTGCATCGTCCTTTGGTGTCACATTATACCAGTATACAGCTTTTGGAATAGAATACTGTGCCCTGGCCGCAATTCTTTTATGGTGCGATTACACCGCTCCGCTATACCGTTACCCTCGGGAAAATATGTACATCGGTAACGCATTCTAATCCCCCATTCCTCCGTGAATTTCTGAAATTCTTGACATCGAAACGTAGTGGCGTTATCAGTCAGAATTTCAAGCGGGCACACGTTCAAATAAGACAGCTCTCACCGTCGTATAATACTAGATGCACCCTGTCGTGTCAACAGGCGCCATATCGTGAAACGTGTCTGGCCACAATCTATCAAGGTCAAACAATGCTTGCCCTCATAATGCGTTACATCCATTCCTACTCGATACTAGTTGTCTTCCACCTCATGCTTCCCTTTTTGCCATTGGGACAGTGCTGGATCAATTCGCTGACACTCTTCACAGGAGCAAATAGCTGCCTTGATTGATGCTCTTGTAGTTGAGGGACACACTCTTCGGACAAAATATATTGTTCTCCGAATTCTGGGATGTCCACTCTGCTGATGTATTGTACGGATCTGGTCACGTGTTAATTGATCTGTTACGGCCGCACATGTCTGTTGTGGAGGATCAAATCCCTGCCTCATTACATCAATCCACCTCTTTGGTACTCTAGTCAAGCTATCAGCCCAATTCTGCATCGACCAAACTGCAAGCTGTATTCGTCAACTAGATGCTTTATTATTGCCAGTCTCCTTCGTACTAACATCTCACTTGCAGCTCTAGTCTTTAGTCGAGCCTTTCCAGTCAAGGTGTCGGTCAAGCAGTGGTAAACACACAATGAGTCAGTGTGGAGATGCACAACGTTAGCCTGCCATTGCAATGCAAGATTAAGCCCTTTTAACGTGGTATCAGGTTCTGCCAAATTTATATGCTGGACATCATTTTCGGACGAAGCCAGCACGCATCTTCCACAACAGCACCCAATTGTTCCAACACGATACCTGTAGCCAGTGAACTTGCATCAACCCATGCATTCAGTTCGTTTCCAGATACTTGCCGCTCACCCTCGGCAGGGTCATTCCTATGTACTCTGTAACATATTTCAGCCATCATTTGCTGGAGAGAATCATCATCCACCATGTCGTCCCATCCTTTGGTTACTGCAGTTACTCATCATTTTAACACTCCTGTTGCCGATCAGCGCCATCCACAGACAGGTAGATGTCCTACTAATTTACCACAAATAGAAAACACAATGCGTCTTGCCAGTACACTGAGTAACTCTTGAATCGCGCTCCCTCGCTTCCATCGAAAAGTATTGCCTTTCTTATAGACCTCTAGGCCTAACACGGGCACCCCATACTTTAGGCGCTAGGGTCTTTGCTTATTAACCCAAACGATTCCAGTTTTGCTCGAACCACATCTGCAGACATTATATCCTCATTAACGTAGATGTCGCCAATGTAAGCTGAAGCAGCTTTTGCTGTGGTCTCATCCTGCATCAAAACAGTTTTAATAATAGTTGTCATTATTAAGGGTACTACGTTTAGGCCAAAACCTAAACGTGTCAAAGAATATCGTTTTTCCTTGATTATCCTTGTCTGAAATGGCCATAATGCCTAATAGACACGTATCTGCAGGTAGGCCCTCTTTAAATCCAGCAGTGCTACATTACTCCCTTTCTGACGCCACTCTCCAAGTTTAGCAGCACACACATCTGCGTTTCCAGTGAAAGTATCAAATGTTGATTCAATTCTCGGTAATCCATCACGGTCCGAATGTTGTCTTTAGTAGGTTGTTCAACAGCCATGAGCGGAATTAATCCTTTGGTGGTCCCAGACGTTCCTGTGGGTACGGTATTAACCATCCGTTATCAATCCACATCTGAAGTTCGTCTTCATATGCGGCCCTATTTTTCGTGGGAACTGCATACTCTGGAATGGTGTTGCACAGCCGATCATGTGCCTAGCTCATAGTCCATTTCCACTTTGCAGTCCACGCATTTTCCTTGTCGTCAAACGTAGCACAGAAATCCTTTTCTTCAAGAGACATGGCTGCACATACTTCTTTCCCTTCTCCAAGCATTACACTACCAGTCACTGTTATTATGACGCCTCCTAGTGCTTGTATTGCATCAATTCCAATCAACATGTCATAGCCACGGGGGTTTTCCGGCATCACCAGAACATCAACTTTGACTGTGTCACCCTTCTAAGTACAGATCTTGACTTTCTCTTCACCACAAAATGCTCGGGAACCATTGATCGTCATAATACCGACTGGTTGCTCCCACCACATCTGACAGTAATGTGCATTGACTATAAACCGAGAACACCCCGTGTCTATGAGTTCTGAACACTGCACATCGTCAATTTTAACGCCAATGATCGGTAATACTGTGTTTATTGGTTGGCAAGGGGCAAGGGGCAAGGGTGGCAATAGTACCTTAGCGAAATGATTGGCCTCCCCACATTTATAGCAAACTGGGCCTACACGCTTATTACTACCTGGGAGAGAATCTACATTGCTTCCATGCGGTTCGACTGTTGCATGTTGAATACTAGTTACTACTGCAATTGGCTCCTGTTCCTTACAGATGTTTCGAGCTCGGGCTAATAACTCGTCTGTTGTAAATTCATCAATTCGTGACGATGCCCACAGCAGTTTACTGACCTCCTCAGGTAAGCCTACTAAAAAGGCACATCTTGATATCTTATCGTTGATCCCACCAAATGGTACCGACAACTTTCGTAGGTCGGCTAGGTACACGTCAACCGTTTCCTTGGGGTGAAGTCGCCGGCTAGTGAACTGTTGCCATGCAACAAACGGATCTGTACCAAACGCTGTATACAGACTGTGTTTGCTTGTATTCCAGTCTGATTCATCCCCGAGTTGCTGGTAGACTGCATAGGGCATCCGGTTAACCTCAGAGGAATGACTGTGGCTGGTTCTTTAATTCTGCACAGTGTACAGATCTTCTCAGCCTTTTCCACCCATTCAACGACAGTGGTAGATTCATCAAACTCAGGTATCAAGCGAAAGTTGAATCTGTCCATTTTCTGTCTTTCGAGTCACCGCCCACCGAGAGCCGAAATAGCTTATAATTCAATAACTTGAGTGTTATTTCTTCCGCCCGGTACACCAATACTTTCCTGGGTAAGGTTGACACTGTTGTCCAAACTTCCAACTTCCAAACTTCTGTATACGTAACACAACTTCTCTCAACTCCAAACGAACTTCTGCTAATTCAACTTATTTCTTCGAAATCCAACGTAAAAATGAACATCCCTCTAAAAAATCAACCCTCTTTTATCTCCAACCAGGAGCAATTCATTTGCATATCGGGTGGTCACATTGTAGGCTTATAAAGAGATAAGGCAACCATTTTTGTTTCTTTCTTCTTCATTCATTTCATTCCACGACCGACCCGTATAATTATGTACGTGCTAGTTAGATAAGTCACACGTTTCCCTACATAAACATAGAACGCAGAGGTAGATTTGATATAAATGTACGAAAACTACCTCAGTACGCTACAGAGTATCGATATACTGTACAATGCAGAGGTATGTCCTGGTACTTATCACATTTTGTTTTTATCTTAACTGAGACAATTGAATTGCCAAAAGATCCCAGTGGGGAAGGATTGGAAGATAAACAAAACAAGTTGTAAGAAAAAAGTCTATGATATTTGCATATGCCCCATTAATGTCGAGCACACGGGTGGTTTCCTGAACAATCTGAGTTAGGTTATAAGCAATGGAGAAATCATGACAGAATATCCTATCATGCAACAATGTGAACATTGAAGTTTCCAAAAACGTAAACGGTAACTGAGGACTAAGCAAACAAGATGTGGTATATTTTCTCAGATATGTTCTTACAAATAGAAACGTTGCTATTAAAACCCAAAAACGCATAGATATCATTTCCGGATCCTTATTTCTAAATGATTCACTCGGAGTTTGCAACTCTTTATCCTCTTCGTTGTGGATCAGTAGATGGTTCCATCCCGAGAGACAACATCCGTCCGCTAACTAACCCAGTGGTTGGCTTACCAAACAACTCGTCTCTCCGATTTGCCGTTATAGACTTACTCTCAATTCTGATTTCTCGTCAGCCATGTGCCCCTTACATCATATTAGTCACGTAAGATTTTGTTTATGCTTTTCTTTATTCATAACATTTTTTCCTCTATCCAAAAGTCCCCAGTTAAATATTTATCTTAACTAACATCAGCTCTTTTAAAATATATTTCTACATATTTTTTAAACTAAATGGTTTAACAATTAAATAATCAGTCTAACCATTGATACTACTCGTCACAGAATAACACATATATACGTAGCGAACGAGCCACATCATTATATTAAATGGCGGGCGAATTTTCGACAACATGTTATTCGAGTATTACTTTATGAAAAATTGTATTTATCTGATGATTCTTGTTTCATCATAATTTGACAGTTTGTCAGAATGATAAAACAATTTATTGCAAATATCCAAAATAATGTTGAAAAATATACGTTGTAAATTTGGATTTCGTGAAATAGCATGTGCGTTATTCATGTTAATGGAGTGAATAACATATATTAAACAAAGTATAACATATTTAATTCATAATTTCCGGTTTCAAAATGCTTTCAGAAATTTTTATATTTGCGAATATTTCGCTATATTTTTTGTCTTCAAAATCATAACCGTTTCTTAAATACGTATAGCGCACCATCAAAAGTCTGACAGTGAATGATACTCTCTTTCGCATTACATTGCCTCATTTCCTACCTTATCGTGAAATAAGATATATTTAAAGTATTTACAGAATAAAATAATGAAATACCATGCAACTCGATTGAATCTATAATATTATCAATAATTGGATCTTATTTTTGAAAATTCTTTGTTTTACACAGAAATTAAATCAATTAGACAGACATCTCAAGTCACAACTTCTATCGAATTAGCACATGAAATTTAATGCGGATGAAGTAAATGCTAAATTTATTAGTATATGTGAGCAAAACATCATCGGTAATAATTAAGTAACTCAACTGTTATTTATTTTACATTTCAAATCACCAATTTCTCCGTTAAATTCGACACCTTTGTCAATACTTCCAGCATCCAAACGCAAGGTCACGTCGAACCAGCGTTCATCAGACTTTTAGAAACCTGCGTCTCTCGCCAGGCGAGCTAACATGTCATGGTATTACTGCTGATGCTGATTTTCAAATACTTAACCCCACCTCGAGCAGCAGAGTATGCATGCGGGCGCGTTTCTTTTGTAAAACATCAACCACAATTTAAATATACATCTTCAGAAGTTTTTCAAACTAGAGTGAAGTACTACTGTCCACGGAACTCGCTTAAGAATATATTATAGTCGCCTTCTTTTTTTACACTACAAACGAAGCATAGGGTCAATAAGGCGTATTTGGGACCAGATTTGCAGGAATACTGTTTAAAGAGTAGGGCAGTGGCATTTTTATTTGCATTACACTTGAATTTCTACATGTCGTGAGAGTCAGGATGCAGAGGCCCCGGGAGAGAATTTGAAAGTTCTGTAGTCCGAGGAATAAAGCTAATCGAATAGAAGGCTTAATGGCATCTTAGGATCTCTTAAATGTAGGGGTGGAATTTGTTGCTTATCGAGTATGTCAAGGGTATTGTCGTCGGGGGGTACTAGTGTTACAAGAAAAGAGCCCTTTTCTTGTAAGAAAACATTAGATAAGTAAAAATAAGATTAGGATAGACCGAGATTCGAACCTTGTAAGCAAGGTTCAGAAATAGATTCAGAAATGGAATTTAGCATTGTTAAGTTCACATAAAATAGTTTAGATATGTTTTAGTAAAAGGAATTTTTATTGTTCAATTCTTTTTATGAAAACTGAATTAAAAGGAAGTAATCTAGAAAATAACGAACAATAGCAAATTAAAAACATATTGAAAAATAAGTTAGGTCGAAAAATAGGTTAGTAAGAATTCTTTATTTGCAAAAAATGGTTTGGGAATATGCGCGAACCACGCATGTTCAGGCCACGTGTGTTGATCACGTTTTTGGACACACGTATGACGTCATGGCAGAGATGAATTCTCAATAAGATGAGTCAGATAAAGGGAGACGAAGTCCAGAGTCGAGTCTGGGTCGAATCAGAGGAGGGCCCCCTTTAGAAGTGAAGGGGAAAGTTTTAAACATGTAGAAACAACTTTGAATTCCTGGATGTGATCATCATTTTGACCGGTCAAATTGAATAAAAGAACACATAATATTTTTGTGACTGCCGTCGTCATGTCATTTTACCAAATTGAAGGTAATGTGAAATTATTTATATGAACATTGTTCCCATTCATATTTATAATGAACTTTGTGTATAACTCATCTAAGTAATGTGCCCCTCTCTTCATCTAAGAAACGTGCCCCCTCTCCATCTAAGTAATGACTGCCCGCTAAAAAACTTACCAATCTCTCTCAACTCTAATATATGTTAAAAGAAGGAACATCCACAAAACTGTAAAAGGTATGAATGTCTTCTCTCTTCTCTCCTCCTCTGCAATATCTGTATAAATGTATATTCCCCTCATCAATATGAATGTCATCATCCGTCTCTGTCTCTTATATAGTATCCTATGCAACACTAGTATTTTGAATTTATCATTAAAATACTTGTAAAACTAGCAAAAGGATCCCCCGTTTATGTGATGGGACAGTGGGTGGAGGTTAATAAAGAGTTCGGGACTCATTAGGTATGCAAATCTGTCTAGGAGCGAGGGGCTAGTGACAGATGTAAAAAAAAAACGCTACATGCACCGGTGAACAGTAACATTGTAAAGATACAAAATAATCACAGCATAAGCATGATAGAAGAGCTCAACTTCCTCGTATCAGCCTCAATATATTTGTTCCAATTCATTTTGTCTGTTAATGTTAACCCTAGGAGCTGTAACCCAATGGTTGAGAAGTTTTTTTTTTGTAATTATTAAATGAAATACGCTTTATCCCTGAAGAATTGCACGTTACAAACAAGTTATGATCCTATTCTACTATAGACTGGAGAGTTCCTTAAATATGTTTTATTTTCTTGTTTGTTATGGAACGTTGTGCCATCAGCAAATATCCGTATCTAAGAGAAAATATTATCCGTCGTTTATGGAATCACAAAGGCCAAGGTTTACCCTCTAGCACATCAGCAATTATATCATCTTGCTTAAGATGTCCAACAATCAGGGACAGCCTGGATTTTTCTTATCTAAGAAGAATGTGATTACATACGTTAAGCAATATAATATAATTTGATTTTCATGAGAACACCCTATTGCCAAACCCTGAGAAATAACTTATATATGGGTAAAGTTTCACTACTTTATCAAGTTTTTGATATATACGTTCGGCGATTGCAGTTAGTATATCTGAAGCCGAACGGGCTTGCTTAACCCATGCTGTGGTTGGATAAAAGTTTATTTTCTCACAGAAGGCAGAGTGGTAGTGGATGTATTAAAAACTCAAAATTTTTAGCAAAGAGACGCAAGAAAGCAAACAGGTTAATGCTATCATGGGCATTTCCTTCTCCAGAATTGTTGTAAACTGGTAAAATATAATCAATTTTAAAGTAGTGAAAAATACAAGATTTATTAAGGCATTTATTCAAGAGCAAACCGGAGCAACCTAACATAGTATATTAGCGATAAAACCGGGCCCAAATGCTTTCAAGGATTATCTAATGTGGCTCCTATCTACAAAATGAAAATTACGAAAGGGTGGTCTGCTTGATCTAAAGTAAAGTTATAAGCAAAATGTTGCGCCAGTAGAATTATCTTTTTTATTGCTGTAAAGTCCTAAATTTGATGAATAGTGAGGGAAGTCCTGATTGCCCATAATTTACTACAATGTTTAATTTTTTTCGGAAATCGTGAGTTCTTAATTTCTACGTTCTTTTGGTCACTTTCGAATACTTCTCATGTTCATTATATTGAGATTCACGTACATTCTTAAAATTCAATCAGCAAGAAAATGTTCGCTTGAGACTTACCATATAAAATGTAATGAGTAATTATCGGTTGCTTTCATAGATTAAAATCTGGTAGCTTTTTTCTACTATATTTCTTTTATACTTAATAATCGACTGATTTCTAAAACCTTCAGAGTGAGAACACTTATACACACCTTCTATTTGCCGATACATTTAATCGTTGAAACTGAATTCAGCAGATGTAGTGGCAAATTTCATAAACTCAACGAACGTACTTTCAGAAATGGGAGGAGGCGATATCTGACTACGATATAAAAAATCTGTATAGCTATCTATAGTCTCTGAAATCTGGACACAACTAAACAGTTTGCTAAGGTGGTAAGAACACATCATTTTATTAAGAACCTTAAACCTTTGAATAATGTCTGCAACATAAAATGAATCTTTCAAACAGTATTTACTGTAATATTTTAATACCGGATGTAATATATTTAAGATCCATTTTGCAGCTTTATGCTGTGATGACCCTACCATAGATAAAATGAATTATTTTTCTGTAGAGTTTAAATAATTGCATAATGCTCTTTGCACTATTTAAACTCTGAAGGGAAATTGGTGCACTTGCATAGCTATGGGCCAGGTCGTTAAATCTTGCTTTTAAATCCCTTACTCTAATTTAAGAGACTGGTGTAAGTTTCTCTGCTTAGGCTTTGGGAATTTAAAATTCGGAACATACCTCTTCCCGTTTAACACCAGGTAATGGAATACAAATGTCTAAACTATGATCAAGATATAATAGTTCAGAAGGAGATAGATCATGGAGAGAGAGATTTAAGACGTTCTTGCCAATATTGGTGTTGGTAGTACATCCAAACTTGTTGTATAATTTATGTTTCAATTTACTTTAAATTTAAGAACTAGTTTTGATGGCCACTTTCTTGTAAAGTGTCACTATAATTTACGAACCAAATTGAATCAAAGCACGGTAAAATGCTCATATTTCTCTTTATTTCTTTCTAAATTTATCGCTAATTTATGTATATAATCATGAATAACACATTTTTAATTTTTTTGTTCTGGCTTTAACCTCACTTTTTTGTTTAAAATAAAATAAACGGAGGACATACATTATTCTTTACACAAGAAGGTAGGAATTTTATATTTTCTTGTGTCAACATTATTTTGCTTTTAATCAGTAGAATATAGTTTAATGTCTTAATTAAACTAGAATTGTACCTCATCTTGAGATATTTCATGATTGTTTGAGGAATACAAAATTTATATAATAAAGCGAGAACGAAACCAGTCAGCTGACTCTCACATTTTTCTACTCTTCTGTTCACCTGGTAATTTTATTGTAAATATTGACTTTATTTTAACGTTTTTAATCATGATTTCAAATATTCCCTTCATTATTGTGTAATATAAATACTGTACAAAAAAACAATGAAATAATTATATAAATGTATATATTATATATAATTATTTAATATACTAATTATTAGATACATACAGACACTAGTGCTTCATCCTGTAAGGAATCATCGGTGCAGGGTGTCAGTTGATAGATTAGAACTCGGCGATAGAAGGCCTCTCTGGCTTCATTAGCAAGGACCCAATCTATCATTAACTGCGAGAAATTTTGTGGATATGTTTAAAACGCTTTTTAACGTCTGTCAGAGTGATCTAATCATTATATTATGATATGTGCTTTAATTCAACTGAAAGTGCCTAAAGATAAGAAAGGAGTTTCCTACAGGGGCCGACATAATTACTATACTGATTATTAAATACCTAAAAACGCTAGTGTTTACTCCTTTCGTCTTTATATATATATATATATATATATATATATATATATATATATATATATAATAGGACAACAAGAGAATAAAATATAGATAGATATAGAATGAACCATTTATTGAATAATGGAATACAGGCAAAATTTGGGGATATCCCCAAATTTTGCCTGTATTCGATTATTAAATAAATGATACATACTATATCTACCTACATATAGTTTTGTGTCTTCATTTTATTCTCTTGTTATCCTATTGTATAATCCCAATAATTATTCATGAGCTTGGCATTATCCGGATAAATCTCCTTTTGTGGAATTGATCTTTCTCTTTTCTCTTTTACATATATATATATATATATATATATATATATATATATATATATATATATATATGTATAATAAAATCTTTTTGATGTTTGTCTATTTGTTTGGTCACAATTGTTTCGATATGTTAAAAAGCACACTTTGTTCCAAAATTAAGTTTCATACTGAGAAAATTGGACCCTAAAGTGATTTATATATATATATATATATATATATATATATATATATATATATATATACTATCGACCCATAGAGAATCTACATTGAAAATGTAACCTGATTCGCATATTGCATCAAATATACTTTATTTTAATAACTACCCTAATCTTATTAATACTTTACTGTAAAAAAAAACTTTTTTTAAATTAGTCTATTTACAAATGTTATTTAAAGTCAATTTATTTCATTTATTTAATTTATATTTAATTTAACTTTAAATTGATTAAATTTATTTTTCAATTATTATAAGCTGACAGTGGTTGCTTTTAAAATGGGAAATAAGTTTATTTAGACTGTGAGAGTTTTTGCAGCTTTAAAGGGAACATATTTATTTTCCGTTTAATTTTTATAGACAAAAAATGTTATGCTTTCATCAATACAATGTTTATCACTTTAAGGAAAAACGTATTACATTAGGATATTAGGCGTATCTTATATAGTATGTGACTAAACCTGCTGCCCCCCGATATGTTTTTACTGACAACGCCAGGTATATATGTAGCTAGTATATATATATGTAGCTAGTATATATATATATATATATATATATATATATATATATATATATATAAGCTGTTTACTTAACTTCGACCACATTATTTTTGTTTATCATACTGATTAGCTTTTCCTCACTTTTCTAAGTAACATCCAAGTGGTGTTGTGTTAATGGTAACGAGTAAAGTTATATCGAATATATTAAATGCGTTTATAATTAAAGTTCATTCTAAACACAAACGCTATTTTAAAATTAGGTGTGATAGAAACGAGGAATATTATTTACCAATCCAGTGTGACAATCAGACACAGCTGCTGCCTTAAACCTTTTCATCAAACAAGCGCAAATTTTATTTAAAAGATAAACATTGAGGGACAACATAACTGTTATATTGAATATAATCGTGACACAACGATGGAAACTTTTTTCCGAACTTATTACTGACAAAACGGAAATCTTATTTGAAACAAAAATGAAAAACTAGCGTGAATGTTATGTTGATATTATTGCTGCAGACTGAAAAAATATTATGTAGAACCACAGCATGATAGACCAATACAAATAATATTCCAAACCTCGTGGGCAACGTAATGGAAATTCTATTTGAAATATAAGCAACGGTAATGTTAACCTTAATGCGCTGCAATCGCTGCATCGCTGAACGTTACACCCGTTGGCTTCATCTCTGTCAGTTGTGAGTAATAAAGTGTGTCGTGAAAATAAAACTCTCCTACTCATTTAATCTCTTTCTTTGCACGCCCCTTCGCCTCCAAATCTCGACTTTTCCCATGAGAATTGTCTCTGATAAAAACATTGCCTTTCGTCATATACTCATTCTTTCGATATTTTTTATGATCTTTATCATAAGTATGACCAGGTTTTTACTTGAGCGTTACAGAAAATTAAATTAGTATTCTATTTACGAACATACATGAGTTTGAAAACGAAAGGAAATGTCATTACAAACTGTAGCATGCCATGCAACAGCAAACACTATGACAACATTAAACCAACTAAAGTATCGTTTGAAATGTAAGCTTTACATCGCAACATATCTAAAATAATGGTATTTAAAACTGTCTTTGCGAGATATACATTAATGTCATTGCGAACTTTAGCGTGACAGACTAACGAACAGATTTTCACAGTGTTGCTTTAACGCGTCTACAAAAATACTTTATTACATCTTCATATTCAACGAATGAAATCCATATTTTTAAATTGAATACATTTATTTCTCACATTACATTTAATATTTTTCATGATCGGCTAAACGGACAAAGACAGAAATAAAAATGGACACGGTCGCGATAATTATTAGCGTGGAAAATTATAAGAAGCTTTTTTTTTACAAAAATCATAAGAAGTTTTTTTTTTTTTTTAAAATCATGCGATTTTATTGCGAGTCGGCTTTATTTGATTGCTGCGGTGCACGCATAATTATTTATTGACTTTCTGGCATTTATCAGGAAACGATATTCTACACACGACACAATGGCGAGTTTATCGGGATATTTAATACTCGCATAAAAGTTTTCCAGCTAGGCCAATCGAGACAACGTTCTTTGCAGCATAGTTGCCAGTATGCATACAGCGTTATATTGCCGATTACCCATTATAATATGTGGTTGAAAAGTTTATCATTACATTCTAAAAAAAATCATCTATATCCATAGCATTCAATAGGTCATTTTTTTAAATTTCCGTTTTACTAGAGACTAGCGGAGAAGGGCGTGGGTAGATCATTCGACACGTAAGAATGAATCAATTAAATGTTCATGCCAAACAAACATACTTTTATAAAATAAACAGTCAATACTAAGTAATCTTGCGACGACAAATGACCTGGTGTATAATTGATAACGGATTACATAAAACAGCATTGAAATTACTTAAAAGATAAACCGTCAATACATTTTAGTAAGCAGTTTAAAGTTAAATACGCCTTTTGGAATAAGTGCTCAATAAGACTATTGTTACTATTACATATAAAGTGTGACACATTTGGCCAACTGTAAACATCATATGGTGATTAGACAATAGTGTGCTTTGTAATTGTTCCGAAAGTTTAAATGCCTTATACGAGGCTGCAAGGACACAGAAACTATTGTAATAGGCTTAGCTGTAAATTTTCTATATACAGCGTTTCGTTTACATGAGTAACCAGTCAGAATTCTAAATGAAAATACGGGAAATACAATTGAAAGGCATTTCCTCTATTTGTTTCTGCCTCTGTTTTCTGTCCAACAATACCCACAGCTAATTACTTTTGGAGGAATAAAACTTTTATAACAATATTGCAAATAGGTTTTTTCAATTACAACAATTAATAACACAGAATTAAACTGGGAGATTGGACAACGGGCCAAATGGCTGATCAATGCTTTATAACATGATATTTATGAAGGTTTATCTTCAGAAAAAAATTAAATAATAATCACTCAGTTCGTTCATCGTTAATATTTATGAATGATTCTGTTTTTCTTTTTATCTTCCCACGCTCTATTGAATCTATTATTGTTTTCTTTATATCGATAGAAACAAACAATACAGTTGTACTCTCGAAGTTGTACAGAGTAAATGGATAAATGGGGTCTTAAAATACTTTTTGAAATAAATGTTATTCATTTTTTTAAGATGGATGTGAATTTCGCTTATTTACTTTATCAGTAAATTCCTAAAACAAAAATCCATGCTTAAGTAGTTAGTTCTCAGGAAAGAGCTAATTACGTCTAATGATGTTGACAACTCCATAGAAGACCGATGAGAAGACGCGTTAAGCAGAGGAAGACGATGGCGTATGAACACTTTGACGTAAAGAAAATGTACCATATCGATTTCAAAGTTGTTTTCGTGTCAGGACGTAACAGCTCTACAGGAGACGCCTCCACAAAACCCAAACATTAAGTCACTATGCCAGAAAACGATAGAAATACAATTCCACAACGTTACAAAGTTATTTTTCAAGTATTCAATTGCTGCATTGTTTTTGTGTATTTTCAATTTGAACTCAAGTCGTTATTAGAGTCTGGCCTACTCAGCAAATATTCTTTTATAAAGTTCAGGAGCAATCTAGCGTTAAATAACTACCTTGCGGGACCCACAGATTTAGTTGATAATTCAATAACTTGAGTGTTATTTCTTCCACCCGTCACACCAATAATTTCCTTGGTAAGGTTGACACTGTTGTACAAACTTCCAACTTCCAAACTTCTGTATACGTAACGCACCTTCTCTCACCTCCAAACCACCTTTTGCTAATTCAACTTATTTCTTTGAAATCCAACTTCAAAATGAACGTCCCTCTAAAAAATCAACCCTCTTTTATCTCCAACCAGGAGCATCTCATTTGCATATCCGGTGGTCATTCATTTCATTCCACGACCGACCCGTTGAATTATGCACACGTGCTAGTTAGGTAAGTCGCACGTTTCCCTACAATTGTTTGGATGAAAAATCATGCATACCTACCTAGATACGTATTTTAGCTAAGAAAGCACTAATCATATGATATTGTCGTCTGATAATTACGTACAGCTTATTTCTTAGATAGACCATGTATGCATGATTTCGCGAAAAACTCGAAGATATCTAACCTCACGACCCTGTTTCACATAAATATATATGCATTATATAACTTTGGCGATAACAGTCGAACGGAGTGGCTTACTTCCATAATGTTGGTTATGTAGATGTTGAGATTTTCGAGGTAGTAGACTGTTTGTAGATTGATTAACGTTTCAAAGATATGATAAATGATAGAAAAACATATGATGAATTCTCGTTCTTGAAAACTGATACCACGAAATTAATAGTTACCTTTTTACGTCTATTTAGTCCGACCGTCAAATAGGCAAGATACCTATGTTGTATCCAGTAAGACATGCAACACGCCACCTGCCGGAATATCTTCAACTGAAATATGTCTGAAGACATGTAAATATGTATATAACTTTTCTTCCTAATATATTATTGTAATACCTTTACTTTCCGTGTTCTTGTTAATTTTTTGTGCAGACACATAGTTTAAACAGGGGTAAAAGGATTTATCTAAAAGTGCAAATCTGATCTTATTTGTAAGGGAATCACAATCAGTAATGCGTAATTGCTTAAGAGTGCGCTTATTTTAGTCCGTGATTTTATGGTTATATCAGTTATTTAAATGACATGAACATCATTAAAGAGTGATCCATTAACATCTATAACACATAACCCGGACAGTGTATTTATGAATACGTAAACAGGTAAAGTTTACGTTCTGGCATGCTATATGGTAAGGTAATGCTTTATCCAAAGACGAGTGCAATTCAAACAAGAGGTGTGTTTAAACTGCTCACAAAATGTGTCAATCGTTGTGGGTGTAAGTAAAAGTAAAATAAATACGTGAATTCCAACACTCTCATCTAATGAAAAGCTGTATCGATTCAATCAGAAAGGATTGGGATACTGTTTGTAAAAGAGTGAGGGATAGAAAACTATAGGAAACTAATGTAGGGTTTAAATGTTTAACAGAAGAAAATCATAGAAATAATCTTTGGATTCTAGTTTTGTTAAGAGAACAGGGTTAGAGATGTAGACTGCAAGATATTACCCATAATTTGCGAGTCTTTATGAGTAGAATACTTGCTGACATTTTGATATTATTGTATATACAGGGTGACCCCCCCCAAAAAAAAAAGCTAACTGGAGGCTATCTAGAACATATGCTGAAGAACGGAGAAAAAATGCCAAAGACTCTAGTATTTTGATGTGATGTTTTGAATATAATAAACTAGTTATGACCAAAGTTTCATTTCATTCAGACAAAACACTAAGAAACGGGGCCTAATTAGAGTTGGAGCCCGTTTTGGGGGATCACCCTGCATATATTAGTTTCTGTTTGTTCACGTAATATTATAATATCTCGCAATTAAACATAGATATATTTAACTTATAAGTTAAATCTAATCACCGGATATCTCTGAAAAGTAAGCTTATCTGAGGATGCAGATTGAGGTGTTTTTAAAGCAACATTTAATTTACAACTTTAACAAGTTTTAGATACTCTTTTTTGTATATTTAACATAGGGATAGTTTTAACAATAACAGTACTTGTGAGATTTAAATTTAAACGTATTATCTCATATATAATAAAGTAGACGCAATTTCACCCCTCTGGACGTAGGTTGATAACAACAGATGACACATATAAAATTATTACATTTACGCTATTAGCCATTGCATTATTAGAACATTTGTTTTATTCCGAGGAGCACCATGACAATCATCATCCTAACCTACAAAGGAAGTAACTAAAATGTCACCCTACCAATACCGAGTCCTCTTACGGCACAATTCTACACCGAGTACATTTATACTTTTTCTAAGTTAACCGTCATTAAATGAATAGATTTTTTTACAGAAAAGCATATTCTTACCATTTGCATCCAACACAAATAATTATTTCTACCTTTAAAATATTCGGCGCTGCTCATTGGATAATAAGTATTCATTCTACAATTCCAACATTCTGTTATTCCGCCATTAAACGAACACTTCGTAACTAAACCAAGACGCCATCTCTGTACGTACACAATGTTCTTAAGTTTTATTTAATATATTTCAGTTACTTTTAGTCTTGGCTTAATTGACGCGTTTTCGAGCTCGGTAGCAACCGAGACAAACAGAGACAAAGATAGGGCAAGAGAGAGGTAGAGAGAGAGAGAGAGAGAGAGAGAGAGAGAGAGAGAGAGATAGTAAGAGAATGAGATATAGAGAAAATGAGAGAGAGAGAACACGTAAGTTACATTAATCGTTTGCTTAATTGTGAACCAATTAACGCGTTTGCGAGCACGGTAATGACAGAGAGAAATACATATATTTGGTTTTCATTCGAACACAATTTTTATTTACTAAAAATAGTGTAGAACTGCCTAATAATTTCATATTACTATGTACACAAATAGCGCGCGACCCACCACTCCATTTTACAAATAGAGCGGTACCCATCACTTCATTTTACATAGTAAATTCAGGTACCCGTTAATAATTTGAACCAGACGTAACTCAACGTCCGATCGGTGTTGCTCAGAACACGAAGTTAACCACCGAGCTCCACCGATTATGAAAGCGTAGCAAACGCTGCTAAAAAATTGAACTACACATGTACACATAATAATTTTCCCACAAAAAACAGACAAATAATAAACCAAGAAGCAACGATCTACAGTAACAAGTACAAAAACTCAAACTTTTACAAAAAACTTGAAAATACAATGTTCAAAAATAGCACCACTTACATTTAAATGTTATTGAACTTTAAAGTGTTGTGTGATTATTTATAAAATAAATACTTGTCTTAAAGTTTATAATGTTTTAGTAATAATTTTTTTAGAAATCATTACACACCGTGAGGCTTGCATTTACAAATATCCGAGGAATTAGAACTAACTCAGATGATGTAGAATCATTTCTCCTAGCAAACTCAACGGATATATTAACACTAAGTGAAACTAACTTGCACCTCCTTCCTATCTAACATCTTTAACATGTCTGGTTTTCTTCCACTTTGTCGTAAGGACTCTGACAGGCACATGCACGGACTTGGAGTCTATATTCGTAACACCCTCCCCATGTCTAGGGAATCTAAATTAGAATCAGGTAACCAACCCATCATGTGCTTTGAACTAACTTTACAACATAGCGTTAGCTACCTGTATTTTCATTATCGCTTTCCCACCACCGAGGACTGTACTATAGTCAATCATGTCTCATCATGTAGCACTCTCCCTGGACACTAGCGCCCAAATACATGTATTTGGAGACTTTAACGCCCACCACAGAAAAGTGGCTTGGCTTCTCTAACTTCACTGACACAGCTGGTAGCGTAATCAATAACTTTGCTATATCCCATTCCCTGACACAGACAGTAACATTCCCGACCCGTCTCCCAGATCGCTGGTCTAGTGTTACGATCAGGATTCGGTTCTGGGGGTCGGGAGGGAGTGAGTCAGTCGCTCGACAACAGCACGTTTCTGCTCTCTTCTTTTCCAATCGACCACACCTGGCCTCTCGCCACCAATGTCACAGCACACAATCTGAACGTCAGCAACGCGAAATACTTTTCAAAAGATGTTCACGACTCTTCTTTTTCTGTCTTGTAGGGAATTTTTCCCAGCTTTTTTATCCTCCTATCAAAAAACCCCAAAAAGACAAGAAAAAAGTGGCTTCTCTCATCATGCCCTGCGTACCCAAGATGCCCTTCGGTTATATAAATGAGCTAGCCATCCTTTCCTTCTTCTTTCCCAAAGAACGATGCAGATACGCCGAATATTACTTATTTATTTATTTATTTTTTGTTTCCAACCATAAACTAGCCTTAAACGGTACTTTTCCCCCCTTTCGCATATACCCCACACGCCCCCCTGATCTTCGAAATCAATAAGACACTTCATAATCCTTCACCCAAGCAGGCCTCCTCCTCTCACGTTGAGGCCTCTGGAAGACAACTTCATGTGAGCTGACGTATCCAGGTTCACTACAGACAGTCTCGTCCAGTTGTTAAAAACCGCAATGTGGGGCTAAGTCGAATTGGGATGCATCGTTAGCTCATCGGTGGATCCTGACTTCCTCCTCTTCACTGCTATCACTGCATACCGGCAGGGTCACACGACGTAGATCTAGGATATGCCGGGGAACGCCATTTACCATCACGTTGTTCTTCGACTGCATTCCCGTTACGACCCCCATCCCCCAGCGAGTGGTGCATTTTGCATTGGGAGGCTTCACCCATACCTCCTCACCCACTTTAATGGTAGCTACTTCACCCTCAATTCCTACCGTTTTGTTGCACGGATGCCGCCACTTATGTGCGAAGATGGCTCTATGAGGTACAGCTGTCTCATCTTGTCTGGTTTTCCGTGAAATGTTGTAAAAAAACCGCCTCCATGGGTGAAATGTTGCTTTTTCCGCAGCATCCTTGATGGTGCGATGATTCCTCTCCACTATCCTATTGTCACTCGGCCGATACGCTGCCCTAAAAAATTGCCTTACTCCCCACTTATCACGCGCATCTTTAAAAGCTTCTGATCGAAAAGCGGTACCATTGTTCATTAACAGTTCCTCAACCGGCCCTCTTTCCAAAAATATTTCTTTGATGACCCCTACGATCGCCCATGCAGTTTCTGCCCTGATATACAGTCGACCATTGACAGATACAGCTTATGGCGATAATAGGTCACATCAATGGCCAATCGCTTCTAGTCCTCCGCAATGTGTGACTCTCCTGCTTTGTATCTAGATGGTCCGCGGTCTATCGATTACCACCCCTTACAGTGCTCCACAACGTCCTTGACCTCCACCTCGGTGGTTTCAGGGTAAACCTCTCTTGCCAGGAATAACGTCCGTTCTCGACAAGTGATGCATTTCATGTAATTATTTAACTTCCACCCCAGCACAGCATACCTTCTTTACCCGTGTCATCGAATCAGCCTTGTTCTTTTCCGATGGGACCAGCACTACAGATGCCCTCAACTGGAATTGCGCTATCAAATCTGCGAGTACTCCGAACCTGCGATTGATCAGCATTTCTGCAGCACCTCTGGTCCTAAGTCTTTTATCGCCAGGCACTTCCGACCTGATCCATGAAACTACCGTTGCGGAATCGGATTTGATTTCAATTGTTTTCAATCTCCACTTCAGAACCAGATTAATTCCTTTAATAGCAGCCTCCAGTTCGGCTACGTTGATATGGAAATAGTCGTTTTTCTTTCTTAGCTATTCCGTATCGTCCACAGTTACACCTCCCATTTCTAGTACGACGCCCAATGCCAGGCTGCTGGTATCGCACCAAATCACCCCCGCGTCTCCGCCGCTAACGTACCATTCCCCCTTCACTGGGTCTTCTTTCGTACCTCTCGCTATAATTTCCTGTAGCATGTTCGTGACCTCTTTTGTTACAAGGCTCTCCCAGCCGTCAGTGCCCGTTTGTCGTTTAATAAAGCTGCCCGCTATCGTGAGTAAGCCAGCGATTGGATAGTGCCCACTAGTCTCTCGCAGACTGAGAAGAGTTCTCGTTTTGTCAGGCCAGTCTCGACTTCGGGTATCGCATTACCTCGTCTAAAGACAAGACTTCCTTTGCCATCTCGGCATAGTTTCAACCCCAACGCTGCTCCTTCATCCAGAGACTCTGCCGGTTTTGCAGTTAACCCATACCTCTCGATATGGTCTCTCACTTTCTCCGCTGTCACCTCTGCTTCCTCCACGAGAATGTCGTCAATGTACGAACTAGTGGTCTTGTTCAATATACAGTCTTTACTCAGCACCGTCTTCAGCACGGCGGTCATGATTTTTGAGGCTGAGTTCAGCACAAAGCCTAACCTCGTCAGGCAATACATCTTCCCCTTGTACCGGAGCAATTGATGTTGCCAGAGTTTTTCATCGACATGGATCTAGATATAAGCCGACTTCAGGTCGACAATCTTAGTTGCCCGCTCCATCCTCCTCCATTTCCTCATAACCTCATAGCATAATCAATCCCCTTTCCAGTGTGGCAGGCTACATGACTGTTTAATTCTCTGAAATCCAGTACCGGTCTAACTTTGTTCTCTGTGGGTTAATGTAATGGTAGCACTCCTTTTTCTTCCCCTGTCCACGGTTTCAGAATTCCCTCTTCTATCCACCTCTCCACTTCTTCCTCGAATCCTTTTCTTATTCTCCTCGCAGTGTTTTCTCGTAGCAGCTTACTTTATTTCGTAGTTCCTGAGGCCCGGAGATCCATTTCCATTCCACTGTTCACATCTCGCCATCGAACCTCGCCAGGAAAGCCTCGTCCTCGATGCAGCAAGCCTCCTGTTTTTGTGTTCTGATGTTTCTATCAACTTCCACTCCTGCCATCCCTATTGCGCCGAGGCGTCCGGAAATTATTTGGTCCACTCTCAATGTAGCGCCCCCAGTTGGTTGGACGCACTTACACCTAACACCACATCAACATCACCGACCAGGCGATCCAACACCAGGGCTCGCAGTCCAATGGGCACACCTTGCACTAGTACTTCCGCTGTTGTCTCTTCTAGACATTTCACCTCCCTGCCACCCACGGTGTTTATACTCCTGGCTCCGCTCCATGACCTAGCGACATTCTTTGCTACCAACGTCGTGGTGCAGCCTGTGTCAACAAGGGTCATGGCTCTCTTCCCATTGACTACTACCGGTAACTGAGGCAACGTTTCATTGTGCGCTTTTCCACATAGAAGTGGGAACTACTGGCGCAATGACTCCCCTTCACTTGTTTCTCTGGTCCCGCAAAGCGACGCAATATCGGTAGCAGTAGATCCCCAGTCTCGGTCTTTGCAGTCCTTGCGCAGGTAAATACCCCACAGCCAGGACCAGCAGTCCTCACTTTTGGATCTATTTCTGACAACTGTTCCTGATGATTGTGTAACAAGTGCTCATTGCCAACTCGGGAATGCTGATCACACTGTAATAGACATTACCCTAAACTCCCGACCCCAAGTTGAAGAGCCATTGCTCAAAACGACAAGACACTATAATAAGGCATACTGCCATTAGAGATCACATCAGAGACGCCCCATGGGGGAATATTTTTTATTTTCCAGCAGAACAGTGAGCAAATGAGACTACTGGATGGGTCAAAGCAGGAACTGAAGCACATGTTCCTATACGGAAGTTGTTCAGTAAGCCATTTACTCCCTAATTTTGCGGGAAGAAACAACGCTATATAATCGGAAGATCATGCCTTCTCAAGTGCATGATATTATAAAAACCTTAGATACCTAAAAAAAAACCTGTGAACCTGATCTCATCCCGGCTGTGCTAATAACAGAATGTTCCGCTGAGGGCGCTCCTGTTCTTTCTAAACTCTTTAACAAATGCCTTAACGAATCTTGCTTTCCTGGCTGCTGAAAAACAAACTGCTTCTGTGGTACCAGTTTATAAAAACTCAGGCGAAAGAAATGACCCACTAAATTATCGCCTAATTACGCCCCTCCCTCTTTTCGCCAAAATATTTGAGTCCTTAATTAATCAAAATATAGTCCAACACCTTACAGCTGCTAAACTTCTGTCAGACCACCAACTATAATATCTGTAATATCTGAACGTTTATACACAGCACTGGAGCAGGCGGGGGAGGGGAGGGCAGTGGCACTTGATATATCTAAGGCTTTGACAGGGTATGGCACGATCGTCTTCTGATGAAAATAAAATCCTATGGTATTACTGGACGAATGCTTAACATAATTAGATCTTTCTTAAATAAGAGAAGAATCCAAGTTGTCCAAAACAGTTGATATAAATGCGTGTGTTAAAGGGATCGATTCTTGGAACTTTGTTATTTTTGATATTCATAAATGACTTACCTGATGAAATTGTCTCTGACATTGGTATATTTGCCGATGACACCAGGCTAAATAGGGGAAAACTAATGAGCACATATCTAAGGTAATGGCAGAAAACCTGGAGGAAGACCTCCAGTCTGTAGCGAAATGCTGTCCAAAATGGATGGTAACGTTCAACACTGCTATAACAAAGCTCGTTTCCTTTAAAAATTAAATGAAACCTTACCAACCACCAATAGCTATGGCTGGAGATAGTTTACCTGAGAGCACTTCGTTCAAGCTCCTTGGCTTAACGCTCGCAGGAAACATGAGTTGGAATAGATACACCGAGATTATTGCTATGCCTGCTGCAAAGAAAGTGGGCTCTCTCTTTCGGGATAGAAAGTTACTTGCGCTTGAAAGTATCTTGCCCCTCTACAAAGCCACAATTCGCCTGTGTATGGAATACTGCTGTCACATTTGGGCAGGTGCAGCCGAAGGGTCCAAAAGAGGGTCGCCAACCTAATAGGTCCCGAACTGTTTTCTTAACTTCAGCCTCTGTCCCACCGACGAAATGTTGCATACTTCTGCCTGTTTTACAAGTATTTTAATGGTGGATGCTCTGACGAACTACAAGCCCTTGAACCACCTCGACGAAAAAACACCGCACAAACCCGATAAGCCCCTAAGTCCCACCACTACACATCATTTCAAGTGCAATGTGAACAGACATGTTGCTGCTAAACTCCCTACATAGTACCCCTGCAACTTACGTCCCTGATAGTAGACCCCTACATCAAAGTGGCCACGTGCCTTGTTTGGGGTGAAAATGTAAATAAAAAAATAAAAATAATTGTGAATTCATTCAAAGGGTCCTTTAGAAATGAAATACGTAAAATAAAGTGGTGCTTATGTATTTATGTTACTATGATATTTAGACAATAGTATTTGCAAGTTAAATTCAAGTTTGGTATTTTTTACATTAAATTTTTAGGGGAAAGTACACAGTAGTTGCAATACAACCGCTAGTCCCGTAACATAAGTGCAGCAACGCTAATCACACCCTTCAAAAAATATATAATAAAATGATTATATGAATTCTAAGTTTTACGATATCCTTTTGGTTTATTTAATTGTAAGGTGGAAGTACAGAATAGTCACATTACACTTATCTACGTGACAAATACGTATTTGGAGTATGGGAGCCAGATAAACAAAAGAGAGCGATATAGGGCTGCGGACATTCATTACAATAGTAAAGAGACAAGGTCAAATAATTAGGAATTTATATACATATATATATATATATATATATACTTCGGAATAGTTTTTTTTTTAAATCAGTGGTTATGTAAACGTGAGATTGTTGGTTTACAAAATATTACTGGCAGTAATATTCTATAAGTTATCCCATCTAAACAAGACTTGCTCGATATGCAAGATAGAGCAAATAAATTAAATTGTAATTCAATGAATTTCAAAAAAACTCTCATTTAAATGAAATGAAGTGGTTGAGTTTCATATCAAATAATTTTTATTATTCTAAGCAAGACAAAGAATGTTTTAGAAAGTTTATCTCCTTAACCTATAGGGTTTCGATGTCTACCATCTCATCAGAGGAGTGAAAATATTAGCAAATAGTTATAAAGGTATGCACCCTATTTGCTAAAGTCAGTGAGACATGGAAAGTCAAAGTGAAATTAATACATTTATCAGAAGTCCTGTAGCAGGAGTATTTGTAGAAAAAAAGATATGAATGTTTTTGTTGATCCAACTTGTTTGGTAAAATCCATATTATACGTTCTTTACATCCGTTTGGTAATAGTTTCCAAGTTATATCCTGGGTAATCCGCATAGCTGTGTACATATCCGAATCGGGCAAGTGCTTGTTTAAATTTGTTTTGGGTCCAGCCGATAATAATTTCAAAGTCTGGTGGAAGCCTTTTCATTAGAAGCTTATATTATTTTTAGTGGGGCGAAGTCTTAGGGAGAGTAGGTAATGGTAAGTGGTAGGAGGTGGGGTGAGACATTTGTGCATATTCATCCTAATATACACATGAACACACATATACAAACTCAACACTTACACACAATATACATATGTTATATACATATAGATACACATACACACATACATATATATATACATATATACACATATATATAAACATATATATACATATACATATATACACACACTTAAACATACAGACATCTCTATAAAAATAAAAATAGATATCTCTTCAAGTAGAATCTAAGAATATGTATGTATATGTTATGTGTGGGTATATATAGGTATATATATATGTGTGTATATGTATGTATATATATATATATGTGGGTATATATGTGTGTGTATGTATATGCATTAATAATGCAGTTATAGAAAATTTCCCCGGTTAAATATTATTAAATAGCATAAGGTTATGGATATACTGATTTTAAACGTTTTTTTTTTCAGTAAGGTATTATCATTACTGTATTACCTTTGTTTTAACTTACTTAGCATTGAACTATTACCGTAAGGACCATAAAATAAAGATAAAACGTTCCATCAATAATATTAGAATTAATTTCACAATTAGCTAATAAACATTAGTATATTCTAAACTTTATGTCAATCCTCTTTCTAAGGGTAATATAGATACGTATAAAATTAATAATAATTAGCACCTCATGGGCAGTACATATAACTTGAGTTGACAGAACAAATACGATTTAAATTGACAATGAGGTTTGAGGTTAAACTAGGAAAAATCAGGAAAAAAAGAATTATTCAATTTACGTATTTGGCCCATCTCTTTATTTTAGTTTATTTTGGTTTTTGTTGTTATATCCATATTATTCTTATTCCTCCTCCTTTCTCTCTCTCTCTCTCTCTCTCTCTCTCTCTCTCTCTCTCTCTATATATATATATATATATATATATATATGAATATATATATATACATATATATAAATTACAATAAGTTTACCAAGGTAATCAAAACTTAAAATATATTATAAATGTTAAAGAGTTAATATTTACAAGTAAAGTAATCTCAACCAGATGTAAAAACTCAATAAAACCTAAAAGGAAATAGAGCTTATAATATGAACAAATGATTAATAAAACATGTTAAAAGACATCTTGAAAAAGAGTTAAAACATATCTAATTTTAAAAAGGAAGCACAAGATAAGTGGATAGTCCTTAATCCGCGGAGCTTCGAAGAAATACTCTCCTTCTCATCAGAGGGCAGGAATTAGCAAAATGCGGGATCGGATTCTGCATGTAAAAGTATTTAATGAAACTACAAGTAAGTCACAGATCTTACTTGGTTAAAAAAGGGTGAGGTAAGGGGAGCAAGAGGTAAAAGAAAAATGATAAAAATATTTCACATGAATGGATAGTCCGGTGAAGGGTAAAACATCCAAGAATGGTAAAATCCAAAACGGTCGAATTATAAATTTCCAATCCAACAGGTAAGTTCCAAATGGTCCAACATGATCCAAAAGGCAGAATTCCTTGGAAAAAAATCACAAATGGAATGAGTTCCAAATCATTAAAAGAAAAGTGCAAATGTGCACAGAAAAAGCACTGGAGAGAATATTTAAAACACGTCTGCCAAGGCCGGAGGAATCAAGTGAATTTACTTGATTCCTCCGGCCTTAAACTTTCCTATCTATCTAATATATCAATCTACCCACAATTTCATATCTTGTATGTATATTTACTTATATTTTACTATATGCATTTACTTACTTTCTTCCTTGCTTTTTCCTGAATTTGCAGATACCGGCCATCCTGTTCCCTTAAATTTTTTTTTATATTTTATATATTATTTTTTATTTTTTATTTATTTATTGTTTACTTATTATTTTCTATTTATTTATTAATTCATTTATTAATTCATTTATTTATTTTCCATTTAGTGTCTTCTAACAACTCTTGCTGACATTTTTAAGTGATGACCTGTCAATTTCAGTTGACCTATATTATTTTGCCCTGTATATTTATTTCGCGTCTTTTAACATTTCTTGTTTGGGTCATTTTGACATTTGTTTTTCTATTTTATATTTAATTCTATCACTATTTAATTTTTCCTCTTCTTCTTCCCTGATCTTTCTTATTTATATTTATGCCTCGGCAGTAGAGTGAAAAGCATATCTTATTTTTCTTTTATTAATATTATTGGATTTTTTACCTTTTTCCCTTGTACACATTTTTGTGAATTATTCCATGGATTTCTGCCTTTGGATTATTTTCAACCATCTTCCAATTACGGGATTTCCTTGGATTTTACTTGTGCAAATGGAAAATTCAATTACCTTTCTTTAAGTTATATTTTTCGATTTTACCGTCACAGGATTATTTATCTTCCACCAGACTATCCATTCACGTGTAATCACCTTTTTTTTCACCATATTCCCTCTGCTCCTTTTTTTTGTTATCAAGTAAGATCTTTGACTTACTTGTTGTTTCATCAAATACTTTTGCATACAAAATCCGATCGTGCATGTTGCTAATTCCTACCCTCTGATGAGAAGGAAAGTATTTCTTCGAAACTCCGGTGGTTAATGATTATCCACTTATTAAGTGTTTCCTTTTCAGATTAAATATGTGTTTAACTCTTTTTCAAAGTGTTTTCTAACATGTTTTATTAACTGTTTGCTCGTATTATAAGCTCTATCTCCTATTTGGTTGTATCGGACTTTTACATCTGGCTGAGATAACTTTATAAATATTAATTCTTTAATATTCATATTATACTTTAATTTTACTATCATAGATTATTTCGGTAAATTTAATTGTAATTTCTTATATATATATATATATATATATATATATATATATATATATATATATAGTTAGTTAGTTAGTTAGTTAGTTAGTCATAAAATATATATGGCGATTAAGTTACACTGAATATTACGCGTTCCATCCACTCTAGGACTCTTCATACTTATGCATAAGCCTGAAGAGTTATAGAGTGGATGAAACGCGGAATATTCAGTGTAGCTTTATCGCCGTATATGTTTTAGAACTAACTAGCTCTACCTACGTATTGAGCACTTTTGAAGTAAATGCTTAATGTTTACGCATAAATTTATACTTTCGTATATTAATTTTATGTGAGTAAATGAAGTAGTTATATATATATATATATATATATATATATATATATATATTAAATTGTAATTCAATGAATTTCAAAAAACTCTCATTGAAATGAAATGAAGTGGTTGAGTTTCATATCAAAGAATTTTTATTATTCTAAGCAAGACAAAGAATGTTTTAGAAAGTTTATCTCCTTAACCTATAGGGTTTCGATGTCTACCATCTCATCAGAGGAGTGAAAATATTAGCAAATAGTTATAAAGGTATGCACCCTATTTGCTAAAGTCAGTGAGACATGGAAAGTCAAAGTGAAAATAATACATTTATCAGAAGTCCTGTAGCAGGAGTATTTGTAGAAAAAAGATATGAATGTTTTTGTTGATCCAACTTGTTTGGTAAAATCCATATTATACGTTCTTTACATCCGTTTGGTAATAGTTTCCAAGTTATATCCTGGGTAATCCGCATAGTTGTGTACATATCCGAATCGGGCAAGTGCTTGTTTAAATTTGTTTTGGGTCCAGCCGATAATAATTTCAAAGTCTGGTGGAAGCCTTTTCATTAGAAGCTTATATTATTTTTAGTGGGGCGAAGTCTTAGGGAGAGTAGGTAATGGTAAGTGGTAGGAGGTGGGGTGAGACATTTGTGCATATTCATCCTAATATACACATGAACACACATATACAAACTCAACACTTACACACAATATACATATGTTATATACATATAGATACACATACACACATACATATATATATATACATATATACACATATATATATAAACATATATATACATATACATATATACACACACTTAAACATACAGACATCTCTATAAAAATAAAAATAGGAATCATAAAGTTTGACCGGTCGCTTAATTGAGGTTAGGTCGTGTACAAGATATAGGGACTTGGTGCGGGGGGGAAGAAAGGAGGAGAAATAAGCTGTTTTCTAGGTTGGCAGTATTTTTGCGAACAGTTGGCTGAGATGGCGGACATTTTCTGTTTCTATGTCTATCCTTGTAGCCATGTCACTAGTAAGGGTGCTGGAGGTAAACGTTTTGTCTGGGCTGACGTTATCCGCCTGATAGTCAGGGACCCGAACCTTGGATTAACCACTAAGGAGGCTGTCCTATCAGCAGGTGCAAAGTAATGGGGCTGCTGTATTGCCATTTGGTGAATGGATTCTGGACCATGCAGTAGCTTCTGGTGGGGCCTCTCGATGCCATACTAGTGGGTAATTGTTACGGCTTTACCTTATCATTAGCTACAAATAAAAAAAAAATTCTTCGTTTCTTTTTCTCTCTTAATTTCCCCTCTCTGTCCTGCTCTAAGTAAATCTGTCGACCTAGTCCACAAATTCCAAAATTTCATTATGACAAGTTTCAAGAAAAAATACACGATTAAACCCGGTTCTCCAACTTCCAACGTAGACCCCTACTACCATGTCTCCTTCTCCAACATCAGGGGTCTTCGTTCTAACCTTCCAGAGGTTGAAACCCAATTACAGGAGACTAAACCAGACCTTTTATTTTTAAGTGAAACTGGCATTGGACAGGCTATTTCCCTAGATGAGTTTGCAATTTCAGGATACTCTAACTTAACTTCTAAATCTGACCCCCAAGATCGCCATGGGCATGGAATATGTGCCTATATTAAAGATAGCTTTCCATGTGGGAGGGACATCTTCAGGGAAGATCCTAACTTACCCTATATGTGCTTCCGGGTTGCTTTAGCTCACACTACTGCATTTATATTTACTCTCTATCGCCCCACAACAGCGGAGTTACTATCTTTCAAAGCATATCTGAGAAAATTGACCAAGTCCTTTCTACTTATCCTTCAGCTAACATTCACGTATGTGGAGACTTCAATGTTCACAACGTCGAATGGTTGACCCACTCAAACAAGACCGATGATGAGGCGAGGTTCTGTCATGATTTCTCCATTGCCTATGACCTCACTCAGATTGTTCAGGAACCTACCCGTGTGCCCGATAATGACGGCCAGTATGCGAGCCTACTAGACCTTTTTCTCACAACTTGCCCTGAACTATGTTCGGTTTCTGTTCTGTCGCCTCTTGGATCTTCCGACCACTCTGTTGTATCAATTAAGATAAAAATGAAATGTAATAAGTCCCCAGACGTACCTCTTCATCGTACAGTATATCGATACACTAAGGCTGACTGGGATAGCTTCCGTACATTTATATCTGATCTACCTCTGCATTCCATGTTAAAAAAGGATGTGTCCTCTATAGTATTGACCTAACTGAATGGTTAATTGTAGGTATTGACCATTTAATACCCTCTAAAAAGTCTCAGCAAAAACCTAACAGCCAGCCATGGTTCTCTCCAGAATGTGCTGCTGCCATTGCGCACAGAAATCACTTTTTCCACTGCTTCAAACGTAATAGATGTATGGAAACTAAAGCCGTTTTCAGGACTGCCAGCAACCATTGTAACAGAGTAATAAGGAACGCAAGAGTGTTGTATGCTCAATCTGTTAAGTCCAAAGTAGCTGAGCAGCGGCTTGGTTCCCACCAGTTTTGGCAAATAGCAAACAGAATCCTGAACAGAATCGTGTGCTCCATCCCAACTATTATCAATGGACCTGAGGTAATCTCGTCAGCATCAGACAAAGCCAAACTCTTTGTCAAGAACTTTGCAGCTAACTCTACCCTTTGCGACCAAGACCGCCAACCCCCAATATTTCCTCCTGTATCAGAAAACACGCTATGTGATATACGTATATCTGTACGAGATGTTGCAAAGCTAATCAAAAACCTTGATTCGAGTAAACCAACTGGCCCTGATGGTATTCCAATTATAGTACTCAAAAAACTTCAACCTGAATTAGCGCCCATACTTACAAAACTGTTTAAACGTTGTCTTAAGGAGAATAGTTTCCCATCTCCTGGAAAATCTCATCAGTATGCCCTGTATTTAAGAATTCAGGTGATCGCTCATCCCCCTCTCAGTACAGGCCAATAAGTCTCCTGTGCGTCATGAGTAAGTTGCTAGAATCTGTGTTAAATACAGAAGTAATCAAACATCTCAACAAAAATAACCTTCTTAGTGACACTCAATATGGTTTCCGTTCTGCTAGATCTACAGCAGATGTCCTTACAGTTATATCGCATAGGATTGGCAAATCTCTCGACGGTGGCAATCTTTCTAGGGCAATTGCTCTTG